>NC_069382.1:75168785-75498785 GCF_027475565.1 Acinonyx jubatus
AAATGACGATTATTATAAATAAAACATATTTGTACATATATCTAGTAATGAGCTGCTATTAGAATTTTTTCAATATGTGCTTTCATTTTAAATGTATTTCAGATATTTACTGTTTTCCCATATTAAGATATAATCTTTGGGACTAATTTATAATCCTGTTTCAAGAAAATGGGATATGAATAATTTCTAGGCTTTCCTTCCATTGGTGTTATAGCTTAATTGATGGCATGGTTAGTTTGTATTTTGTATATTAAGTTTCAACATTTTTCTTGATGTTAAGTATATCTATATAGTTTGGAAATGGTTTTGTTATGAAATTTTAAGTATTCTTGGTGACATATATATTATCCAATTTTACTCTTTAATCACATTATTCAGAAATCAATATGGAATTGTCTCAATGAGTAAAACCTTTCCAAAAATTGACAGATATTTGGGACTAGTTTACGCAAAGCTAGTCTTAAACATTAGAAAGAATAGTATTTTAAAGTCGTTTACTGATTCTATATATGCAGACACCCGTGTAAATATTTATTTTTGAGGTAAAACATTTTATCACTTTTTAATATTTTCCCATTTAAAATTGTTTTAAAACATTTTCAATTGATTGAGAATAGTTTGTATAGTTTTTGAAAACCAAACCTTTTATTTTACTTGAGTGAAGCAACTACAACTTTATATTTAGAGTTTATTTAAAAATTTCTAAAGCTTGATAGTCCATAAAAGTATTATGCATTTGGGCAATAAATATGTTTCTGTTTTGTTCTCTCTTGAGGATGAGCAATTAGAGGAAAGTTCTATATGGATAAATTCATAAGCTTTTCAAAATGAATGATTAAAGAGAAAGTGAAAAAATTATTTGCTTTCAAGCTAATAAATGCAACAGGGTGAAGAAATTTTCATATGTATTCGCAGTATACTATTTGAAAGAAGAAAGCATTGTGTGTATTATTTGGGGAAAATAATATATCCCTTTTCAGAAGGCACAGTTTTCAGATAACAATTTTAAAGAATATGAGTTTGATAATTTTAATGTAAAGAAATGTTATATACACACGTGTGTGTGTGTATTTGTGTATATTTAAAATTAAATATCGATTTCTCTTTCCTCTCTCTCTTACCTAAAAATTTAACTAATAAATCATCTTTGTTGAACAAATTATTTAAAAAAAAGAAATGTGAATTTACTTCTACTATTAATACTAACCATATTAAAACAAGGTGGTAAACATTCAAAGAGTGCTGTGGGCTTAAGCTTTCAAGCTATTTTAGATTGGGGGTCATAACTGCAGCGCAATGGTAATGATACGGTTTCCATAGCAACTGATTCATTGGAGGGCTAGACCTCTGTCTAGGGTGCTGTCAGTGTATGTAGAGTTTCAGTGAACAGAAAGTCCCAAAGAAGGGTCTGCTTCTACCTAATCCAGTTTTAATTGAACTCTAGAGACTTTGAAGTGAAGCCTCGGACCAGGAATATACTATTCCAATAAGAAATAAACCTCTTGCTTAGCTAGGCCTCAGCTGCATTTCAGTACTGACACCTTTTCCTAATGAATACTTTAAAGAAATGTTATTGTATCAATTTCAGCTACTAATTCTGTTAGTTAAAAGATTTTTTGTTTCTATTTTAAACCCGCCATCTTGACCGTAAGTATAGAATTTCATTTGTTAACTCTCTTGGAGTCAGGCTAGTTTTCATGTGTGATTTCAATGTTTGATATTTTTGGCAATTTTAAATAATTTTGTCTGTGTCTCTTCCTGTTTCTCTTTCTCTGAGTTTTAACACAATAGACCTGCTTATATTTAATTTTGAAAGCACATTACTGGCTTTCATTCAATATGGGTTTGAAAACATAGAAAACAATGCTGGATATTATGTATGGATATATATGTGCTAACAGTATAAAAACTGACATAGGAATGATAAACCTTAAAACAAGGGCAGTGATTGACTCTTACAAAGGAGGAAAATGGTATCAGGAAGGTTATTTATGGGAATTTCAGTACTATCTAAAAAGCTTTATTAATTAAAAAAATTTTTTTAATGTTTATTTTTGAGAGAGAGGGAGACAGAGACAGAGTGTGAGTGGGGGAGGGGCAGAGAGAGAGGGAGACAGAATCTGAAGCAGGCTGCAGGCTCTGAGCTGTCAGCACAGAGCCCGACAAGGGCTCGAACTCGTGGGCCACGAGATCATGACCTGAGCCAAAGTCAGATGCCTAACTGACTGAGTTACCCAGCGCCCCTTAATTTTTAAATACATGCAGTAATGTGGCATAAAGTTAGGATTTGAGTACTGGGTACATGGGGCTTATGTCATTTTCTGCAGTTGTGAATTTGTTTGATTTGGTCGTAAAGCATTTTAAAGAAGCATACCACTTCAAGTAGATTATTAAATGACTATATTGCTTAAAGGAATGGGATATAAATTGAATTTTTTATTAATTAACAAATTTTCAGTACATTACAATCTTATAATAGTATTTTAGTATATTTATTTCTGTTAATAATTGAAGTATCCTAGAATATAATTAAATGTTTAGTTGCATGACCATGATCTTACAATGACTGACGTCACCATTATGAGCAGCAGGTCTTCTTATATAGCTTTAGAGATATAAAAGGTAGAATTTTAATATCAATGTGTTCTTTTCATAGCATATCATAGACCTTAGAAGACCCCTTGTTATTTGTTTTCTTTCCTTTTTCACCTATAACCCAAGTACAGGAAGACAAATGTAGTTCATTAAAATTCTGATGGACTGAGTTCTAGTTTAACAAAATTTTAAGCCCCTTTTTAGAAATGTGACAATGTAGTATATATATATGTAAGCTCTGTACTTTTGGATTAGAGAATCTGGGAGTAGGCCAGACTCTGCCACTAGCTTTGAGGGACTTTGTATTAACTATATAATTTTTCTGACTCTCATTTTCCTTAGTAATATTGGATAGATTGGGGTATAAAGTGTTAAAGAACATATATTGAATTGTCTACTATTTGATAGGTCCAAGATGGCAAATTCAAATGCCAATGGAAACTAGACAGATAATAGTAAATGAGTGAATGAGTGGAGACTGTGCCAAAATGGTGTGTATCGTTTGTTACCATGTGACAGATAGACCTAGGTTTGACAGATGCCCCAGTTTTTCCCGAGAAACTAATCTAAATAATAATGTAAATCTCCATTTTTAAGGCATTTTAAATTACTTGAAATTTTGTTATAATATTAAAATGAAGTGTATTTGGGCCATATATGGAGGTTAGGTTGCCATTGATTGACTCATGTGATCATTCAGAAACATCTACTTTGTGCCAGACATTGTTCTAGAAAATGGAAATAGACTATACCTAAGTCTTTGTTCTAGTAGAACTTAGATTCCAGTGCTAAATAGAGGCAATAGAGAAGCAAGCAGATACTATAATTGCATGTAATGATGAATGTTGTGAAAGCAATATGGTGAGTTTGGGGGGGCAAGAGGTGGTTATGGAGGCAGTGAGGTTTAGATCCAGTGGCTTCTCTAAGGAGGTAACATTGAAGCAAGAATCTAATGTAAGAATAAGCCAGTCATGTGAAGATTTGAGAGAAGAACATTCACATCAGAGGAGGCAATAAATAAAAGGCCTCAAAGAAGAATGAATTGGGCTCATCAGTAAGTCCCAGATGTAAGACTTTATAAACAATTATAAAGAGCTTCCATGTTTATTATACATGTAGTGCAAAGCCACTGGATGGTTATTAAATGCATGTGATCTAATTTGTATTTTAAACTTTTTTAAAAAATATTTTTTCTTTGGCTCCTCTGGTCATAGTAGACTCTAGAAGTAAGATCAGAAGAGAAACCAAGTAGGAGAACACTATAGACTCTGGAGGTTTAAACCTGCTGGTTATGGTGAGGGAAAGAGGTACATGCAACCTCTGCTTTCAGAAAATCTTGAGAGTAATACCTACAGCTTTGTTCTCTCTTTTCCTGTTTACTTCTTTTGCTCTTACTTACACAGGTATTGGCTATGTGAAAGTAGATTTCCATATCACCAATTTTAAAACTGAAAGAAAGTTTGATTTGTTGTTTGGTTCTTAGAATTTTTGTTTTGTTTTTCAAAAAACATTGAGACTTGGAATTGTTCTTTCATTTTTAAATCCTTTGGTGCCAGAAATATAATTTTTAGAAAAATCAAAGTATATGCTTTTTGCCCATTATTGCATTTTTCATTGAGGAATATAGATCTGTTTGCAGTTAAGATCTAGAAAATGGTAATGAAAGTAGAAAAGAAAGTTTTCATAGGATAAATTCTTATTATTAATTATTTTTCCTTTCCTTGTTTATCCTGTCTTTGTCCCTCCAAAGCAGTATCATAATCACATGTCATTCTATTTGTATTGTTTAGTGGTGGTTACTTTTGAGAGATATAGCTTAATTGTTTACTTTGCTTTCATGGATTTTCATCACGTTTTGATAGTAAATATGTCTCATTTTCTTTATTAAATTAATATTAGGTGAAGTACTGGTGTGGAGAAATTCCACATCTGGTTTTCCTTTAACACCTTCATAATTAGGCTTTTGAAATGAACTTTTTAAAAGAAAAAACTTGAATAACAAAGCAACAAAGTGGCTTAGGACTAAAGACAGGATTACTCTGAGTTGGCAAAGCATTCTAAGCTATTGCGTCTGTCACATGGGATGACAAGAATTGTAACAAGTTACTCTGACAACCACCTACTCCATAGAGAGATTATGTTGAGTTCATTTGCAGGTTTGTGTTTAGCCTAGCTGACAAAATGATACTTAACCTCTTATACAGTCAGTCTTTGTGCTTTGTGAATGAGTGACTGTTGCCTTTAATAGTGACCTTAACAGTGTGATTTTTTTAAAGCTATGAAATGAAATATATATATATTTTTTCATTTTATTGGAAAATAATTGACATACATCACTGTATAAGCTTAAGGCATACAGCATGATGGTTTGGTTTATATATATTGTGAAGTGATTGCCACAATATGTTCATGCATCTTTTCATATAGATACAATTTAAAAAATTTTTTTACACATTTTTAAAACGTTTATTTGTTTATTTTAAGCGAGAGAGTGGGGGAGGGGCAAAGAGAGAGAGGGAGAAAGAGAATCTCAAGCACGCTCCACGCTCAGCATAGAGCCCGACATGGGGCTCAATCACATGAACCAGAAGATCATGACCTAAGCTGAAATCAAGAATCAAACACCCAACTGATGGAGCCAGCCAGGCTCCCCTCATATAGATAAACTTTTAGAAAATAGAACAAAAAGGGGGGAAAATTTCTCCTTGAAATAAGAACTCTTAGGATTTACTGTAGATATATATTTTAAAGTATGTTAAAGGTACTTCTGCAGTAGAATCTAAAAAAAAAAAGAAAACAGAAAACAAATTAATAAATAAAAGGCATAATCAGACCTATAAACACAGAGAACAAACTGATGGTTACCAGAGGTCGAGGGTGGTGGGGGGTTGGGCAAAATTGGTAAAGGGGATAGGGAGATACAGGCTTGCAGTAAAAGGCACAGCATAAGGAATATAGTCATTGATACTGTAATAGCAATATAACGGGGTAATCGGTAGCTACCCTTGTGGTAAACATATAGCATAATGTATAAACTTGTTAAATCACTACGTCGTACACCTGAAACCAGTGCAACATTGTGTTTCAACTCTACCTAAAAGAAAAACCCTCAAATACATAAAAAATATTTCTGGTTACTCTAAAATCATTATTATATGAAACTGGATTGTATATGTGATCTGTAAGCATATAAGATATTCTTTTGAGGTCTTCCTTCTTTTTAAGGTTTTATCTAAAACTTTACTTTCCATAAAATGATTCAAAACTCAGTCACTAAATAACGCAATGTGTATTTCCTGAAAAACAATAAATAGGATTACATCACTGCTTTTAAAAGCTCAAAATATATTTGTAAGTAAATGTTGTATAATTTTCCTCTACTTTTTCATTAAGCTTCCTTTCCATACATTGCAAGATGTTTTCTTAGTTTCCCTCCAGATTGTTTCAGTATATGTTTTTTCAGTATTTAGAAATTATTTTTCTTAATAGGGTCTCTTCTATTTTATTCAAGAGAAAAAAACAACAAGAAAAAAATTCAACTGCTGTTACTTACTTGGGCTTATTTTTTTTTCTCACTAGATCCTGGCATATACAGAAGGGTTGCATGGAAAATGGCTGTTCACAGAGATACGATCAATCTTTTCTCGTCGTTATCTTTTGCAAAATACAGCCCTGGAGATCTTTATGGCAAACAGAGGTAATATGTTTCAGAAGTAAATTGTTATAAAGCTAACCTCCACCTCTTTCAGATTTCATTTTTGAACATACCATATAGTTCCCAGTTAGGCAGTGATTTGTAGTCTAATCTCTGTCATACTGACCTCGTTTTTTGAATCACATGCATCTTCATGGGTTTTTCCCCCTTGATCATTCTTAGAATTATTTGTAGTAATTTTAGTTTTTTGGCCATATCATAGATTAGTGCAAAATATTCTAAATATGGTGAATAACTAACCATTTAATCAGTTGAAGAGTTTTGGTATTCTCAATATTGCTCTGATGCTTAAACTCCTCCTGGAAGGTAGATGCATTTAGAAAGGGGAGAGGGTAATCAAATGATTCATATATTTATTCAATCTTTTGTCTAATCTATTGCCATTTATAAAGGGACCATCAGAAAATGGTCCTCAAGTGTCCTGGTTGCTTTGTATTACATCATTCTTGAAAGAACTAAAATTCAATTTGTGGGTTTAAAATGGAACTTGGTAAAATTCATTAAGACAAGAAGGAGAGACAAGGTGAACTTGAAGTAAAAGCATTGTTGGGTATGAGTGGAGGCATACAAGGGAAAATAATATAAAGCCTAGTGACTTCCTGTGCTTACTCCTTATACATAAGTAGATTAAAGTTTTATTTTCTCTTTCTATAATCTACAAGTTGTCATTTAAAAAAGTCTACACATAATAATGTATATTCCATGCACACATTATTTTCCCTGTATGGAATCATGTGTCTTTAGAATACAAATTTCTTTAGGTAAAGATGTTTTTCCCTTTCCTATTTGGTCTCCTCTTCTATACATACCTCTTCTTCCTAATGTGAACATTATTTTTTCAGGCAAATAACCAAGTGAATGTTTCATGCTTTAGTTCAGCCTACATTCTTGCTGTCCCAAAGAGATTTTGTTTCAGTATTACAATATTTATTACTTGCTCATCCTCATTCATTTTTCTCCTTTAAAATTTCTTATGCATCCTTGCTATTGTATGTGTGTTTTTCTTTTGCCTTTCCCCCATGGCCTTGGGTTATCTGCCACAACTTAATGTTAGTTTTGTTGTTGTTGTTTTCCCTATATTCAATGTAATAATGGGTATGTAGGGATGGCATATTAAAAAGATATGTTGGATATGTATATGTCAGTTCCAAATATGTTTTAGATATTTAGTGAATGACCATGTATTTTCTTTTCCTGAAACTTCTTGGTAATGTCAGTATTCAAAGCTATACCAAATTGACAAATTTTTTTTGGAGTGAATTTTTTTAAGCTAGGTAGAGAATAAGGATCGTTTTCTAGATGAGTACTTATTTCAAGCTTATATATGGTCATGATATTGCAATTAATGTAGTTAAAATTTTAAGACTATCCAATTTGATATCTTCGAACTTTTCTCTCCTGATTTTGACTTTCTTATTTTCATATTTCTTAAGGATGGAAATTTATAGATGACTATAATTAACATTTATATACTGAATATTTTTATGTATATTTATATGTTTCTTGATATTCTCAAAATGTGTAATTATTGAAATAGAAATGATTAGAAGACATTTAAATTTGACTATTATCTATAGAGAAGTTTTTCCTTTAGGTCATTCTATTTTATGTGAAAATATAAATTAAAAACATAAACATTGTAAAGAGAATAATTTTTAAACTGTTAATTATTGGAAATAAATGAAAGTGACAGTTTAGCACCTATATCTGTAATCTTGGTGTTAGATTGTTAACTATAAAACTTAAAATCTTAAATATTTATTTATAGAAACTCAAAGATACATATATTTAACTTGTTAAAATTCAATTTTGTAAATTCAAAGTTGTAGTTAGATGATCTCAGCTTCATTTCACATTAGTGCAACAACAATTTTTAGAACTTCTGACAGCATTTAGAGAAAACTGTTTATGGTTCAGGAGTTTGTAAGTAAAATGACTATCACCTCTGGAAAATTAATGCTAAAATTTGATATGCACTATAATAAAAGTAATATGGCAAGAATTGTATACCTTAACTAAGAGTAAATATTTATTAGACCAAGAAGTTAGTTTTCCAAAAAGGAAGCTGTATCGTGTTCTAATTTTTAAAAATTACTTTTCATAGTTGCTGTAATGTTCAATTTCCCAGACCCGGCAACAGTAAAGAAAGTAGTTAACTATCTTCCTCGTGTTGGTATTGGAACCAGTTTTGGGTTGCCTCAAACCAGGTACTGTTTTATGAGAAAATTTTGGAAAGTAATCTGTGTTAATATTTTTTCTTGTTTTTAAATGCATAACCTTCTGTTGTATGTTTCACAGTAATGATGATTATTAATGCTTTGAGTCAGCTGAACCTCTGACTGAAAAAACTAGAAAAAGAGGATCAAATGTAAACCAAAGTAGGTTGAAACAAAACATAAACATAAAAGCAGAACATTCATCAAATATGAACAGAAACAGTGAAGAAAAATCAATACAATGAAAAGTTGTTTCTCTGAAAGGATTAATAAATGTAGTGTGTGTGTGTGTGTGTGTGTGTGTATATATATATATATATATATATATATATATATATATATATATGACTTATGAAGAAGAAGAAGACACAAAGTGCCAACATCAAGAATGGAAGAGGGGATATCACAACAGATCCTATAGATATTAAAAGGAAAATACTGACATATTATGAACAAACCTGTGCTACTTAGACAAGTTAGAGGAAATGGACAGATTCCTTAAGAAGTAGGTAATGTTAATACCTCTACAGAGGAAAGTGAATTTATAGTTAAAGGTCTTCTGAGCTAGAGAATATTCCTAGCTCAAATGGTTTCGTTGACAAATTCTATAAAACATTTGATGAAAAAATATCATTTCTAAACAAACTATTACAGAAAATAGAAAAGAAGGATAACATTTTAAAGGTATTCTATGAGGCCAGGGTTACATGAATTCCAAACCCACATGAAAGCGTTACCAGAAAAGAAAACTACTGATCATCTTGATTGGAAAAGAAGAAATAAAACTGTTTTATCAAGTCTGCTTTTCATAGGCTGCTTGAATATTTGCATGACATGGGTGCTGACTTTCCCAGAGTAAGTGATCCAAAAGAGAATGAGTCAGAAGCCCCAATGTCTTTTTGTGACCTACCCTTGATAGGTAGAGAAGGATATTAATTCTGCTACATTGTGTTTATCATAAATGAGTCATGAAATACAGCCCAGGCTCCAGAGAAGGGGAAAGCTCCACTTCTTCAAGTGGAAGGAAGGTATCAAAGAATTTATGGACATATTTAAAACTACCACAGGGTATAACTCTTATGCAAAGAGGGTACCAAAATTGGCCTTTCTAGATTATAAGCAATAGTTGCTTTTTAATGCCAGTGAAGATTTTGATTAGATAGTTTTATAATTTAGTGAGGAATTTCAGGTTCAGGATGAACCTTACAACCTTAGAATGGCATAGTAAATTTCTTTATCTAAATAGCTTTATTCATCAACTAATATGTGTTATCATACTTGGGAAATCTTAATGATTTCCCACAGTTAATGGAAGCTAGAAGTAGGTTAATTGATTAAATTAGCAATTTAAATAGATCTTAAAAACTTAGAGTGTGCCTGTCATCTAGCAGTGTGCAAAATAGATACCATCTTACCCATGCATGTTTTAACAAATATGCAAACAAAATAAATAATTGTGTAAGTGACAGGAGGGATATAATTAGGGTGTTGTAATAATGATTAGTGGAATAGAGATGGGATGGTTTGGATTAGGTAGTCAGAAATATCTTCCTGTGTGACTTTTAAGTTTTGATTTGAAAGAACAGAATCAGCTTACCTTTGAAAGAGGGAATAGCATATGCAAAGGCCCTGTAATAAGGTGAAGTTCCTTAAAAAACAAATATGCAAACAAAAGAATGTTTTAAGGAGTGTTGGAAGGCAGATATCATTGGAATTTAGTGATCTTGAGAAGAGAGGGTCAGTTCAGGGACAGGAATTTATTGTGGAAATCCAGGTGATATTTGGTGCTGATAGTGCAGTTGAAGAGAGACATTCTTGTTTAGAAATTTTGAGGACATACAGTTTGTATGACTTAGAGATTAGTTAGGTAATGAGGGTAAGAGAGGGGGTGTCCAGCATGTTTTGCCAAGTTTCAGTTTAATCTGCTGAGTGGCACTTATTGATATTGGGAACAGTGGAGAAGAAATAGTTGTATATATATATCTCCCTAAGGGTGGGGTTGGGGTTGTGGAGAGGAGGTGGGTGGACAGATTATGAGAAGTTTAGTTTTAGATCTATTGAAATTGAAACTCCTGAGAGATGTCCCTACTGAAATATTGAATGGGAAGTTAGAGCTCAAGAGAAAAGTATAGTATTTGGGAAACACTTAATGTTGAAAGACTGAATGCTTTCCCCTAAGATCAGGAAGGCTAGAATGTCTCTCATTTTCACCATTTCTATCAATATTATATTGGAGATTTCAGCCTGTACAGCAAGAAATGCAGAGAAGGAGGGAGCAATTAAAGGCATCCAGATTGGAACGGGGGGAAAATGTCTTTATTCCTAGATGACAAAAGAAGTGTAAGATTTGTACAATTAAAACTATAAAATATGGCTGATAGAAATTAAAGGCATATCAAATAAACGGAGGCATTCCATATTTATGGATCAGAAGATATTCAGCATGATTAAGATGTCAGTTTTCTCAGATGTATAAATCCAGTGCAATCCCTATCAAAATCTAGCATACTTATTTGGAGATATCGAGAAGCTGAAAAGAAGTGGATTAGAATTACCAAAATATTGAAACAGAAGAACAAAGTTAGATGACTCCCACTACCTGATTTCAAAACAAAAATTAACTATAAAGCCACAATGATCAATATGGTCTGGTGTTTATAAAAAGATAGGCATATAAATCAATGAAATAAAATTGAGACTACAGAAATAAACCCTGCATTTATGATCAGTTATTTTTCAACAAAGGTGCTAATACAATTCAGTGAGGGAAGGATAATCTTTAAATAGTGCTGAGA
Organism: Acinonyx jubatus; assembly: GCF_027475565.1. NCBI lineage: Eukaryota > Metazoa > Chordata > Mammalia > Carnivora > Felidae > Acinonyx > Acinonyx jubatus. The sequence continues at coordinate 75,180,107 of NC_069382.1, forward strand.
CAATGGATAGTTACATGCAAGAAAATGAACTTCAACACTTACCACACAGTATTCATAAAAAAAAAAAATAGCTCAAAGTATGTCATAGAACTATATTTAAGAGCTAAAACTAATTTTTTTTAGTACCAAAGAATTTATGATATAGAAAAGCTTCATGACCCTGGAGTAGGCCAAGAGTTATCAGATTTGACACCAAAAGCATAATCCATAAAAGATAAAATCGAGAAATTGGATTTAATAAAAATTTAAAACTGTTGTGCTTTAAAGGATACCACTAAGTATATGAAAAGAGAAGCTATAGACTGAGAAAATATTTGTACATAATGTGTCTTATAAAGATCTTGTATATTCAGAATGTATACAGAACTCTCACAACTCAATAAGTAACCTTAACGAATACAGGAAGAAAAGATTTAAATAGTCATTTCACCAATGAAGGTACACAAATGGCTAATAAGCCATGATAAGTTGCTCAACAATGTACATTAAAACTATAATAAGATACCATTTTACACTCACTGGAATGGTTATAGTAAAAAATATATACAATAGCAAGTATTGGCAGAGATGTGGAAAATTGGAACTCCATATGTTGCTTGTTGAAATGGAAAACAATTTGGCAAATTTCTTTAAATTTATTTATTTATTTATTTATTTATTTATTTTTTAATTTGGCAAATTCTTAAGAAGTTAACCTAAACCCAACTTACAACTCAGCATTTACACCCTTGGGATTCTACAACCCCCCCTCCTCCCAAAATGAAAACATATGTTCACATAAAGACATATTTGTGAATATTCATAGTAATACAAAGTAGAATAATAATAAGAATCTAAAACTGGAAAAAATTTAAATATCCATCAGCTGGTGAATGGATTATTAAAATGTGGTATATTCCATACTCATAGGCTGGAATACTATTCAGCAATCAAAAGAAATGAATTACTAATCACATGCTGCCACATTGATAAATCTCAAAAACATGGTTAGTGAAGAAGCCTGATGCAGACTTCATGATGTAGGATTCCATTTATCTGAAATGTCCAGAAAAGGCAAGTTTATAGAGACAGAAAGCATATTGATAGTTGCATAGAGCTAAGGATAGGAACAGGGATTAACTAAATAGGCACAAGGCAAGTTTTTGTGGTGGTGAAATGTTCTGAAGTACATTGTGGTGATAATCTCACAACTCTAGAAGTTTATTAATAAATCATTGAATAGTATACTTACATGGATAAAGGTTATGGTATGTAAATTATACCTTTGAAAATAACACTGAAAAAAATATTGTTACCTTGTCCTTGGTTCTAGACTCTAAATGTAATAATTAATCCTGCCACCTGTTTTCCACTGTTACTTAGTATTAGTTGCATCTTTTGTTACTTACATTGCATTCAGAAAACATAGAAAACTTGGTCTTCTATTACTAAGCTGTACAAAAAAAAAATTTTAGTTTCTCTTATCTTTATCCCACCCCATGAATAGACACCTAAAGAGTTTAGAATCCTTCTTTCCCCTGTCATAAAGAGTATATAAGAATAATATTAAATTTAAAATGTACAAATGTATTATCTTTAAGAAAACTATTAATAAAGATGTGCATACAATTTTAGATACATTTCTCAATTACTATAACTTCTTTTATATCAGTAAATCAGTAAGTTATTAATGATACTATTATTGATCAACACTTATGGAACCTAGATATTAATAATGGCTTACTTTGTTGGGATGAGTACTGGGTGTTGTATGGAAACCGATTTGACAATAAATTATATTTAAAAAATAATTGCTTACTTTAATGCATACAACATGTATCATGGACCTGTGGCCATTCCAAATCATGTAACCATTAACTGTGCATTGAAATATTTCTTCTATTCATTAGTATAACATGAATAGAACTTTTCACAGTATACAGATATCATTTTGTATATCAAATGTATAGAATAAGCACAGATATTATTTTGTGATGTAATTAAGCTTAAATCAATTCTACACCAAATTCTGTTTTTTGCAGGCGTATTTCATTAGCTAGTCCACGTCAGCTTTTTAAAGCTTCTAATATGACCCAGCGATGGCAACATAGAGAGATTTCAAATTTTGAATACTTGATGTTTCTCAACACGATAGCAGGTAATCTGGGCTCACGTTTTGACTTATTTCAAATGATAAATTATTTTTTTGAATGATAGATTATTATTGTGATATTATTTTGAGTACTAGTATAAGTAGCTTACTTTTATTTTCCTTTTTTAAAGTTTATTTATTTATTTTGGGGAGGGCAGAGGGAGAAAGAGAGAATCACCACTGCAGAGCCTGACTCAGGGCTCGAACTCACAAACTGTGAGATCATGGCCTGAGACGAAGTCATCCGCTTAACCGACTTAAGCCACCCAGCTGCCCCTTACTTTTATTTTCATTATTACTACATGAGTACCTTATCAAGAGTAATTTTGGTAATAGAGCTTATGGTTTTACATATAAACAGCTGGCTATTTGAATAAATTAAAAATGGGTGTACACCCATTATACTTTTTCCAAAAATATAAAATGAAAATTTACAATCTTACTAATATAGTAAGAATGGATGCATTATGGAATAGTAGAAATGAAAAGCCATATAAAATCTTAACCTGTTAATAACTTAATTATGAATATTATATGATGAAACAAAAATGCAACATGGAAAAAAGCAAACTGTGGGTAAAATATTAAGTAAAGGAATACTTATATTATGAGCCATATATGAAAATCTGAAGAGTAAATGGCTCTATGAAAGGTCTATAATCATGTAATATTACTGAACATCACCCATCGAAGCACTTACATTTGAAAGAGAGTAAGAATAGAAATGTGTCATTACTTTTCATTTGTGATAACTAGAATGAAGAAAACATTGAATGTATTTGTGTGACATTTGAGATTCACTTTAACAAACTGACGCAGTTTGTATTTGAGGCACAAAGATACCGAGAGAAGTTATTTTAAGTATGTATATAAGCATTTACATGATTCTATAGCAAAGGGGTATTCAAAGTGCTATGGGGACTAAAAGGGCAGAGAGAAAGGGAAATTCTGTTATACTCATCCAGTTTATGGGAGTAAGGAAAAAATTAGGAAAGATTTCATGTTCGTATAAGGATGGATTTTACTTTAGGAGCACCTGGGTGGCTCACTCGGTTAAGCGTCTGACTTTGGCTCAGGTCACGATATCATGGTTCATGGAATCGAGCCCCGCGTCTGGCTCTGTGCTGACAGCTCAGGGCCTGGAGCCTGCTTCGGATTCTGTGTCTCTGTCTCTCTTTCTCTCTTTGCCCCTCCCCCACTCACATTCTGTCTCTCTCTCAAAAACAAATAAACAGTAAAAAAATTTAAAACGGGGTGCCTGGGGCGCCTGGGTGGCGCAGTCGGTTAAGCATCGGACTTCAGCCAGGTCACGATCTCGCGGTCCGTGAGTTCGAGACCCGCGTCGGGCTCTGGGCTGATGGCTCAGAGCCTGGAGCCTGCTTCCGATTCTGTGTCTCCCTCTCTCTCTGCCCCTCCCCCGTTCATGCTCTGTCTCTCTCTGTCCCAAAAATAAATAAACGTTGAAAAAAAATAAAAATAAAAATAAAAAATAAATAAAAGGGGGTGCCTGTGTGTGTGGCTCAGTCGGTTGAGTGTCCGACTTCGGCTCAGGTCATGATCTCGCGGTCCGTGAGTTTGAGCCCCACGTCGGGCTCTGTGCTGGCAGCTCAGAGCCTGGAGCCTGTTTCAGATTCTGTGTCTCCCTCTCTCTGACCCTCCCCCGTTCATGCTCTGTCTCTCTCTGTCTCAAAAATAAATAAACGTTAAAAAAAAATTCTTTTTAAAAAATTAAAAAAAAATTTTTAAAGTAAAGGATGGATATTACTTTAGCAGAGGTGGTAGTTGGAGATTAGGGGCGATGCCATGTAAAACTGAAGGCATAAGGAAGCATATAAAGATGGGAAAATATGAACTATAGCTAGAGAATGATTAATGGTATAGTTTATATATATGTATATGCATGTGCACATGTAAAGCATGTATTCATAAAAGTATAATGAGAAAGAAAATTAAAAAGTTGTTATGGAGATACATTGTACAAGATTTTCTGTCAGTTTGAGGAGTTAGCAGCCAATTCATTGGGACGCTTGCAAGATTTTGAACAAATAAGTGATATTAGAACTCTATGGAAAATTAACTTGCAGGCAGAATGAAGGATAAACTGGAGTGGAGAGAAACTTGGCAGAGAGCAGAGTTAAGTAATTGTATATAAAAAAAGGGGACTTGCATTAAAGAGGTGACAGTGGGAATTTAAGGCTTAAATAACATAAGATTTACAAGGTACAAAACATTTGACATCCAGATGACTGAATGTAGGGGGTAAATGGGAAGAAAGTGTTACAAAAGGCTTCCAGGCTTCTGGCCTGAATCATTAGGAAAATGGTGGTGCCATTAACAGAAAGGAAGTCAGAAAAGATTGATCTAGGGAAAGATGATGATTTTAATGTGTAGCTAGACATCCAAATTAAGATATTAAAAATATTTTTTAGAAGTATAGGTCAAAGAGGGTATTTGGAATTTGGAGATAGGACATGGAATTTCATCTGCATAGATTGGAAATCACCAGCAATTAGTTGAGATTACCAAGACAAATAATACAGAAAGCAGTGAGACAAGGTCTAGGATTGTTCTTGTGCATGGCAAGAAGACAAAGGGAAAGTTAGTAAAGAAGAGAATGAGTGATCCCAAAGTTTATAGACGCTGGGATCTATAGACAGAAAGGTCTTGGTCACTTGTATCAAATGTCATTAGAGAGGTACAAGAGAATTAAGAATGAGTACAGGCGATGCCTTTAGCTTTGGCATTTGGGAACGTGTTGGTTACCTTTGGGGTTTATTTTATTACTTTAAACTTTATTTTGAGAGAGGGAGAGAGGGGAGAGAGAGAGAGAGAAAGAGAGAAAGAGAGAATGTGACCTGGGGAGGGGCAGAGAGAGAGGGAGAGAGAGAGAATCCCAAGCAGGCTCCTGAGCCTGACTCAGGGTTCGAACTCACAAGCCATGAGATCATGACCTGAGCTGACATCAAGAGTTGGGCACTTAACTGACTCAGCCACCACCCAGGTGCCCCTCTAGGGGTTCATTTTAAAAGCAAACAAAAAAGGTTGATTATAAGAACTGAATGGTTGGAGATGAAATGAGAACATTAGATGATAGTCTTCTTGTATAATAGTAGAGAGAATGGTTTAAGGCAAAGGTGAGAAACCATCAAAGGGGGACAGAGAGGAACAGTAACAGTGCAAGTTACGAGTGAGATAGGCTCGAGCTCAGGTGAAGGAATTACAGCTCACAAAGTATAAAAGCACTGTTAGAGAAGGTTGGAAGAGAGGGAGTATTATGGAAATGGGAATTTAAGGGCTCACATTGAAAAGTCTAAATTTTACCGGTTTAAGGAGGTGTTCATCTCACAGGCAGTTGAGGAAAAGGAATGAAGAAAGATTGAACAATTGTGTTGGACTTAGATATTATGTAACTAATAACTGACAAGATTTTTAAGTAGTAGTGAGAGAAAAAGTTAAACGGACCTTTTTAATTAAGCATATGGTAAGTCAATGAACGCATAGATTGAATGCACAGCAATAATTAGGAAGCAACATTTATGAAATAGTCTACTCTCATATAGCTTCTTTTGTGCCTAAAAGTGTTTTTTAAATATTTTCCCCAAATACTCTTTTTGAGGAATAGAACCAATAATTCATTTTGGATAGTTTTTATATACCCTAGAAGGTGGGTTGAGTCTTAATGTTGTTTAAGATTTCTTTTATGCTATTATCTGTGATACATATAGGTTCTCATGACACTATGTATGATACATTTCCCAAAAGGCAGTCCAGTAGGCATTTAGTAACTATATAAAGAATTAACCTTACTTAGTAAAAGTCTATTTACAGTGAGCTGGTGCATACTCTTTTTTGAAGATATAATAAATTTGATTACTTAAGAACAGACAAGATGATGATTTTACTAACATGTTTACTAACGTCTCAATCAGAAGAAGAGGGAAATGGATGGAGAGAATAAAAATATACTGCTTTTTGCCACTTAGTTTGGTTACTTTTTTCTGGGAGAAATTAAAATTGACCAAAATAGGTAGTGACATAATGACCTCTGAATTAAAATTGTCCCAGTTATTCATGTTTTGTTAAGACTGTGTGCAGGTCATTCAAGGAAGAACTGTGTTACTCTAATAGTCCTCAAGATGAATAGAGTGAAATGAAGTTAAAGACATCATAAGGAAGGCTCAGATACCAAGCATCTGTGTGAAGAACTACTTTAATATTCAGCTCTATATTGATATGACATCAGCATATATTTGAGAAAGAGAAAAGATGATAGAATACACAATAAGATAGGAATTCAAACAATATTAATATACTTGTCTCCCTTACATTTTAGTGGTGAAAGTCTGTTCACATTAGATCTAACGAAAAATAGGTTTTAGACTAGTAAATAGTGGAGCTGGGATTCAAATGCTAGTGTTTTGATGTTAGAAACAATGGTATGATCCACTATGCTGCTCCCTAAAATAGTGATATCCAGAAAACTGCTGTGTATAGGTAGCAGGGCTATCTCATCCTTTGTTTTATTCATAATTTTAATAGACCTAAATGTGTCATTGAATGTCATTAGTTTAGAAGAATTGTAGAAGAGTATGTGGCAGCATTTATGAGTGGGGGAAAGCCAACACTGATGATGCTGCACGTTATATTCAGAGGATCATAGAATTTGAAAGCTGTTGCAGAAATTTTAGAGTTATTTAGTACAACTCTCTTATTTTACAGATGACTAATGAATGTCCTCAGAGAATAAGTCACTTAAATTTGGTTGATTAGCTGCTTGATTGGTTGGTTAATTAATGGCAGAGAAAGGATTCTTGTTTTGAAAAGCTCTATGAGAATTGAAATTTTTTTTAAGGATTGATAAAGAATATTTTGTTTGATTCAGGCCTTCAAGTAAGAAAAAAATAGTCAAGTGTATTTTATAAGAACAGAAACTTGGGGCCAGAGTATCTGGGTTTGAATATTATTTGATCATTACTAGTTACACGGTTTTAGGCAAGTTTTCAACCTTTTGTGTCTCATTTTTTTATCTGTAAAATGGGGGATGATAATTCTGTAGGTTTATTATAGGATTGAATGAAATAATACATGTGTAACACTGAGGACAATGCCTGGCACTCAGAAAGTTAAGTTGTTCTTATTTTTAGTAAATGATATCCCTGAGTCAGTTTTATTTTCTTATTCTAAATGGAATGACTTCTCTCTCTCTGTCAGGACGGAGTTACAATGACTTAAATCAGTATCCAGTGTTTCCCTGGGTCATCACTAATTATGAATCAGAAGAACTGGATCTTACTTTGCCAAGTAACTTCAGAGATTTGTCCAAGGTAATTTTTCAGTAATCTTCTTAAACAGAATTGTCTTGCATATAACAATAAATTTGATTATCTTTAATTTTCACATTACCTTGTAAAAATCTTTTTATATAACTATAGCTTTAATATATTTATCTTTTAAATGTATTTTCACTTTCTGAAAGTGAAATTTAAAATTGAATTTAAAATTTAAATTTAAAACTGAAAAATTTGGAAAAATGGATGATAGAAGTTGATAAGTTAAAAGTATTAACACTTGTATTCCTTTTTCCATGTACATTTAGGAAGACATTATTCTAAAATATTAACTTCTTTTATGGGTGTTAGTAATTGTTAACACATGTGAGTAAATAATGGCCACCTCTCACTGGCACTTTTATAAAAAGACAAGTAACTCTGCTACACTTCTCCAGGTGGCACACCTGACTTCTTTGCTACCTCAAAATCAATCCTCTTTAAATCTAATTTTGAATTATATAAATCCAGTGCTTGAACCTTTCGTGACTTACAGTAATTTTTTTTACTTTATTAAAAAAATTTTTTTAATGTTTGTTTATTTTTGAGAGAGAGAGAGAGAGTGTGAGCAGAGTAGGGCAGAGAGAGAGGGAGACAGAATCTGAAGCAGCTCCAGGCTCTGAGCTGTCAGCACAGACCCTGACACGGGGTTCGAACTCACTAACTGTTCAAGACCTGAGCCAAAGTCAGACGCTTAACTGACTGAGCCACCCAGGGGCCCCTTGACTTACAGTTATTTTGACTGCAGAATAATTCTTTCCCAATTCAGTGTCTTGCTTTCTCTGCTTTTTATGTTGTTTTCCCTACTTTGTGAGTGAATGACTCTAGTCCTTTAGGTCACCCCCACATAGGACCGTTACTGTTTTCCTTCCCTGATATGCCACTATCTGCTTCTTTCATAACACCTAAATATCCTGCATTTTACATGTCCTTCTACCTCTTTGTTTTGGTTCTTCTTGTCTCCCTCACTAAGCTCCATATGATAGAGTTCTTGTTCACCATTATTTTTCTGATGCCTTGCACAGAGCCTGCCATTCACTAAATGTATTAAATAATAAAATATATGTGACGTTTTCCCCAAGTTATAAAATATATTAACTGTATTTGATTCTTTAAATGTAAAACATGTAAATAATAAAGCAAAAGTTACTCCTAATGGACCACATATCAGTAAGGAATAATACATTTTATATGTATACACTCATGTATATACACATTGACACATCCACCGGTTTTTAACTGTTTTCCCATGTCTTAGGTTCTTTCTGTCCTAGACTATCAGTAAATAGAGTATTCTGTACCATCATTTTGTGATATAAAATAAGGTTATATGTCCTTTTTTTCTTTTAACCTTTTTTCATAGAGAATTTCAAGCATATATAAAAGTAGACAAATTAGCATAATAAATTTACATCTACCAAATTACCCTGCTTCAACAGTTGTCAACTCGTGGATACTCTTATTTCATTTTTATATTCATTTTCTTTCTGCCTTCTCATAGTACTTTGAAGCAAATCCTAGACATAATTTTATTCATAAATATTTCAATATGTACTTCTAAAAATGAAGGTCCCTCTTTAAAGAATAACCATTATACCATTAGCAAACCTAAAATAGTATCAATAATTTCTTAATATCATCAAAAACCTACTAAGTATCACATTTCCAATTAAATTACAACTTTCATAATTCTTTTTAGTGTGTTTATTCAGATCAGATCCAAATAAGGACCACATAGTGTAGTCAGTTGATACTGATTCAGTCTCAAGTCTCTCTTAATTCTGTAGGTTTCTCTTTCATCTTTTCTTTCTATCTAATTCATTAGTTGAAGAAACATATTGTTTGTTGTATATATTTCCTCATAGTATGGAGTTTGCTTATTGCATCCCTGTGTTATAGTCTTAACAGGTTCCTCCATCTTCTATATTTTGTATAAATTGGTAGTTGGGTCCAGAGGTTGATAGAATTCAGATTGGATACTACTTCATAGGAAGTTTTTGCCTTCTTCTGTCAGAGGGCATGTAGTACCTTCTTTATTTCTCTTTTGTGATGTTAGTAGCCATTGATATGTAATGCCTGGATTCATTGGTTCTGTAATGACTGAAAAATCATGATATTTACATTCTCTCACTCGAATTTCATTTGTTATTGGGGACCCATTCCCTTCATCTACTGTTAGGTTATTCAGTGTACATTGCATTGGAAAAGCAGGATAAACCTTTAAATTTTTCTCCTCTTATGCCAGCTTTTAAAACAGTGAACTGGTTCCTAACATCCTCCAGTGGCACTTAAGTTTTTAAAAAACATCTTCATGGGGTGCCTGAGTGGCTCAGTTGGTTGAGCCCCTGGCTTCAGCTCAGGTCATGATCTCACGGTTCGTGAGTTTAAGCCCCACATAGGGCTTGTTGCTATCAGCACAGAGCCGGCTTTGGATCTTTTGTCCCCCTACCTCTCTGCCCATGCCCCGCTTGCACTCTCTCTGTCAAAAATAAATAAAATATTAAAAAAATAAAAATAAAAAAACATCTTTATGAACTCATAGACCTAAATGTATTTGATGTTTCCATCCATTGCAGTGATTATTTCCTCTGGTGTCCATTCAGTTGTTTCTGTTTCTGACCACGAGGACCTTCTTTAAATTGCTCCTGAGTCATTTTAGTATAATCTTAGTAGTCTTTGATAACTTCATGCTGTCTTGTGTGACAAAGTGCTCTCCAGTCTTAACTCATATTTTCTGGCAGTTCTAGAATCATGTATTTCTTTAAGGAGTTATTGGGAGCCCTTTTAAAGGGAGATAATATCTGAAGATTAGTTTGGCCTATTGTGATTGTTACTGCTGGATTTGTCATTATTTCTCGGCCCTTTTAGAATGACTTGGGAAGAAATTTAAGAGGAAATACATCATAAATTGAAATTGATTTCTCTAATTTAAATTTAGGATCTTATGTCCTTTAATGTATCAGGAGTCTGAGACCCTGCACCCATTTTTCAGATGGGCAGGAAATCCAGTCTTTCTCCTAAGTACTTTCATTCGTAATTTCTAGCAAAACCTAAAGAATTTTTATATATTTATCTAACCTAGAGGTTCTTTGTTGCTTCTCCCCTGCCTGTCTCTTGAACCAGTCATTCTAAAGTTCTCAGGATGCCAGACTTCTTGCTTTTCGTGCTGACTTATTCCAAGAATATGCCTAGTTCTTCCTTGATGGTGAAGTATTTAAATAAACCTCTACTGATTACCCAGTCATAGCAGAAGTGTAAGGCTGTCAGTGATTACCATTTCAATCTGAGGATCACTTCCTTGTTTCTGCAGATCCCCATATGCAGGTACCAGTTCACTGCCATATTCAGTTTCTTTCACATAGAATCCAGGAGCTTCCACTTTTCCGGTATCAGAGGGAGAGTATTCCCTTCTTTACCCACCTCAGGATATACCCTTTTATGCCCTAGCATGATTATTATTAGGAATGTTTGGGAGTAACCTCTACTCTGGATCCATAGGATATAATGTTTTTTCACACAGTCCAGATAATCACGGTACTCATCAGTGATGTCAACACAAAGGTTAACATTTTCATTATGACAAATAGCGGTATTCAGTTACTGGCCACTTTCTCTTTGATTATCATACCTTCTGTCTCTATCCCCCATCTTTGCAATCGTCATCTGATCCTGTAATGCCTCATGTTCTCTTTCACCTTTATCCCTTTGATGTTGCTTTTCCCATCATCTAGAAATTTGTACTTCCATGGTACTGTCTGTACATGTCTATTATAACACATTACATAATCTATTATAATTTTGACATTTTTTTTCTCTCTGTTCCCTCTTAAGGGAAATTATTAAATAGAAAGATTCCATTAATTTTTTTTATCTCTGGTGTCTGGTATCGTTCTTAGAACTAAAAAATTATAGCAGTTTGTATATATATTTTTTCACTTTAAAAGAGTTTTAATTTTCAAGAGAAAGTCTTTTTTTTACAGATCATATCTGATAAGGGATTAATATCCAGAATATGTAGAGAACTCTTGAAACTCAACAAAAAACCAAACAACCTCATTCAAAACTGGGTGAAGGACTTGAATAGACATTTCTCTAAAGAAGATTTACAAATGGCCAATGAGTACATGAAAAGGTGTCCAACATTACTGATAGTTATGGAACTGTAAATCAGAGCCACAAATGATATACCACTTCGCACCCATTAGACTTGGTATTGTAAAAAAATATAAGCATAACGTAACAAGTGTTGGTGAAGATGTGGAGAACTTAGGACTATTGTACACTGTGGATGGGAATGTAAAATGGTACAGTTGATATGGAACAAGTTTGGTGCTTCCTTAAAAATTAAAAATAGATTTACTATAAGATCTAGCTATTCCACTTCTGGATATATATTTAAAAGAATTTACAGCAGAGACTTGAAGAGGTATTTGTATACCCATTTTTATATTCATAGCAACTTTATCTATAGCAACCAAAAAATGGAAGCAATCCAGTATCAATTGGTGGATAAATAGGTAAACAGAATGTGGTATATACATACATACAACTCCTTAAGGAGTTAGGATACACACCACAAGATGGATGAGCCTTGAAGACATTATGCTGAATGAAGTAAGCCTTTCACAAAAGGACAAATACTGTATGGTTCCACTCATATGAGGTATTTAGATTAGCCCTAATCATAGAGACAAAGTAGAATGCTGGTTGCCAGGGGATGGGAGGGAGGAGGGAGGGAGGAATGGAGACTTCTTTAATGAGTATAGAGTTTCAATTTTGCAAGATGAAACAAGTTCTGGAAATTAATGCTAGTGACGGTTGCCCAACCATATGAATGTACTTAATGCCTTTGAGCTGTACATTTAAAAGTGGTTAAAATGGTGTGGGGGGGGGGGGCACCTGGGTGGCTCAGTTGGTTGAGCACCTGACTCTTGATTTAGGCTCAGGTTGTGATCCCCAGGTCATGGGATTGAGCCCTGCGTCAGGCTCCATTCTGACATTGGAGCCTGTTTATGATTCTCTCTCTCTCACTCTTTCTCTCTCTCTCTCCTGCTCATGCTTTCTCTCTCTAAATAAAAAAATATATTGGTAAAAATGGTAAATTTTATGTTCTGTATATCTACCACAATTTTTAAGAAAAGGTCAGCAAGGGAAAAAAAATATTAGTAAACTGGACACAAAGTAGAGGTTTGAAAAAGTGCTTTCATGTTCTGCTTTTGCTTCTCTGTGATCACCTTGAGAACATGCCTGGGTTAACCTGCTAGAAGGTTGTGACTAACACATGGGGAATGTCTAGGTTGTACCAGCAGAGGCCATCTTAAGCCAGCCCTCAGCTGAATACAAACACATGACTGAGTATAACCAAGAGAACTAAATCTGGCCCAGAGTAGCAGAATATCCCAGGTAACCCATTGACTATGAGGAATAATAAATGCATAAATGGTTGTTTCCTGGGGTCTTTGTTTTTATTTTGTTTTGTTTTAGAAAAAGGAAAGCTTTACTTACATTTTGGTATCATATTTGTTATAAAACCCTGTAGTATTTCACTTGAATCTGTAGAACTCTCTAGTCTAATAATTGAGGACTGTGTATTAGTTTGACTTGTATAGTGAGCCATGCAGTAAGTCAGTAATAAAAACTTGCCAACTCTTTAATTCTCAGGCTATTATATCCTCTCTTTCCATTATTTGAATTTTATGTATGTAAATTAAAAATCTCATCTTTCACTAATTTGTTAAAATGTAAAGTTTGCCTCACAAAATAAATTGCATTTAAATAAATAACCTTTCTGGTGTTCCAGAAAAATTGCCTGTGTAAAAATTTTTTAAACTGAGTCTTTCAGTTTGGACTTCTATTTAAGCACATAGCTTAAGATTTTTTTTGTGCTTAGGAGGGTTTTTGGTAGGCTCTTCAAGATACAGTGGGTAGTAAGATGGATTATAGACAGGGTGCATGTTTCTGTCTTGATAGAACAGTTACTAATGTGATGAGTGGGAGGCTGTTTGGAAATTTCTGCTGAGGTTGTAATTCTGTCTTCTGCTATCTTTGTACCTGAACAAGAGCTCCCATAACCCTGTTGCCTCTTCCTACCATTGTTCTTTGCTCACTTCCTCTATTCTCTGCCTCTCACCTTGGTTCTCTATCCCACTAAAAATCTTGTACGAACAGAGGAAAGCCTCCAGTTTTTTCTTCTTCCTTTTTTTAATGTATGCTATATTGTGTTTTTCATTATGAGAATTCATTAAAATAATGTCAGCAAAACGCTGTAGTAAATGATTTGCCAGCAAAATAGAATCCTTTTTTAAAACCAAATTTTATTTATATGTTACAGCTATTTCTAAGGAACTTGACAAATACTTTTGTTGGGTGGGTAAAATACTGTTTTAACTAATGCCTTTGTAATTTATCTTCTGTATATGGTAAATAAGTTTGTTTCTATGCCATACTAGATGACCAATAGTAATTTTGCTCTTTTTATTTTTTTAGATTTGTAAAACTGGTAGAGGGCCTTAAACTAAAAGAATTGATTTTGTTAGTCTATCCATATATGTCCATATCCACTATACATATAGAGGCATAAAAATATAATTTTGATGATTTAGTGCCTTTAATTATAGTAGTGGTATCCACTTTTATATTTTGAGAGATTTTGTGAGAGATTTATACTTTGGGCTGAGGAAAGAATATAAAGAATGCTTTCAACAAGAACTGAGGGACACACCATTGAATAGTGAACAGTAGTAATTAGCAGGGCTAGGAAGAAGTGGGAAGCTCTAACATTCAACCACATATCTTATAACTTAGCAGCAGTAGTTCAAATGCTATAAAAGTCCTTCAAATTCAAGAAAATGGAATTCTAGTTCTAAGTGTTTTCATTAAATATTGATGGAAATAAATGAATTTGGAATTAACTACATTATTGTAGGTGAAATAAGCATATTAGATTTTTGAAAATTGTGCTTTGCATGTATAAAATAATAGTAACTGTCTACTTTATAAAAGTATATCATTCCTGTTGGCATTAAAATCTTCCATAATGCTTACAGTGTGATTCAATTTGCAGATATCTGTTTATATACATACTTTCAGGGATACATCTCATACATAAAATGAGTTGTTTCTGTATTAATAATGATTATAAGAGAATTATATTAAAATTTTTCTCATAGTATGCATTTAGCAAACATTACTATTTGTTTAAATAAACTTGTGAAATCATAGAAAACATTCTGTGCAAAGTCTGATTTAAAACATAAACAGATCTTATCCCCATTCTTAAGTAGATTATATACCCTGACTGGCTTTAAAATGTATTGAATTATTTATGCATACTTATGTCCATTTAATTTCCTCAATGCTGTTTTTTAGAGGAGTTTTAGCAGCTTTGATACAATGCTACAATTTTACTTGGTAATTTCTTCCACGTTGCACAGGGAATTTTCTTTCTGAAACTGAATTAATATAATCAACAGCCTTTCTTCTGTATTATTTTTCTGATCATTCTTTGTGAAATGGGTTAGAAGGAAAATGTAAAAAAAAAAAGTCTTCTTGAAGGTATAAACTTTTATTTTATGCACAATATCTCCTTGTAATAATTACAAATTAGTATTGCCTGTTGAGAAGATCAAATAGTCTGAAAATCTGATGAAAGTTAATTTTTTTTTGTATGGATATATTGAGAAGGTCCTCACTTAACATAATGGTTTAATCTATTCTTTCAAAGCTGAAAAAAGGTAGGAATGAATTTTGAAGCTGATTTTTTTCCTTTGCTTTCCCAGTTATTTCATTGCTAGTGTAAAATCCTGACTGATGGGAAAAAAAAAATCCTGACTGATGAGAAGACAGATCTAACCATGCATAGACTTTGGAGTGACATTAATCTATATTTTACAGAATACATTGATTTTTATATTTTGACAACCTTCTTGAAAGAGATAAGAATGAACATTTTCTTTTTGTCTTTTCTATATAAGAAATTATAATTAGGACAGGAATATATTTACAAAATGTCATATCATAGAAACAAATTATGATGGCAGAGTGTTTCAGTAACAGGGCTTTCTTTGTAGATTAGGAAGATTTTCTTTACCACTGTGATTTTTTTGTCCTTAATAGGGGATTGATTGTGTAAACCAGTTTTCCAAGAGAGGAAAACCCAGATGATCTGAGGCAATTATTTCTCTTCTAATTGATCAACATAGTTATTTTGGAATATTTAATATGTATATGTACTGTCATCTGAATACCTGTTCCAAAAAATGAGTTTGTTCTTAGATTGAAATGCAGTTGATAAGCATTAACTTCCAAATGAAAACTGCACAACTAAGAAAGAACATGCCACGTTATTGTTGTTAATTAATTTTTATTGAGAACTTCCTTTTTTCAGGCTCTTGTTTAAGAATGTTACATGTGTTAACCCTCACAAAGCCCTTATAAGATAGGTAACGTTACTTATTGTCTTTTACAGAGACAGGAACTGAGGCACTGTGAAGTTAAGCAAGTTGCATAAGGTCACACAGGTAGTGGGTAGCACCTGAATTTAAACACTAAGCCAGTGGTTTTCAAACTGCAGTTTACAGCTAACATTTTAAAAAATGAATACAAAAAAATTAAAGATAATAAATAGAGAACAAAAAACAAAAACCAAATAAACAAACAAAAAACAGAATCAGACCTCAACTGTAGAGAACAAACTGATGGTTGCCAGAGGGGAAGGACGTGGGGGGTTGGGCAGATACCAAACCTGGGATGGTTTGGGTGGTGAGTGGGAGATACAGGCTTGCAGTTATGAAATGAATAAATCATGAGGATAAAAAGCACAGAATAAGGAATTCAGCCAGTGATACTTTAATAGCAATGTAATGGGAGAATTGGTAGCTATACTTGTGGTGAACATGGCATAATGTATAAACTTGTCAAATCACTAAGTTGTACACCTGAAACTAATGTGATATTGTGTGTCAACTACTCTCAAAATGGATAAATAGATAGGTAGATAGATTTTGTAGAGAAAGAAATGAATAAAATTACAAAGTATAACATGAAGAAAATATCAGTGTGCATTATGTATGAATCTTCTGCTTAAGCTGTGTGTGTGTGTGTGTGTGTGTGTGTGTACATGTGTGCACTGGGTTATGGTTTATGTGACCTATTTCTTACTATAAGTTTTGGCCCAGAATGTTTGAGAAATACCACAGTGTGCTATATTGCTTCTACATTTGCCATCAATTTCTGAGTCTGTTTTAATGTTATTTTGTCAAGTTGCCTTTCACCTCTCATGCTGAAATACAAGGTAAAATGCAACCAGCATTCTATGGCTTTAAAGAGGAAAGCTTTTCCAAATTGTTCTTCTTAGTGTGCTTGTCCCAGGTTCCCAGGTTATGCTCTACGCCTTTTTTGCCTAAGCCTGTTTTATGAAAAAAACTGAATGTTTGCTTTAAACTATTGAATCCCTGATGTTATAACTTGAGTATTCATTTATTTTTTTCTTTTGTTTATTGAATAATATTGTGTGCCAGGGACTCTTCATTTCTGGAAATCCAAAAGAATAAAATTAGGTAGTTACTCTCCTACTAAAAAATAAACTGAAGGTTGGGGTGAAAATGAAGAAATGGCCAAGGTATAAGCAAGTATTTTATTTTTTAATAATTAAAGCTTACATTCTTAAAATGATGGAAAATACTAAGAGAGTTTGAGGTAGAGGGAAAAGAAAATTAATCATCCATTTTTCAGCTTTAGAGTGCAAGCACAATATGAGCTGTTCTTTAGGTTCAGAGTGCAGAAACAAGAAAAGTAAATATTAGGGGGAGATGAACTTGCACCACAATTGCTCGATTCTTCCTTGCAGTGTAGGAATCTAAGGAGAATTTACTATTACCGTATCTTCAAACTGAATTTCAAATTGTGGTCCAGGCCCTAGTAAATCATAGTGGTTTTTTTCCACCAGGATTGCATATGTTACAATGCCATACCCATTCACAACTCTGTTGAACTAACAGCTTCTGTTGCCCTAATCTGGATCAAAATGTTTCTAATGAGTAAATTCTCAGATAACTTAAGAGAATTGAATGACAATACTCTCTTGAATTTACTTATTTGCTGATGAGTTGCTATTATTTGTCTGTAGCATTTATTGGCTTTTTCTTCTTTCTCTCTCTCTCTGTTTAAAGCAAAAGTAGGTGATTTTCTCTGTCTCTCATTTATCTTTTGCCATTTGGTTGTGTATTTTTATATGTGAGATATGTCTCTCTAACACACGCATTTAATATACAGCATTCATCTTGACCTGGAATTGACTACCGACATTTAACTGTTGTTGATCAGACAGCACTTCTTTATCTCTTTAAGTTTTAAGTGCTGTTTCTGACGAATGCCAGTCCTTTTAGTCCTGCTCTGTAACAGATATACCAGGAATCAGTATACCATCTAGATGTCTGTCACAGAGGGAAAAGAACACTCTTTTTGGAGGCGAGGGGAATATTGTTTAAATATGATAGGTGTTATAACCTTTACTTTATTTTAACTTATTAGGCTTCAGTCAAACCAAAGGAATTCAGAAGTTTTTAAAAACCGTATGATATTACAACAGCAAATATTGGATCTTAAAGCATTTCAGTAAAATGTAAATACAGAGAGAGAAATTAATTATCCCGTGCTCGGATTTTTCTTTCCTTTCCTTTCCTTTCCTTTCCTTTCCTTTCCTTTCCTTTCCTTTTCTTTCCTTTCCTTCTTTTCCTTTCCTTTCATTTTCTTTTTTTTGGCTGATAAAATATGTTTAAAATATTTAAATCTTGGTATCAAATATGGATGCTGTAATGTGCCACAAGGATGTTGAGGAGTTTGGTATAAATTATATTCTTGCTTTGGAGAGTTTACAGTCTAATCAGCAGAAGAATTATGTGGGGAGAGTTTAGAATATTATTTGATTTGGATTGTGAGGGAAGCCCTAGTAGGTTCCTTCCTATGTAAGCACACATTTTACATATGCTATCTTATTTAATCTCCTCAACAGTACTATAAGGGATGTGTTATTATCTATATTTCACAGATAAGGAAACTAAGATAGAGTGAGGTTAAGGAACTCTCCAAGGTCACACATTTTCCCAGTGTTAGGCTCTCAGATATGTCCATGTCAGTGAACTCTGGTAGGCTTTAGGGATAAGTGGAAAGAATATTTTAGATTGAATACTTGCATTTATGTCCACTTGTTTCCCCAAATCCAACTACTCTTCCCTTTATCTTGGCATAAGGGGCAGAGGTGTACTTGTTAGAGAAATTATACCAGAGAAGTTTCTGATTTGAGAAAACCAAGAACAACAGAGGAAGGGTTGAAGGGAAAGAATGGAAAACAGGATGAACTGAAAGCTTTAAGTACTGAATGTTGAAGGCCCCCAGACCCCTTTTGCTGTCATGCTATCAGAACTCTGGCAGCCAGGCTTATACTAGCCCCACCCTGTAAGACAGAAGATTGTATTACTCTTTGGACGTATTGACTGGCTCAAGAGAAAAGACCTAAGAAATGTTAACGATTTAGAGATTCCACTTGGAGCCCACCTGATTTCTCTTCAGTGAAGTCTGCCAGCTCACAATGCTACTGAGGCTTGATGTACTACAGTCAGCTCTTTTGTGCCTCGTTTTAAACTGAACATACATCCAAGTGTTAGCAAACATTTAAAGACAGTCTCCATTGTCAAAGATGACAAAGACTAAAACAAATAGAAAAATGAAAGAAACCAGAAGAAACAAAGACAATTTAGGAAACAGAAGAAACCTTAAAAACAAAATCAGAATAAATATCCTCACAGAGGTAACAGAAAACTCAGGCATTAATAGAGAAAGGAAAATGATCCTATAGAAAGCAGAATGTTAGGGCAGATGGTTTTTTAAAGACATCAAAATGATATAGGAAAATAGCCTAGAAAGATAAAATTAGAGGACTAATTTTATCTTTGGATAAAAGTAGGAAATCTTTGGATTTAGATAACACATTATGTCAGTCTGCTTTCATTTATTAGTAAGGGACCTTTCTCAATTACTTAATTGGTGGGAGGGGTGGTCCTAAATAGCAAACAGCTATTTAAATATATTTTTATAGGTAGTATTATATAGTTATTTATGTGATACTGAAGAAAAATTTTCATGGGTACACTGATCTTTTTAAACTTTAATATGTGTGCAATGTGATGTATTTAGTTTAAAATATGGTTGTGCAACTCTTCCCTCAAAATGTAAAATAAGTTCAGCAAAGTGTGAAAGGTATATATGGAGAGAGAGAGAGGTTGTGGTGCATTTAGAAGATTTGCTGAAGTTTTGTTTTTAAATCAGGAAAAGAATGTTTTGTGTGACTTTTTAAAAAATTTACACTTATTAAGTGTTAGCACTCTTTAGAGGAGATTTGGTTTTCTACTAGAAGCTACCTTTTATGAGAAGCTTTCAAATGACTCTAACAGAGGTTAACCTTACACTTAATTTAAGCAGCCTTCAATGACATTGTTTTTTAACATTAGTCAGAATATGATAAACTGAAGTAACTGAAATGGATTGTGGTTAATATTACTGTCAGGGTGATGAATAATCCTGACATACACCAGCAACACCCTGCCAGTCAGTAATCCTCAAAGTTAAGTATTTATTCTCTAATCATCCTAAGTTACTGTGGTGTGGAGTGACCATTTATTATTATTTATAAATGAATTATTTTATTTGCACAGCATTACCAATTTTATCCCTTAATACTTCCTGTTTTCTTAGTTTAGTGCTGGGTGTGCTAACTTGGGTAGATTCAGAGGAGGGAACATGTATCTACCATGAATTTACATAAAAATTGTTTTCAAAACACCTAGAATTTGGGTTGTGTAAGTTTAATAAGTACTGGTTTATAGTAGCAATAAGGTTGATAGTAAGCTATACTTCTGATTTCAGGGTGTGCGTGTGTGTGTGTGTGTGTGTGTGTGTGTGTGTGTGTTTATGGGGAGTAAATGTAGTAGGAAGACATTTTAGGAACCTGAATATTTGTAGTTTTCTTTATATACCTGTATGTGTCAACTTTTCAGCTTGTTATTCTTATATTTCCCTCTGACTATCAAAATTTGTTTTATGTGAATATGTGGTATGTTTTGGGGGGGCAGTTTTTTTTAGTTGAGGTATAATTGACATCAAACATTCTATCAGTTTCAGGTATACAAAATAGTGATTTGATATCTGTATATATTGCAGAATGATCACCATAATAAATCTAATTAAACATCTGTAGTGTGCATTTTATAGTGGGTAATGTAGTATCTTTTAGTCACATGTCCACATTCTTGTCCAATTCTTTATTTCCAAAGTCCACTTATTTAAATTCAACACAAGTTTATGTTGAATAAATGTGCTTACTCAACGAATTATTAATTTGCCAGCTAAGTTTTGTAGACATTATTCTGAGGACTGTGCCAGGAACAAACGTGGATGAAATAGTCTCCACTTTTTAAAGTTTTATAACTGAATGTATGTTATATATGAGCCATTTATAGGAGAATAATATAATCAGAAATATTTTATTTCTGTATGACTTAATTTTAAACGGTTCCACTTTTAGAAAAGGATTTTTTTTAAATGTGAGTTCATGATTTATGATGTGAACCAACTTTTTGAAAATGGAAAAAGGGTAAATTCTGAAAACAAAAAACACTGGCCTGGTATAAAAAGTAAAATGATGATTAGGTAAATTTTTTAATGTTAGGAAGAAAAGAAAATCAGTAGTTTTACTTAGAAATATATCCTGTAAAACTATATTAACTTCTTTTCTTTAAAAATGTGTTTTGATTAAGTTAATAAATTATGGAAGTTATAGATGTAATGTGACATATCTCAGCAAATTATTTGAAAATCTGAGTGATACCTTTCTGATAATTAGACAAGATGATTAAAAGACATTAATAGTGTTCAGAACTGTTCAAATCACTTATAACCCTATTGTTTAATGGCTTTATAAACTTAAGGTATTTCTTTATTGTTCCTTTGTTGTATTCTATTCTAGGCTCTGATTTGTTAAACAGTTTCACTAATATTACAAATTGATCATACAGATTGCTTTGTAGTTTATTAAAATAAAAAGCTTTTTAAAAAAATATTTACTGATTTTTAAGAGAGAGAGAGAGAGAGAGAGAGAGAGAGCACGAGCAGAGGAAGGGCAGAGAGAGAGTGGCACAGAGTATCCAAAACAGGCGCCATGCTGACATCAGTGAGCCCGATGCAGGGCTCAAACTCATGAACTGTGAGATCAGGACCAGAGCCAAAGTCAGATGGTCAGCCAACTGAGCCACCCAGGCACCCCATTAAAATAAAAAAAAAATTTAGATAATTTTGGCAAAATCGAATACCTGAAATATTTGAATGAAGTACAAAGAAATAATATAAAGTTTTGCATTTACTCTTAGAAATTTCTAGTACAAAAAAAAAACAGGAAAAAAAGATAAAGAAAAGTCAGTGTTAAAAACTGTAAGTGGCAGTAGTCTTGTTAATGGGAAGGAATATAAAAATGTGGCAATTTTACTAAACTATAGATTCTGGTACTTCCAAGGGGACTGTTCATTGCAAGAGGTCTTTTGATTCATTATATATACAAGAGACTGTCTTACTGGAAAAGTTAAAGCTGATGATTTAGATTATTTAGTTGACTATATGCTTATTATTAACCAACAGCGTTTTGGCTTTTCTAAAAACAAATTGGGTCAAATATAACTATTATTACACTCATATTGTGACTTCTGATGCAGCCTAATTTTTAAATTTTTTTTAATGTTTATTTTTGAGAGAGAGAGAGAGAGAGAGATAGAGAATGTGCGCATCAGCAGGGGGAGGGGCAGAGAGAGAGGGACACACAGAATCTGAAGCAGCTCCAGGCTATTAGCTGTCAGCACAGAGGCCTACATGGGGCTCGAACTCATGAACCGTGAGATCATGACCTGAGCTGAAGTCGGATACTTAACTGACCGAACCAACCAGATGCCCCACTAGCAGATGCAACCTATTTTTAATCTATAATATATTATAAGGGTACAAGGTAAGGGTTGAAGTTCAGTTTTTACAAATGGAAGTCCAATTCTTTCAACACTGTTTCGTGAAAAGACTGTTTAATCATGAAATGTCTTGGCACCTTTGTTGGAAATAAATTAACTATACATGTGTGGGTCCATTTCTAAGCTTTGTTCTACTCAATCATATATCTTTTCTTATGTCAGTACCACACTGTCTTGATTACTGTAGCTTTATAGTAAGTCATAAAATCAGGTCATATGAAACCTCTAACTGTACTCTTTTTTTCAAAATTGTTTTAGCTTTCCAGTCCCTCTATTTTTCATATAAATTTTAGAATCATTTTATCAATCCAGCTAGGATTTTTATAGGGATTATATTTAATTGGTTAGGCCATTTTTACTAAGAATGCTATATATAAAAAAAGACAGTCTTTCAGTCCATGAATTTGATTCCATTCATTTAGGTTTTCTTTAATCTCTAATGTTTTGCAGATTTTGGCATGCAATTCTTGTACATATTCTGTAAGTTTACCCTTAAATTTTTCATATTTTTAATAGGTATAAAATTTTCAACTTCAGTTATTTACTGTTTGTATACAGAATTACAGCTGAATTTTGTACATTGACCTGTATTTTGCAACGTTGCTAGACTCAGTTATTTTTATTGGCAGCCTTTTTGTGGACTTTTTGGGACTTCCTGCATACAAGAATATATCATCTCTGAATGAACACTTACTACATTATGGAATATTGACTAGAAGTGTTAAGAAGGTTTGTCTTTGGTATTAGGGTAAAAATATTCTATCTTTTACCTTTTTGTATATTAGCTATATGGGTTTTTCATAGATGCCCTTTATCAGGTTGAGGAAGTTCTATTTCTAGTTTGTTAAAAGTTTTATTATAGTTGGATATTGAATTTTGTCAGATACTTTTTCTGAAGATAATCATATGGTTTTTCTTCATATATTAAAATGATAAATTTTATACTGGTTAATTTTGGATTCATTCCTAAGACAAACCATATTCGATCATGATGTATCATCCATTTTAATAAACTGCTGGATTTGCTTTGCTAATATTCACTTACGAATTTTTGCATCTGTGTTCAGGAAGTATATTTGTAATGTCCTTGTCTAGTTTTGGCTTCAGGGTAATGCTGGTGGGATAAAATGAGTTTTGAAGTTATTCCCTCTTGTTCTCTTTCCTGGAGAAGATGGTGTAGAAATTAATTTCATCCTTATTGGAATTCATTAGTGAAACTATTTGGTCCAGGAATTTTATTTCTGGGAAGGTTTTCTTAAAACTTTGAATTAAATTAATAGATATAGGGCTATTCCTGATACCTTTTTGTTCTTGAATGATCTTTGGTAGTGTGACTGTCTCACAGAATTTGCTTATTTCATCTTTTATGCTTGATTTTGGTAGTTTGTTTTCTTTCTTTCTCCCCCTCCCTTCTCCACCCCCGATCAGCCTGGCTGTGTAGTTTATTTATTCTTCTGTTGCTTTTCCTGTGTTCAGTGATCTTTGCTTTTTCTCCTACTTTTCTTCTTGATTTGGATTTAATTCCTCTTCCTTTTTTGGGATTTTCAGGTGAATGCTTTAATCTTTTGATTTGAGATTTATTTTTCTTTCTAATGTAAAAATGCAATGCTACAAATTTTTCTCAAAGCATTGATTTTACAAAGCCCAACAAATTTTTATATATTGTATTTTTATTTTTATTTCATTCAAAATATTTTCTAAATTTCCTTGTGACTTTCTCTTTGACCCATGGATTATTTAGAAGAGTTTCCTACCCCCCACCCCCCACAGGTTTGGGGATTTGTCAGACATCTTTCTCCTGTTGATTTCTTGTTTAATTCCATTATGATTGTTGAACATACTTTGTTTGATTTTTATTTTTAAAAATGAGTTGAAATTTGATTTATTGCTCAGAATATGGTCTATGCTGGTTATTGCTCTGTGTGTACTTGAAAAGAATATGGATTCTGTTGTTGGGTAAAGTGTTCTATACATGTCATTTACAACCAATTAGGTAAAATTGGTTAATAGTGTTGTTCATATCTTCTATATTTTCACTGATTTTCTACATGCTGTATTGATTAATGTAAATGAGAGGAGTGTTGAAGTCTCCAACTACAATTTAGGTTTGTCTGTATGTTTTTTTATTTCTATCAATTTTTGTTTTATGTATTTGAATCATTTGTTTTTGGTACATGTTGTGAGTTGAATTGTGTCTCTCAAAATGATATATTGAAGTCCTCACAAGTACTAGGGTACCTGTATATATGACCTTATTTATAATCAAGTTAAGATGAGGTCATTAGAGTAGGCCCAAATCCAATATGACTGGTGTCCTTATAGGAAGGTGAAAACACCATTTAAGACAGACGTCAGAGGAATAAATACCATGTGGTGATGGAAATAGAGATTGGAGTTAGGTTGCCACAGTCCAGAAACACCTGGGGCTCCAAGAAACTGGAAGAAGGGAGGAAACATTTTCCCACTAGAGACTTCAGAGAGAACATGGCTCTGCCAACAACTTGATTTTGGACTTTTAAACTCCAGGACTATGAGACAATACATTTCTATTGTTTTAAGCGACCCTCAGTTTGCGGTACCTTGTAACAAGAACCCTAGGAAACTAATTTTAAATTGTTAGGTTTTCTTGATAAATGGTCCCTTTATCATTATATTTGGTAATATTCCATGTCCTGAATTCTTTTTTTTTTTTTGATATTAGTATAGCCATGGCAGCATTATTTTATTACTTGCAGTATTTTTTTCTATTAATCTACCTTAAAATTTACTTATTCTTTTCTTAGCTGTGTCTATTCTGCTCATAAGGTCATCAGAAGAATTCGTCGCTTCTGATTTTTGTTTGTTTCTAGCATTTATATTTGATTCTTTTTTTATAGTTTCCTTCTCTGCTGCAATTTCCCACCTGTTCGTGTAAGTTTTCCACTTTTTCTGCTAGATCTGTTAGTATGTGAATTATAGTTATTTTAAATAACCTGTCTGATGGTTCCAACACCTATATTATCTCTGAGACTGGTTCTTTTGATTGCTTTGTTTCTTCACAGTGGGTCATTGTTTTCTTATTATTTTAAGCATCTCATAATTTTTGATTGAATTAGAGACTGGGATATGAATAATATTTTATGCCCAGAAATATGGGTGCCTTTTCTTATATCAGCAATTTGTGTGGGGAGTTCAGTCCATGTAGACAGTAGGTGAGCTCAGTTGAGTTTCTTGTCATCATTGTTACTTCTAGTGTAGCACATTTTCACAAATTCCTTCAGTTCTTCCATTTGAATTTGTCCTTAGCATGGGCTCTAGGGTGTTAGAGATTTTGTCTCACTGCTTCTGCTCTACTCTCTGGCAGGCCCTCAATGCCTGTGCCACTGAGGACTTTTTCTCTCTCCTCTGTTGCCTTTCCCCAGAGGTAGATGGCTGTTGCTCGTGACCCAGTGTAAGGCTTATGGTCGGGGTAGGGTAACTTCTTCATTCCCCTGATCCAGCATCACTCTGTGATGAACGCTATGGGTTCTTCTCAGTGGGCCTTCTCAGTGTTCTTGCCCATACTCTGCATGACATCCAGACCCTTTCTTGTGTTTGTGGTAGGTCTTAGGCCAGAGAGATTTTCTTATCCCTCTTCCAATAATAGCAAACCTGTCTTTTGGACCAGTGAAGAATCCTGGCTCAAAGATTTTCCCCCTCTTCTGGGTAAAAGAGCTTTTACTTTTACCTTACACCAGAAGCTGTAGATTTTTGTCTGGTCGTAGGGATAATATAGAGTTACCTGTCTCTCTTCCGGACCCTGGGATGAGAGCATTGGTATTCCTCCTCCATCAGCCTAACAGTTTTTATTCATTATAAGAAAAAGATTTGGGGAAGTGTTTAGTATTTTGTGCCTGTCCTCATTAATAGCAAATCACGTTCTATCTCTCAAAACTAACTGATTGTCTAAGCCACCTTGTTTGTTCTTAGTTGCTCCCAGCCATTGACGGTGTGCTAAGACCTATCAGTGCCCCAAAAGTAAGTGTCTCAGTCAGCAGTAGGTGCAGGCTGATTGGATGCCAGACCCTCAGGCAACAGCTTTTAAAGTTTACAAGTAGACCTCTTTCAGGGAAAGACTGGGAACTGGACATTGAGCCCCAGGTGATAGCCTGTTAAAGAACTGTTTGCTACAAACGGTGAACACAAGCCCTGATGGCCACAAGAACCAGGTGATCAAGGGGTACATTTTCTAGATGGCAGCCATGAAAGCTGAAGTGCCAGACCAGTGTACGAGCTCCTTCCAGGGTGACATTGGTGATTTGGAGATTCTCTCTACATACAGGGAGAATGCAGATATGCTGGCTTCTCTGCAGAGAATGCTGGCTTCTCTGGTCTCAGGGGAGGATTGCAGTTCCTAGATTTGTGTTAAATTAGGATCCTGACTCTGAGGCTGCAGCTTTTAAGATGTGCAGATAGGCCTCTTTCAAGGAAAGACTGGGAGATGGGCATTTCTGTCTGCTCTCTCAGCGCTGAGCTCTGGGGGATGGCCAAGCTGAGTCCTCCTGAGCCAGTTAAGAACTGTGTTTCTGTTTTTGTTTTTGTATTGTCTAATGGTCTCATGGACGCAAGCCTCCTTGGCTTTCAGAGCTAGGCATTTTGGGGGCCTTTCTCACAGGTGGAAGTCTTAAACATTGGGGTGCTACATGTTAGGCCCAAAACCATCACTCCTTAGGGAGGAGCTGTGAGTTGTGAGTTCCTTCCCAATTGTATGTCACCGTTGGAGGTGAGATTTACAGCAAGAATGTGTCACAGACTTTCACACCTGTTATGATGTGGGCTTTTTTTTCTCATTTGCCTAATGTGTAGTGCAGCTAGTAGCAGGATTTCTTCCAGAGGGAATTAATCCATGTGTAACTGTAGATTCAGTTTGTCCATGGGAAGAGGTGAGATCAGGAACTTACGTCATCATCTTGAACTGGAACTCCTGATGTCAATGCTCTTAACCATTTCTTTAAGTGGAGAGTTGAATCTATCTGAAAATGAATAGGCTTTATTATATCAAGTTTGGGCCTCTTGGGTGTTTACCATTTTCATAATTACTTAAAATGTTTTTTCCCTGTGGCCTTGGATTGTCAAATTGTTTTTTTGGGGGTTCTTCCAGGCATTTAGCTCAACACTGGCATTGGATTATCAGATTATTCTAATCAATTTATGTGCCTTTCTCAAAGTCAGGTAAAAATCTATCACTTAATGTGAACCATAGCTGAATAACATAGAACTACAGAGGCTACTAAATCTACCAGTGTGAGCATTTGAAATGATTTAGATTCTACATAGGTACAATAAGTAAAACGGAATACTTTCTTTTTCCCAAGATGTGTTCGTTAAATTGAAATAGTATAGAGGGTATATGTTTAATACCACTTGCAAGAAAGTGTGTTTTCAAGGGATTAAAAACTACTCTGGTACTTGAAAACAAAAGTGCTTATTTGTTAACTCTAAAAGCCACAGTAGTGTGCCAATGAAATTTTCTTCTTGACAATATTAAATAAAATGTAGAGTGTGTGAAGATAAGTGCTGAACCATTTCAGCCATATATAAGCATGTGACAAAATACCCTAAAAGCCAAGGTTGAGTAAAAATGCTGATCAGGCTGTTTGTTATACTTGTCATTTAGATAAAAGAGCTGCTACAGCTGACACAAAATAGTTGCTGCACTCCCTAACAGTGGCAACATGGCTTCAATGACAGAGGCTGTTCGTTTATTTTCTTCTTTTGCTGGTGGGGGAAGAAGGCAGGTGGTGGAGATGCACAGAATAAAATTCAGTGGCTTCTTTAAAAAGCCTTAGGGGCACAGAGAAAGAAAGGCTGGTACGGGGTTAATGGATGCGGATATATAAATACAAAAATTAACAGAAAAGTAAAGCCATAAACTTTAGTGACCACACTTAATCTATTTTTGTTCACTTTTTTTCCTAAGCTTTTTTTGCCAGGCATCTTTCCATATCCCCAAGCAAAATATTCTTTTTTTAAATTCATTTGTGTAACCTTCTGCTAAAGTGATATCCACACACATTAGATAGGTAGGGGGATACAAATGTAAATAGCACTTTTTCAAAAGGATCTTTAGTCTAAACCTCCCATGAAAGGGTTCTAATGGCTTTACAAATTCAGCACCAGCATTTTTAGCAACTCACATAACCCAGATCATTCTAGGATCTGCTAGTCAGTATAGTTAGAGTAAGTTCTAAATCTTGTCCCTGTCACTGTCTAGGTAACCAATCATTAGTAGTCATTTAACTTCTCTGACTCAACTTTCTTGCCTATAAATTAGGAATGCTAATAGGTTTATATATTAAGGGGTTGTTGTGAATATGAGGTAATTTGTGTAAGATTCTTAGAACCTTCACTTATACCCAATAAATGGTAGCATTGTCATCAGATCGACTGGACCCTTAAGTCTGTATACCATATTTATTCCCTGTAATCTTATAAAACAAATCATTATTCTCTAATCAGAATGATGGTCTCTTATGATATCACATTTGCTGATAGTCCATCCTCTTTTCATCCTCCGAATTTGATTTTTTTTTGTTTAATCCATCCATGAATATGAGATACCTTTTACCTAATTAACAATCTTCAGTCCTTTAGTCTGGCATTTTTATAACATATAACATTGGATTCCTATAACATTGAGTTCAACAGTTTTGTTCTTTTTTCTTTGCTAGTTTTTAGCCCTTATTTTGCAATGGCCCTCTTTCAGTGTCTGTAGGCCTACCCTATTTCCAGGAAAAAATAAAATAACGTATAACCTGTCTTGCTCATGACCTCGTAAATGCTGTAAGGCAGGCTTTATGTGTAGTCATAGAATTAAAGGATGTTTCCAGTTTCCTAATCATACCAAATGAAGATGACATTGGCAGATGGCTTTAGGCCAATCATCCAGATCCTAAGCAAGATCCTGAAAATAGTCACGCTCTTTTGCCTCCCCTTCCTGAGCCCCTTTTCACTTTTAACATCTCTTCACCACTCCCCTGTAACTACAAAATGTATTTTTTATGATATCCTATCCTTTAATGTTTCCAAAGGCCCATTTTTGTGTCTTGTATGCCAGAACAATCTTTTACTTCTTCTTTAAATTTCTCTTCTGCTTCTTATCCCACATAGTATCTAATGATTTTCCAAAGAGGCCTTCACAGAAAGATGTAAAAAACTCTTTGAGACTTGGATTTTAAAAGGGAAATTTGTTAACTCAAGCAAATTTCTGCTTTGTTGAATTTGTGAAATTCCTTGCCAATTCCCTTTAACTTTCTTAGTAACTGTAATCATGGTCCAAGAGTTTGGAACTTCACTTCTGAAAGGTTGATATAAATTAGAACAGTTAACATATAAATCTCAAAAGGAAGAAGGATTTATGTCAGTCATGGTGGTAATAACAGTTACAACAACATTCATAGCAGCTGTGCTTGTCAAGTACTTTCTTTGTGCCAGGATCTCTGCTAAGCACTTTACATAAATTATTAGCCTTTGTGTCAACTTGTTAAGTAAGTATCATATTTGAAAAATGGAAATGTAAGAAATTGGGAAATTTTTGAAATTAGGAAAAGCAATTTTTAATTAATACAACAGTTTTTAGATGGATAAAATGATCCAAAACTGGATTTTTGAGCGCTGAATTTGTGTCTCCTAGATTTATGTTGGTTTTGAATTAGGTTACTCAAGATACTTCTTCATTTTTAAAACAGGGATATCTAGGTGCACTTGGGTGGCTCAGTTGGGTAAGTGTCAGACTTTGGCTCAGGTCTTGATCTCACTGTTCATGGGTTTGAGTCCCCCATCAGGCTCTGTGCTGACAGTTCAGAGCCTGGAGCCTGCTTTGGATTCTGTCTCCTTTTCTCTCCCTCCCTCCCTCCCTCCCTCCCTCCCTCTTTCTCTCTCTCTCTCTCTCTCTTCCCCCCCCCCACTTGTTCTCTCTCTGTCTCTTTCTGTCTCTCTCTCTCCCTAAAAAATAAACAAACATTAACAAAAATTTTAAACAAGGGTATCTAGGGACATCTTGGTGGCTCAGTCAGTTGAGCATCCAGCTTTTGATTTCAGCTCAGGTCATGATCCCAGGGGTGTGGGATCAGGCCTAACTTCGGTGTGGAGCCTGCCTATGATTCTCTCTCTCTCTCTCTCTCTCTCTCTCTCTCTCTCTCTCTCTCCCCTCCCTCCCTCCCTCCCTCCCTCCTCTTTTTCTCTTTCTCTCCCTTTCTAGGCACATGCTCTCTCTCAAATAAAAACAAACAAAAAACAGGGATATCTAGCTCACATATGTACTGTAAGAATGTGTAATAATATCTCATAAACTGCAAAGTGTTAGCTAGAGGTATTAATAACCTCAGGTAACATTTCCTAAAATTTTTAAAAAGAAAAAAAACTTAGAATGTATCAACTCTAAAAAAGCCTTTTCTTTTTACAGTTAACTTTTACTAGTAATTAGATGAAAGTCTGTTATATGCCTTTGAAGGGGTCTATGAAACCAAAGCAGTTTGTTTTTAATTGATGTAGTAGAAGATGATTGTAATTTGCTTGACATTTCATATGCTTTTCATGGTAACGTTTGGATGCCCTTTGGACTTCTGAAGAGTAGTTTTGCTTTTAGTTATTTTCTTGAGGTAGGATAATGTAGCTTATTGGGACTACTGTGTACTATTGGGCTTCTGACAGATAATGCACAGTACCATATGTACCATTAGAAGATTATGATGTTTAATTACCTTTTTCCTAACAGACTCTGCTAATTTCATCAGGCTTGCTTAGTAGCTTTTTTCTTTAATATTATTCATCAAATAAGCTTCAAAATAGTAATAATTATTATAATGAATAACTTACTGTATGCCAGGCACTGAGCTGGGCATTTTACATACAGTATTTTTGTTTCTCTACTAATTAGCAAAATTACTTCTCAAGAAAGGTAATAAAAAGAATTTTTTTTAATTGTAATACTCTTAGGACACTTGATTTAGAAAGTTTTGTTTTGTTCTGGAAGGGTTATTATTATTTCTCAAACAGAATACTTACACTTGGGCACCTGGGTAGCTCAGTCAGTTGAGTATCTGGCTCTTAATTTCGGGTCAGGTCATGATCCCAGGATGGTTGGATCGAGTCCTGCACCAGGCTCCATACTGGGTATGGAACCTGCTTGGGATTCTGTCTCCCTTTGCCCCTCTCCCCTGCTTGCACTCTCTTTCTCTAAAATTAAAAAAAAAAAAAGAGTTGTTAAAAACATTACTTATCACTCTACCACAGTTGTCAATTTTGCTATTTGTGAGATTAGAATATCCTAAGAATAGTGATTTTTTTTCTATTTGTATTTATACATTTTCAAGGGTTTTGGTGGGTTTTTCCTTTAATTTTTTCTTTTCCTTTTTTAATCCAGATTCTTCTATTTTTTCCAAATGTAATGCTTCTGTTGGTAGTCCTCACAGTGTAATTTTTAAATTATTCTGTTTTATTTGAACCACTTTTTTATCTTGTTTTGGTGGAAGTGCTTTTTATTCTGTAGATTTAAAAATCTTATATAATTTTATTAGCTTTTTATAATTTTTAAAATTATTTTTCTATGTCCTAGGGCTATTTATTTTTACTTTGTTATGACCTTGAATTGCACCTCTCTAATCAATACCTATTTTTTATTGATTTTTTTTCCAGGAAGTTATGACCATTTTAAATGACCAGTATTTTTGCTCTTCTTCCCTTAATCAATTTGCTGATGTAAAAAAATACTCTGTCAAGCTTTTATAGTTAAACTGTACAAAGAGCTCCCTGTAGGAGGAGATAGTACTAGGCATCTTCTTGAATTGCCTTCCAATTGTTACTCTTAATATACTGTGTAAGTAAGAGGAGCCATCAGCATTTACTTTTAGTTCTTTTGCAGAGATGAATAAACATCTTGAAATGCTGATTTAGACAATGTTTTAAAAATGCTACGAAGCACTTTGGTGTATGACTGACTCTTGCTTAGTTAAATGTTTTGCAGCATTATAACGTAGTTGGATTCAGCTCATCTTTTAAAGCAGTTGTCAGAAAAATATGGGCCAGCATGGTAGAATGTATTAGCTCAATACATTGTCTCCATTTTATTATGAAGCTGCTGAGGAAGCTGTGATATACAGCACTGTCATTACAGATCTATTGTTAGGATGGTTCCACAGTCTTCTTTGCACTGCCATTAATTTATAGCAGTAAACAATATGTAGCCTTCCAACTGCAGCAAAGCAGAATCTTTTAATGAGGTGGATGTTATTACCACAATAAATCAGTGCTTTCGCGTAATGTATAATTCAATGTGTGTATTCCCACTGTAACTTCTCTGAGTAAGCTGATAGTGTATCATTGTCATTGCACAGCTCCACTGGTCTTTTTTTTTTTTAACCTTCTTTTATTTGGGGACTTCTTTTTTATATGCTTACAAATAAATGTGGTATGTCTTGATAGCTATCCTGTAGCAGGCTTCAGAAACCAACTGTAACAATAACAGCCAGAATCAATACTGTGGGTTCTACCTATATGGATCTCTGCACGATGCCATTTTTTTCTCAGATGCTGGTGAAATCAATCCTAATTGGTTTTAGCATTATATTCAAGAAACGTGATTCTATAACTATTGATTTTGGAGGTATACTCATTTGGAGAGTAATAAAAATAGCAGATAAAGTGAATACTTAATATGCTGCAGAACTATACAAAAAGAGCATTGATTCTATTTTTAATTCACATAATTTGTCTTCCAATGATTTCATTTCTTCTTTCTTTCCTTTTGCATGCCTCAGTCTTTAGGGACAACAACTAAAATACATTTAAAGGCATTCCAAATTGGTTTTGTAACAAAGATTTTTTGGAGTCACTTTCATTCTTAACTGGCATAAATGTAGTAAATCAGATTTAATTCTTCTGTACAGAAACTACTGCTTTAAAAGATGGCATTTTAAATTAGTGTACCATGATACTGATTTAAAATAGTAATCAATGAAAGATTTTTTGAAGATTTGCTTGTACAGTAAAAAATGACTTACAATATTGATTCAAACCAATCTATAGAAAGAGGACAGTGCTAAAGATAAATAGTTTTAAAAAATAGTTAACAATTAACATAAGATAGCCAAAATGATGAATTTAAAATGTTGCTTTAAATCACATGTTAACATGAAAAGCAATTTAAAAACAAATTCAACTTTGCTTCATTTTTAACAGAATATTTCTGAATACGTCTGTTTTTAAACCCACATTTTTTATTTATTTCAGTTTAACACATATCCCCCATAAATAATAAAGATAAATTTAAGTATTTTCTTCCTCTTATTGGTGAAGAGTGACTAACTCCTAAGTTTTCATTAAGTAACCTTATATATAGCTTTTTTTCAG
This sequence comes from Acinonyx jubatus, assembly GCF_027475565.1. Classification (NCBI taxonomy): domain Eukaryota; kingdom Metazoa; phylum Chordata; class Mammalia; order Carnivora; family Felidae; genus Acinonyx; species Acinonyx jubatus. The sequence continues at coordinate 75,213,994 of NC_069382.1, forward strand.
TGAAATGGTAATTATATTTTAAATAAAGAATAGACATTTTCTAGAGATCAGAATGTTTTATGAAAATGAGTTATTACTTAAAGCAGTTGATTTTAGCATTCTTTGAGCCGTCAGACCCCTCTGAGAATCTTAATACTCTGTATGCCTTCCTTAAGAAAATGTACATGTGCATAATCACACAAAATTTTGCATACTTTTTAATGGAGTTCGTGTATTCCCTAAGTAACAACAGCTACAGCAACAATACTGATACTAGCTAACGTTTATCAAGCTACTATCTTATGCCAAGCGATGTTCCAGGGGTTTTACAGGCTATTATTTCAATCAAACTTTACCCCAATTCTGGAAGATAATCTTAAAAGAAATAGTTAGCAATCATTGAATGTTGTCAGGCATGGTTTGTAGGACTTTACATGTAATTATTCATTTTCAAAACAACCTTCTGACTGGGTGCTGTTACTATCCCAGTGAGGCCACGTTCTTCAACACTTTGCTATACTGCTTTTTGGCCCTCTGCTATAATGTATTATTTTTTGGTACAAGCTGGTACTCTGTCTTCTATTCTTTGTATGTTTGTATATATATTATATATACATATACATATATATATATATATTTTATATTTTAGGCAGGGATTTTTTATATTCTAAATTCTACTTTTATGTATACTAGTAGAAATTTCTAGATTTACATTAATCCCTTTTCACTCAGTCTCTTCCTTACACTCCTCGTTCCCTTCCAGTTTTGTTCATCTTCTTCTTAGAAGCTATTGTAAATTAATCCTCTAACATCAAGATTGTGTTTCTGGTTGTTGCTTCTAATTAACTAAATAGGATTTTATAGGTGCTTTCCAAAGTATTATATAGCTAATACTCACTTTATGTAATTGTCTTTATGAAAATGCTTGTTATGGGCTGATTAAAAACCTATATTCAACAGAAATTGGACTCATTGAGAAATGACCGGTTTCTTCTTTCACTTTTTTGTGTATGTTTAACCTGCATTGGAAAAAAAAATTCTATCCACTCTCTGTATATAACACAATGTTTTAGCTCCAATAGTGTATATATGTCTTTTAAAATTCACTTTCACACTGGCTAATAGGACAACACTTGAAGAAAGAAATAAAAGATGATTACATTTATGCATTCTTATTTTGTTTTTTCCTTCTCTATTGGCAGCCAGTAGGAGCTTTGAATCCAAAAAGAGCAGCATTCTTTGCAGAACGTTATGAATCGTGGGAAGATGATCAGGTTCCCAGGTTCCACTATGGTACTCATTACTCAACTGCAAGTTTCGTTCTTGCATGGCTGCTAAGAATAGTAAGTTCAGTTTGAGTAGTAAACCATGAATACATAAATTCAGTGTTGTGAAGAATATGCAGCAATTAAAAGTCATCAGCATCCTTTTTGAATGCTAATTTTTTTCAGTGATTAGTTTTCTAATTATAAATATCTCTTTATCCCATTTGGTATGTATCTGATAACATTGTACAGTAGAATAGCCTTGAAAATGTTTCACCTGGAACGATGTGAATTTTTTTTTCTTAAATTTGCCTCTTCAAATGGTCGATATCTCCTCAGACTCTAAATTGTAACATAGGTTATTTGAAATAGAGTCTATTAAAATAAGAGCTAAATAAGATTTTGTTAAGATAGACATACATTCATATATTTCAGAAACTTCAGTTGCCCCAAATGGAATAAGGTATGTTTATAGATTATACCAAGGCTGCTGTGTATTGATAATATATTGGTTAAACAAGAAATGTTTCTGTAAAATTGAAAGGTGATTCATCTACTAGAAAGTAATTTCTTTGGGAAAGCATTAGCAGCACATCATTAATTAAAGCTTGTTAGAAGGGTAAGGCAGACATAAATCCTAGAAGTAATTTATAGTGCTTAGCTAATTTCAAGCAATTATCCACTAATATGTGTTTAAGTGTTCTTTAACTAAGAGGAGGCTTTTAAATCTTCTAAACATTTTTCTTTTCTTAATCATAAATTAAATATTGAGCCATAACAATCAGAAAATTACGTATTAGGCTATTTCCCTATATTATGAAGAAAATGCAATCTAATATATGTCTGAATTTTATTAATAAATTGTTCTTGGAAAAGAAGAGAATCTGAAAAATGTTGAAAATGCCAAATTTTGGAAATATTTCTTTTGTTCTGAAACAAAAATAATTTAAGTACATTAATATAGTAATTTAGATATAATTCGCATTCTATATCTAGTTTGTATATATCTGGTTAATGTCTATTAGTCATTACAGTATCTAAATATAATGATTTATAAAAAACCATATTTTTATGCATGAGGAAACATACCGATTTTTTTAATTGCTTATTTTTTAGGAACCTTTCACAACTTATTTCCTAAATTTGCAAGGAGGGAAATTTGATCATGCAGATCGAACCTTTTCATCAGTTTCCAGAGCCTGGCGAAACTGTCAGCGTGATACATCTGATATTAAGGTACAGAAATGTTTCTTTTTTTTCACCCAGAAATGTTTGATTTTACAGTTATTATTGTCAGTATGTTCCTTGTTGAATGAATGTTGACAATTTCTCTCCTAGCAGTGTAGCACTGTTTACTGAAGAGAAGCCTCAAAGCCTGAAGCTTTAATTAAATGACCAAGAACCACTGTATAGAATTTCTCTCTGCCTACCTCTCTCTTTTCTTTGTCTGTCACTACCTGCTGTATGTCTCCCTGTGTCTTTCTCTTTAGTTGTAGAATGGTTGTTTTTCTGCTTCCTTTAAGTATTTTTTTAAAGGAAAAATATAGTAGTATGAATGTAAGATAGCATGCTTAATGGCATTCCAGACTCAGTGAATAAAATTAATACAGTCAGTAAAATACCGTGAGAAGAATCTCAGCATTTTAATTTAATGTATTTTATTTCATTTCATTTCATTTTATTTTAGAGATCCCATGTGTCTTTTCTTAAGGTAATCCTCTTTTACCTGCTACCAGTTCTAAATTCATACCTGCTTCTCTTTGGTATAAAACTGCACTATTAGTGAGGGGAAAGAAGAGTTCTGCTCCTATCTATATGTTCACTACTGTAAAAAATCAAAAACTTTGCACAGTAGCTAACATAATTCATACTAGATCTTTGTTTCTACCCTCAGAAATTACAGTATTTTACTTTCATAACATAATGTCTCTATCTGCTGGGTCAGATGCTGTTGAATATACTGAGATATGCCTATGGATGTAAACTCCTTATCTCATAAAGAAATATGATTTATGTGTAACTATTTATACTATATGGAAGAAAATGATAGGCACCATATAAGAAATATTGGGGTTTAGAAGAGGAAAAGCTACATTACTAATGTTTAAACATGTTACTATAGAGTACTTTAAAAAATTAATATGATAATTATATATTTTAATATGATACTTTATAAAATGTATTCACACACTTTATCTTATAGTACTGTATAACATTGCCTCTATCAAAGCTATTTTACTGAAGATTACATTATATGAAGGAATCTTTTATTTGGGGAAATCGATAGGATTTTTTGATATTGCAAATAATGTACTCTGAAATTCTCTTGAAATTATATATCATATTCTTTAAGAGTTATCAGTAGAGGAGCTCCTGGCTGGCTCAGTTGGTAGAGCAAGTGACTCTTGATCTGAGGCTTGTGAGTTTAAGCCCCTCATTGGGCCCAGAGCTTACTTTAAAAAAAAAAAAGAATCATCAGTAGATAATTTTGAAATGAGTAATTAGATAACAGTAAATGAGAATAGCTAATAGATTTAATAATTATTGTTGAGTTCTACTTCTGATCCCAAAGCTATTGAATTACTCATTTACCTCTTTTGAGAAGTAAGGGATATGGACACATGAAAATAGTGTTAAGCCTAACTTTTTTGTCAAATTGAAGACATGATTTTAAAAAAATTTGTTAGTTCCTTCATTTGTTAAGCATCTCATGACCAAGTTATAACCTCGTACTTGAATTTGGTACTTGAAACTTAAAAATAAAAGCATGAATTTCATTTTTTTTTCTGCTCCATAATAAACAGACAGTGTGTATATCTTTAGCTTTCTACCCCTAAGTACTTAGACATTCCTGCCTAATGCTTTGTTGGACAGCAGGTACATCTGATAGATCCTTGTAGTTTTGACATCTCTTTTTCCCAAATCTCAGCCTTTTTCTGTCAAGATTCCTCAGTGAGCACAAGCCTAGTTCCATTTACCCAAACACTTGCCTTAAAATACCCTACCTGTAAAAAAATTTAAAACCCACACAAAATAGCTGCAACTTTAAAACCAACAAACAAAAAATAAAACCCACATGAACTTCTTTACCTTTCTCTTTCCCAATTTTTCTTATTCCTTCACAAATAATTAAAAATCACATTCATCTCACTTTCTTTTGAATGCCTCAGCAGACTTTAATAAAACAGCTCTAACTACTAGACAAATACTAGGATTTCAGTTCTTGCTATTGTATTAATTTCTGGCTTTCTAGCAGTGTTATATAAAGCATCTGTATGAAGAAGTAGAGCACAAAGTGAAGGGAAAAGTTAATTATTTTTTTTTAATTCCAAGTGTCAAGTTGATTTGGCTTGGTTAAAAGTAATAGTTTTATTCATAAATACTATTTCATTATGATCAGAGGCACAGAAATTTTCTTCAGGACTGTTTGCTAAAATGTACTTGTTCTTCTAACTAATATGCATATTCTCTTTTTTTTTTTTTAAACCACAGAATATCTGTAGGGTAGATAGGATGTCCTATCTACCCCATTTTCTCTATTGATAATGAACTAATTTGGTCCCTACAACTTTTCAAATATTTGAAGAGTATGTAATACATACACCATTGGAATGTGGAATATGGAATCATATTAATTATAGTCTGATCTTTATTTGTATTGTGTTGAATGTCTGAAAATACTAAGGAAAATGTTAAACAGTACAGAGAGAATAGTGAAACATGAGGCTGGGTAGTAAGAATCACTTTGTTGAGTGTATTCTAAAGTATACCTTGCTTGATGAATATGATATCTATTTTCTAAAATGTTTTCATGACGTTTTACAAAAATGAAGTGTTGTGGGGTGCTTGGCTGGCTCAGTCTATAGAGAATACAACTCTTGATCTCGAGGTTATAAGTTCGAACCCTACATTAGATGTAGAAATTACTTAAAAATAACATCTTCAAACACATATACACAAATGAAGTGTTGTGAGGTAGATAGAAGATTTATTTAATTATTTATTTTTAGGGAAAAATAACAACATGGTAACATTTCTGCTACTTAACTCTTTTTGTGCCCTAGGGGAACTGTCACCTTAATATCTTACTTAGAAACCCTATTTCTTGCATTCTGCTAATACTGAGAGAATAACTTACTAAAAAATAAAGGTTATTCCTGTGAAATAAAAGTAAAACTATGAATTCTTTTATTTCAGAGAAGAAAAAGACCTTATTAAACTTTACTAAAACAGCCTTTGATTTTTTTAGCATGATTTATCATTTTAAAGTTCCGGGGATCATTTGTACTTTTGTGTATCATTGGTGGTTTCATTTCAGGTATGACCCTCAATGATGTTTTTCATTCTTACTGGATAAACTGTTAGATGTGTTGGTCAGTTCTTTAAGTAGGCTTACTACTAGTCAATAGAAGCATAATGCAAGCCACAATTGCCAGCCACATGTATAATTTTAAATTTTCTTGTAGTCACATTTTAAAAAGTGAACAGAACCATGTGAATGAAATTAATTTTAGTAATATGTTTAACATATATATCCAAAATATTGTTCTTTCAACATGTAATCAATATGAAATTATTAGATTAATGGCTACCATCTCAAGCCATGGATGCTTAGAACAATATTCCTGATGTTGTACTTCATGTAAATATTGATAGGTAGCAGCAATAATAGAAATTCTTGAGGATTGAAATAGGAAGTGTTAAAATTGGGTTGGAGAATCTTCACTGTGATAAGTAACATTTTAAAATCCCCAACAGATTCTGTGTTTCAAGTTTTAAAAACTCACTTAAGTTTAGAAACTGAAGTGCAGAATAGATTACTGAATCATTATGGCCAAATTTTGTGAAGCAAATCACAGACTCATAAAGCTTGAATGAATTTCAGTAGGGAATCCACATCTGAATATTACACAGATATCTAAGTTTTTCTAGGTAGTTCATGTCACTGATTTTTCCCCTGGCTCTGAGGCTCCATACTTATTTCAGGTACCCTTATTGTCAGTCATTTAATCTAATGGGTAAGTACAATCTGACTTGCTCATCTTAAACTCTTTTCCTTCTCTTCTAAGGAATTATTAATAATTAGGATTGAAGACTGGAAGAAGTCATAAATATTACCTAGGTTCATTATTTCAGAATGGAGTGCAGTAGTAGATGGATCTAAAATGAAGATTATTGGAGAACTGTACTTCTCCAGTGGCCTAGAATTTAGGCCAGTAATACAGTACTAAAATAACCTGTGTTAAAATTTTAGAAAAATTGGAGTAAAAGGTTTGATGGAATCCTGAGGTAATATTTAATTTTAAACTTTTTATTTTAATTATATTTATGCTCTGTCAAAGCCCTGGTTGTGATACAGCAACAAGTAAGACACAGCCATTGCCTTCAATGAACGTACTCATTAGAGGAGGTACTGATAGTAAAACAGTCCCTGCAGTTCAGTATAATTGAGGCTATGTGGGCTCATAGCATCTGAAATGAAGAGAAGGGAGAGGAAAGAGGAAATCGAAGACCTACCATGAAAGGCTGCATAAGCTTTGGTGAGGAGGTTGGAATTTATCCTGGGGAAGTAGGGAGACATCGGAAGTATTGAAGCAGAGGCGTGACAGGAGCAGATTTTTGTGGTTTTAAGAGATCACTGTGGTTGGTGTTTGAATATGTATTATGCGATGAGCAAGAATGGAAACAATCAGTAAACTTTTAAAATAGAGGAGAGGCGGGGCGCCTGGGTGGCTCAGTCGGTTTAGTGTCGACTTCAGCTCAGGTCACGATCTCACGGTCCGTGAGTTCGAGCCCCGCGTCGGGCTCTGGGCTGATGGCTCAGAGCCTGGAGCCTGCTTCTGATTCTGTGTCTCCCTCTCTCTCTGTCCCTCCCCCATTCATGCTCTGTCTCTCTCTGTCTCAAAAAAAAAAAAAAAAATAGAGGAGAGGCAGTGGAGGCTTGAATAAAGTAGTGGCAATGGTAGTAGAGAAATGTAGATGAATTTCATAATGTACTTAGAAGGTAAAAACTGTTGTGATTTGGTGATTGATTGATCCTGTAGACCAGAGAGAAAGAAATGAAATTTGACTAGGACATGCGTGTAGAGTACACAGAGGAGCAGGTTTAGTTAGGAAATAAGTATCCAGCTCCCTGCCTTCAGGGAAAACCTCCTATGACAGCTGAACTAAAATCCTCGAAAACACACCTAAGTCAGCATTTATTGATTATTTATCACATGCAGTACATACTAGGCAGCACTTGGAGTAAAAGGGTAAGACAATCAGTTCTTTATTTCACTTACCTTCGGATGAGAATGACAGGTATACATAAAACTATTTTAAAAAAAAATTTAGTGTTTATTTATTTTTGGGAAAGAGTGTGAGTGAGGGAAGAGGAGCAAAGAGAGAGGGAGACACAGAATCCGAAGCAGGCTCCAGGGTCTGAGCTGTCAGCACAGAGCCCGATATGGGGCCCGAACCCACAAACCATGAGATCATCTGAGCCAAAGTTGGACGCTTGCTGGACTGAGCCACCCAGGTGCCCCAACATAAAACTATTTTTAATACAAGTCAGACATTGATAAGTGGTGTCATAAGATATATACAAAATGAAATTAATTCTAACTGGGGAGGTGAAGGAGTGACTTCATAGAGCGTCTGGAGTTGTATCTTAAAGGATGCTAGAGAGTCTTAACTAACCTCCCAGATTTATGTCTCTAGCCTGTACGTTTCTCCTGATGTCTAAGTCCCTCGTCAGTATCTCCCTTTGATATATAAAACGTATCTCAAAATTAACATGTTCAAAACCAAATTCCTCATCTTTACTCCTTTAAACCTGCCCTTCCCGCAGTCTTTGCCCTTCAAGTAACTGGTTTTCCAGTTGAGAGTAAAAGCTGAAGTCCTTACTGTGCAAGACTATGCCACCTACCCTTACCTTCCAAAATCCTATTAGTCTTGACCTCTTTTTGTACTGTTGGCTCCCTTGCTCACTCTGTTCTAACTAAGCACGTCCTCCAGGGTATTCTTCAAATATTCCATTATCTTCCCAACTCATGGCCTTTGTTTTTATTTTTCCTTTTTCCTTAAAAATTCCTTCAGATAGATATCCTTAAGGATTTATTCCTTCACCCTTTTCAAGTATTTGCTCAAATGTCACCTTTTTAAAAATGTTTATTTATTTTGAGAGAGAGAGTGAGCATGTGCGAGCAGGGGAGGAGCAGAGAAAGAGGGAGAGAGAGAATCCCAAGTAGGCTGTGTGCTGTCAGTGCAGAGCCTGATGTGGAGCTCAATCCCACAAACTGTGAGATCATGACCTAAGCCAAAATCAAGTAGGACGCTTAACCGACTGAGCCACCCAGGTGCCTCTCCGATGTCACCCTCTTAGTAAGATGTCGCCTTCTCTGTCTTCTCCATTTAAAATTACATCCCGGGGCACCCAGGTGGCTCAGTCAGTTAAGCTCCGACTTCAGCTCAGGTTATGATCTTGTGGTTAGTGAGTTCAAGCCCCGCTTTGGGCTCTGTACTGACAGCTCATAGCCTGGAGCCTGCTTTGGATTCTGTGTCTCCCTTTCTCTCCCCTCCTTCCCAACTCATGCTCTATCTCTCTCTGTCTCTCAAAAATAAATAAACAGTAAAAAAAAATAAATAAAATAAAATTACATCTCTGACATAACCCTTTTATTCCCAATAACCCTTTTATTCCCAATAACCCTTTTATTCCCAATTTCATTTTCCTTCATATGACTCACCGTCTGACATACATATATTTATTTGTTTATTATGTCTTATTTTGTTGGAACATTAGCTCCATGACAGCATGAATTGAACTGTTTTGCTCACCGGTTTTTTCCCAGAGCTTAAAACAATTAAGTAGTTAAGAGGATGAATTCAAGGGATTGGGTTAAAAGTAATTCTCCAGGACGTGGAATTTGGTTGACTATAAGGATAGAAAGACAAAAACGTGTTTCTTTATTTTGTTTATTTATTCATCTGAAATATAGTTGACATACAATATTATATTAATTTCAGGTGTACAACATAATGCTTCAACATTTGTATAATTACAGAGTGATCACCATGATAAATCAAGCTACCATCTGTCACCATACAAAATTATATTATTGACTATATTCCCCATGCTGTATAGTACATCTTTGTGACTTATTTATTGTATAACTGGAAGTTTGTTCCTTTTTTAAAGATACTGTTTTTAGATAATCTCTACACACATCATTGGGCTTGAACCCACATTCCTGAGATCAAGAGTCTCATGCTCTACTGACTAAGCCAGCCAAGTGCCCTGGAAGTTTGTTCATTTTAATCACTTTTACCTATTTCACCCAACTTCCCACCACTGTCTCCTCTGGCAACCACTAGATTGTCCTCTGTGTCTGTGAGCCTATTTCCATTTTTTCTGTTTGTTCATTTGTTTGTAGATTTTACATATAAGTGAAACGATACGGTATTTGTCTTTCTCCATCTGACTTATTTCATGTAGCATAATACCATCTAGATCCTTCCATGTTGTAACAAATAGTAAGATTTCATTCTTTTTTTATGGTTGAGTAATATTCTTTCCATCTACCTATCTATGTACACACACACACACACATTTTCTTCATTCATTCATTCATCTATTCTTGGCCCTTTAGGTTGCTTCTGTATCTTGGCTCTTTAGTAAATAATGCTGCAGGAAACATAGGGCTGTATATATCTTTTTGGATTAGTGTTTTTGTTTTGTTTGGATAAATGCCCAGAAGTGGACTTGCTGGATTGTGTTGTTCTATTTTTAATCTTTTGAGGAACCTCCATACTGTTTTTCAAAGTGGCTGTGCCATTTTGCATTTCCATCAACAGTGCATGGGGGTTCCCTTTTCTCCATATCCTTGCCAACACTTGTTATTTCTTACTTTTTGATTTTACCCATTCCACTGTGTGGTCCACTGTGTGATGTGTGGTCATACCTCATTGTGGAAGAGATTTGTATTTCCCTCATGATAGATGATGTTTAGCATCTTTCTGTGTGTCTCTTGACCATATGCCTCAAGAGGATTCTTTAGATCAGGTGTCTTCATAAATGATGCTATGAATTACAGTGAAGCAGGCTTATAGAGCAAATGTCTGAATTCAAGTTTTGACATGTTAATATATTTCCACAATAACAAGGATAATATCACCTATTGAAAATCCAAACCTAAGTTTCAGAAATGTCTCATAGGCATGCAGGGTAAGAAAGAATAATGGGTGATACTTATCATGAACTCCAAAAGAGTTGTCTATTCCTTTTTGTCCACTTCCTCACAGTTTTCCATTATCTCCTGAGCCTACTCAAATCAAGCTTTCTTCTGCACTACTTTTGAAATCAGTCTTGTCAGAGGCATTGATGAACAGCTTCTGTGCTGTCAAATGCACATACTCAGTTCTCATTGTACTTGATCTCCCACCATTATTGACAAAATTAATTGATCCTCTTTTTGGGAGGTGGGGAGAGGAGTAACCTTTTCTTTACCTGGTGTCTGGAATAAGGAGCCACCTTTTCCTGGCTATCTTCTTACCATTTATTTTTTTCAGTCTCTTTTACTGGATTATCTTGTTTTCATACCCTAAATTATTAGAGTACCTTAGGGCTCAAGTTTTAGATCTCTTCTGTATGAGTACTTTTTCCCTAGGTGATTGCACCTTATCTCATGGCTCTCCCCCGAATTCTAGATTTATATATCTAGAATTTATATATCTAGCTTCTTTTGAACTAGATATATATTCATAGGTATTTTAAACTGGACATGTCCAATATCAAACTCTTTATTCTCCTCTTACCCTCCTCCCCACCCAAAGAAAACATCTTGGTTATTGGGTTGCCTGACTGTTCTCTCTTACTCTACTGTACCCTCACTTGCCTTTGTTGTTGTTCCTCTTGAGAAATGCCAAGTCCACTCCTGCATATGATGTTCCATCTGCCTGAACCACTTTCCCCCGAGATACTTACTTTGCTTGTTTTGTCATTTTATTCAGATTTCTATAAAAAGGTCACCTCCTCAGAGTGGGCTTCTCTGAACACCCTTTCTAAAATAATACCACGTCACCTCTCATCATTCTGTATTCCCTTATCTTGTTTTATTTTTTTTATGTAGTACTTGTCACCATTTGGTGTGATACGTATGTATTAGTTTGTTTATGTCTCCATCACTAGAGCTTTATAAAGGCAGGGACTTTTTGTATTGGCTCCCTTGTGATCTCAGCATTTTGAACAGTGCCTTGCATTTAGTTAGAAATCAGGAAATACTGGTTGAATGAATGAATAGATGGTAAAATGTCAACTAAAAAAGAATTGGTGGAAGAGCCTGGCAGAAACTGAGAGGTCATTTGTGGATAAAGAGGAGAGTGTATGGCCATCCTGGCTAGAAGGGAACAGCAAAACCTAGGTAGATATGCACTTCACATGGAATGGGGTTACAAATACTTCATATTTTAGGAAGGGCTTTTCTGTCCTCAAGAGAACTGATAGCTGAATGTCATTTGCTGGCCAAGAGGTAGGAATGGTTCAGTTTTCTACATTTTAACAATTAAGACAGATTGAGTTGTTACTGTTATAGCTTTCAAAAGAAGTCTATTTGGACATCCTGTCACTGGTCATATCTTGGATATTGAATTTAAAAGCCTATATTATAATGTATTATATGTTATTAGTAATGAATGTAAAATTTGTATTGACTTAAAAAATGAGTAGGGTCAATACAGCATATTCTGTACTTAAAATTAAGTAGAGAGAATGCAATTAAATTCTAAGAGATTATAAATAATATTTTTTCAACCCCTGAGCTAAATAATATTTTTAAATAAATGACTATCAGTAATATTACATGAATGAGTTTTAGCTTTAAGAATTAGCTCTCAAAAGTTTTGAGTATACATATGTTTGTTAAATAATAGAGGCGATCAAAATGGAGATGATAGAATAGTTTTATTTGTGTCGTGTGAGATTGTAAAACATGAGACCTTTGACTTATCCTCTACTGCCTCAGAAATCCCAGGAGTCTGTAATCTGAAGATAAGTTAGGTTCCTTTTTTCTCCCATCAGGATGCCTTCTACCAAAATACATTCCATGGATGCTGATGGCATCAGTGTTAGAGCCATTTATGAGAAAGTGCTTAAGTATAGCTAATCGAACATAATCACTGGAAATGTATTTCTTGATGCATTTGTTTTTTTTAAAGCTTAAACTTTGATTATGTAGTGGTTTTAGTTTCTTAGTTAAAATATTTTCATTATGTATGCTTCCTGTTTTCAGACATATTTTTAAACAATTCAGAGTTTTTTTAAAGCTAAAATAAAATAAAATTAAAATCTTACCTTTCCATACATCCTTTGCACACTTCTGGTGTATGTCCTCCCTTCCCCCACTGCCTGCCTTCTCTCTCTCTTTCTTTTGTATTTTTCCATCAGTCTCTCTCTTTTACACTCACATCCACATTAGAGTTAGCTAAAGTTTTCTCACCTCTCTCTTTTTTTTTTTTTTTTAGTTTTTTTTTTTCAACGTTTATTTATTTTTGGGACAGAGAGAGACAGAGCATGAACAGGGGAGGGGCAGAGAGAGAGGGAGACACAGAATCGGAAACAGGCTCCAGGTTCTGAGCCATCAGCCCAGAGCCCGATGCGGGGCTCGAACTCACGGACCGCGAGATCGTGACCTGGCTGAAGTCGGACGCTTAACCGACTAACCGACTGCGCCACCCAGGCGCCCCTCACCTCTCTCTTAACAATGTAAAACATTTACACTTTAATGGAACTACCTATTCGTTCTTGTTTATATATACAACTTATGCACAACTTTCAGCTTTGTTCATTTAACCACATCTCTGTAACCCTTTTCTTCTTCATGTGTCAGTTGGTTAAATGATGTATCTATGCACTAATTTTTTTAGCCCTGAACTTTGTACTCTTTTGTCTACAATGAACTATTATTTTGGTCTTTGATAAAAATTACTTGAAACACTGAATATTTTTCTTATGCTACTTATGTACTAAGCAGAAAAAAAAATCTTTTAAAAGGCACTTAGAAAATTCTTCCTGAATTATAAAAATGTACATGCATCAGCTGTGATTTGCTTTTTGACTGGTGATCTTATGATATTTTTATTCAATTAAAAATGTGGGCTGTACATTAATATGTTCATAGACACTGATATTAACTGTTCTCTCCCATACTCATAGCTGTATGCATATATTTATGTATTTTACAACTTACTCTAGAAAGGATTTAAGGTGGGCATTTTATTTATGGCACTTACACCTTGCATGTTGTTTGCATTATTAATGTTCATTATCTCTTCTCAAATTACGATTTCCTTGAAGATAGGGCCTAGAACAGCAAATGGCTCAGTTAAGATGTCCAGTTCAAATATAGAAGTGTTAAACGTGTTGAAAGCAGAAGAAAACTAAAATATTCAGGGTCTTCATAAAGTGAGCCATGTTAAGCTCTACAGTGATTGCTAATAAAAAATAACTATATTTGTTTTAAATATGATATTTAGTGGGAATTATTAAGTCTCAAATATTTTTGTGGACATATTTTTATAAGTAAATTTTTTTAAATGCCCTTAGAATTATATTAAATGCTTTTATGAATGGGCATAATTCAGCGAATGACCTGTTTGCTTGTGTTAATAACAATAATAGTAATAGTAATAATAATATCTTATGTGTATATAAAATTTTGTGTTGTTAGCCTGACAGCAACCCTGTGTTTTAAAAATGACAATTCACGTGAATAAGGTTAGGTCAGAAGAAAAATTCATTTAAGGGCATGTGACCAGTAATTTGAGTAGATAAGACTCAAATGAAGTTATTTTTCTCTACTGTATTAGATTGGTATAGATTATCTATTATTTATTGGTTTGTAATCCATGATTTTTCTTTATTTAAGTGCTTTTGAAATGACAGTTTTATAATACCTAAAACCACATGATATTTATTAGATTTGTCTAGAAAGATTATAGATTATTTTTCCTTCTCCAGTTTAAAAATTGCTATTATGTTTCTTTTGTTAAAGGAAAAAATAGCATTTTATCTACCAAATAAAGAGAAACTAAATTTAAACATTAATTTGAAAACTTACTGATATACAGTCCATTTAAAATGACTTATAGGTACAGTTCAACTCTAATCAATTTTTTAAAAATTTGTGGGCTAAGAAAATAAATATTTGAATGTTAAAATGTCTCAGAACATGTTCATTATTTTTTCCATAACATGTTGTTCACTAACTCCTTTATTTACTAATAAAGCTTATTTGGATTTTTTTTCCTTCATAAAATATATCATGTTCCCAATGATGAAAAGCCAAAATTTTGCCTTCAACATCATTTTTTACTGTCAGTGTCCCCAAAGCACACGTTACCTTGCTATTATTCTTATATTTGAGTTGTCAGGATTTTATAATTTAGTAAGAATAGAATAAAAATTTAACTTTAGCTCCAAAGTAGCATCTTTTGTTTTGTTTTTAGTTTGATTTTCTTGTTTCTTTGGGTTAATAGATCAGTATTTTCTAGGTTACCCAGGTATTATAGAAGTGATGGGTTTAGTTGAATGGACAGAATTGATGTCTATTAGGAGAATCATACAACCTCACTGCAGAGGCTGTATCAGTGGGGATCATATCCTAATAAAGAAAACTGAAGCATATGTGTGGTCACAACCAATGCTTGTCATTATGCCATGAAAGCCTTAGGATTGGTGATCAAAGCAATGGGCTTATCCTGAACTGTGGTATAACCTCTGGTTGAACCTTTCAAGTTTTTATTTTAGGAGATGATGCAGTATATTTTGACCATGTTACCTGCCTCTATGACCCATCTGCCTAATTAAAAGAAAGGGATTAAAATTATTGTCAGCAAGTCAGAAGAAAATGTGAATTATAAACATCTCTGTCTTCTGTCTGTGTTTTTTGCTTCTCATTTTCCGCTGGTGTTAGAAAGAATTCCTGAGCATATGTTTTTTATCCAGGGCAGAATGTTCTGTTCTGATGAATATAAAACATACTTCACTTTGTAAATGTACATTAGAAGTATTAGACAAAATCTTTGACTCTGTTACTAAATATCGTCTGTCAAAGGAGATAATTTTGAACTTAATGTTTGGTATTGAAGTATGGTTCTTAGGAAGATACTTTTAGGATTAAGATGGAATTCTGCAACGTATACTTGAATGTCACTATATCCATAGTAAATTTTAGGCATTATATGTACTTTTTTGTCAAATGTTGTTTGTATCTCAGTTGAGTTCAGTGTATTTGTTTTACAGTAAGAGGGTATTCCAACTCCTATCAACTGATTTATTTATGCAGATTTTCTTTTAATGAGGTTGTAACATGTTTTAAGTGTATACGGTCCCTTCTTTACTCAACTTAATTGTGCTTACTTGATTATGTCCTTGATATTACATGTAGATTCTTTGTAATCTTTCTCTTCACTGTTAATTTCTTAGAAACATTTATATCATTTTAAATTCATGTTCATTTTTAAAATTTCCTAATGGAAAATTTTTTTCTTATGAAGAAAAAGCTGAAATTCATAGCCTGGCATTCAGGGCTTTCCACAGTTTGACCCTACCTATATCTCTAGTTTCATCTGCCACTACATGTATACAGTCCTCTCTAAACCAATTAAATTGTTCTTCATTGATCACTGGAAACAAATGATAGGCATATTTCAATCTCTGTATTCCCCTTCTCAGGACTATTCTCATCTTTCTTCTCTGATTATTTATTTTAAATACTATTTTCAATCATTCATTCAACAGAGTTTTTCTGAATGCCTAATATGGGTTACACACTGTGCCTAGGCTGTGGAGGTTTAATGCTGAACAAGATAGGTAGTCTTCAATCTCATGGAAACTTCAATTTAAAGGGAGATAGAAGCAGACAATTACAGTACCGTTTGATGAACACTGTATTAGGGAAATACAATGTATTATGCTCTTTCCCTAAAGGTTTCTCTGTCCACCCCAACATTTATGCATCATTTTCTTTTTTTGAATTTCTGGAGTGTTGTTTGTTCCTACAACCAGTTTCCTCCCAATAAATGTATCCTTTCACTCTTATTTAGAAATTTAGATAATCATGTCTCTATATCCCAGATTTTAACACAGTTTTCTGCAAAGAACAAAAAGTAAATGAATACTTCTTTGTGATAATGTGTTCTATTACCCTTCAGAAGCCTACCTAAGGCTTAATAAAATAATGAAATAAGAGGAACTTCTTTAACGTTTTATTCTTTAATATTTTTAATTTTTCAAATATTTTAGCTTATATTTTCTTATTCATATATAATTAACATCCACTGTTATATCACTTTCAGGTGTACAATATAATAATTCAACAGTTCTATTCATTATGAAGTTTTATTCTTTTAATGAAAGTAGCATTTACATTATATTTCTTCCTGTACTGCATTCTTCCTACCATTTTGCCTCCTTAGAAATAATTATCACTGAGAAAAAAAATTATCATTGAATATATTGATATCTTTTTATGATTGGAGCATATATAATTCATAATTACCAACTACTCAAGTGTATAAGAAATGTCCCAATATGAATTCACATCTTCTTCATATTAGGCTAGTGGGAAATTCATTCACAGTCATTAGAGAGTAGAGCAGGGACCTCTTATTCCAGACTTATGTGATACCTAGAAAAGTGGCCCTCA
Organism: Acinonyx jubatus; assembly: GCF_027475565.1. NCBI lineage: Eukaryota > Metazoa > Chordata > Mammalia > Carnivora > Felidae > Acinonyx > Acinonyx jubatus. Next base: position 75,230,924 of record NC_069382.1, read on the forward strand.
CATCTTCTGTCCATCTTATTCATTGGTCGTATCCTCATGGTCTTTTGGAAGCAGGCAGCTCTGTTTGGGTTAAGAAATACTTGCTGATTACAAAGACCTTGGTGCCAAGGGACTAGCTTTCCTAAGTGCACCGCCATGAGCCTACCATGTTGGGCAGTTGGGCAGATTGTATGTACTGGCACTTGACTGAAGGAAGGAATAGGAGCTGAAATCCAGCCAGTAGCATACTTACCAAACTAAGTACCCTTTTGCTCCATAAGTCTAGAAGGGTTACCTTTTTCTAATCCATAAATAGGTACTATATGAGCAGGCAATGACCCTGATCACTGCTTGCTATCCCCTGGGTTTTAGCTTAACCTCTTCATCCCCACCTCTCCCAAAAGCCGATTATATATAGATTTTGAGAAATATGTTTCTCTAATCTTGGGGACAACCTCCCTCTTCTTTAGCTTCTATCTTTAAAAATACTAACTTTTGAGGGGCGCCTGGGTGGCTCGGTTGAGCATCCGACTTCGGCTCAGATCATGATCTCACAGTTCGTGAGTTCAAGCCCCACCTCGGGCTCTGTGCTGACAGCTCAGAGCCTGGAGCCTGCTTCCGATTCTGTGTCTCCCTCTCTCTCTGCCCCTCCCCTGCTCATGCTCTGTCTCTCTCTCTGTCTCAAAAATAAATAAAACATTAAAAAAAATACTAACTTTTGAAACTGCTTCTTCTGGACACCTTACATAATTGGTTCTGTTTGCTTAGACTTGCACAAAAGACAGAAAAAAAGGGTGTCTTCAAGAGGCTTCTGCTGTAGACCCTGCAAATGTTCTGGAACTATATGACTGCTCTTTTGAAATTGGAGAGGTTTGGGGTGAGAGGTAAAAAATAGAGATTTAATTCATCTCTCACTAAAAAGTGAAATATTAAGCTTAATTTTTAATAAATTTTTAATTTTGAAATATTTTTATAATGCCCACTGTATAACATTTACAGGATATCCTTAGAAGGAAGTCACAAATAAAATCTATGGTAATTAAATGGAAATTGATGACTTACTACTTTCTTGCCAGCATAATAGAAATTAGAGATCTGTAAGTTTAAAATTGTGCACTAAAGACTTCAAAAGTATAAAATCGCTTTGTTTATATCTTTCATTAAAAATTTATTTTGGGGGGCACCTGGGTGGCTCAGTCCGTGAAGTGCCCAACTCTTGATTTTGGCACAGTTCATGATCTCATTATTCGTGAGTTCAAGCCCTGCACTGGGCTCCTCGCTGACAGTGCGGAGCCTACTTTAGATTCATTCTCTCTGCCTCTCTCTTTCTCTCTCTCTCTCTGCCCCTCCCACACACGCTTGCTCACACGTGCTTTCTCTTTCTCTCCCCCCTTCAAAATAAAATAAAACTTTAAAAATTATTTCATTTTTGTTTTATGTGCATTTTTGCTCTATTAATTAAATTAAGTGAATGTATATGTAAGGTAAGCTGTTAGTATTAAAGCAACAAAATAATTTAAATTCAGAATAAATTTATGTGTTTAAATACAGTGAGCTGGGAACAAACTATATTTCTGTTCATTGAATTTAGAACTTGTAAAAGAACGAGAAAGGGCATTTCTATTTTGAGCAAGTATGTCTTTGTCAATTTGTTCAGCAACTTGAATAAAATGACACATGTAGAAGATAGAGAAAAATATACAAAATCATAAGAATTTTAGTGCCATACATAGGAAGATTTGAAGACTTTCTTTGTATGAAAATTGTTATGAAGTATCACCCTGTTTGATTTCTGCTTTCTAGATGTGGTCTTGAAAAAGAGTATGCTTTTATTTTTACTATTTTTTATTTTACTATTATTCAAATATTTTTTACTATTATAATTATAATATAAAATATTATTTTACTATTTTATATTTACTATTTTTACATATGTTTACTATGCAGTGTATATCTTTCATTTACAATAAAAATGACTGCTCTCCCAAATTTTAAAACTTGGGAGAAACCTAGTATCTAAAATTCAGCCATTGTCATTGTTTTGAATCTAGAAAAATTATCACACATGAGCAGAGTCAGTATAACAGGCAAAAGAAAGGCAACATCTTCTAATCAGGACAACCTTGGGGTAAGGATGGGGGCAGGCAGATGTTATTGAAATTAAAAGAATTTGTATATAATTAGGCCAAAATATGCTTTTGATTTTGAATACACAAGTGTGATCTTCCCTCTTACTGTGAACAAGACTTGGGAGAAGTAACATTCTTCTTTTCAGCACAAGTAATTTGGAGTGAAAATAAGACATTTTGGTACAATTTTTCAAAGTTATAATTTATTGAATGTACATTTTAGCAAATTAGTAATAAAGTGAATTACCTTCATATTTGGGTAAATGATAATTATAGCATACTATAAAATTCTTCTTGATTAATTTTATTACATAAAAATACTATATATATAGTATATATACACATAATAATTTTTTTCAGGAAAGCACTTTCTTTTTTTTTTTTTAATTTTTTTTTCAACGTTTATTTTATTTTTGGGACAGAGAGAGACAGAGCATGAACGGGGGAGGGTCAGAGAGAGAGGGAGACACAGAATCGGAAACAGGCTCCAGGCTCTGAGCCATCAGCCCAGAGCCTGACGCAGGGCTCGAACTCATGGACCGTGAGATAGTGACCTGGCTGAAGTCGGACGCTTAACCGACTGCGCCACCCAGGCGCCCCAGGAAAGCACTTTCTTATGGAAGAATGAAAAATCTTTTTTACTTTTAAAAAATTACTTTGAACATATATTAAAAACTTGTATTTAAAACATTTAGTATTGGGGCGCCTAGGTGGCTCAGTCGGTTGAGTGTCCAACTCTTGATTTAGACTCAGGTCATGATCCCAGCATTGGGCTCTGTGTGAAATATGGAGCCTGCTTGAGATTCTCTCTACTGTGCCCCTCTTCCCCGTTCGCACTCTCTCTCTTTCTCTAAAATACATACATATGTGCATATATTATGTATACTGTTTAAGTAGAACTCATGCTTATTTTGACGAATAAGGGCATAGCCTTTAGGGTTTGACAGATCTTGATCTAAGCTCTAAATTTATCATAAGTCAGCTGTGTAACCTTAGGCAATTTGTTTAACTTCTTTGACCCTTAGTTCATTTTTAAAATGAAGGTGATATGTTGTAAAGTTCTTAAGATTAATTGTGGTAAGATTTATTAAGAGTTTATTTTAGAGTCGCCTGGTGGCTCAGTCGGTTAAGTGTCCCAACTCTTGATTTCGGCTCAAGATGTGATCTCACAGTTTTGTGAGCTCAAGCCCCACATCGGGCTCTATGTGACCACACAGAGCCTGCTTGGGATTCTCTGTCTCCCTCTGCCTGCCCCGCCCCCCAACTCATGCTCCCTCTGTCCCTCTCAAAAAAAATAAAATAAAATAAAGAGTTTATTTTAACACCTGACTCATCTCATGCAATATCAAACATATTGGATATAGCTTTTTGTTTACATAAAAATAACACACATACATCTTTCCTCTTTTTGTCGGTTAAGACTTAAGATGCATCATTTTTGAAGATGAGAATCTTAATATTTTTGCATGATCACTGTGTCATTTCATTTATGGTTTAACTTCTAACAGGGTTCTTCCTTTTTTTTAAAAAAAATGCCCAATTGAAATGTTTTTCAAATCTAATGATCAGGTGATTGTCAGGCATTTGGAGGACAAGCTCATTTTTACCCTGCTTAGTTAATTATTGTGATTGTAAACAAAGGATGTACAATTCAAAGTCAAGCAACATTTCACATGGATGACCGAGGTGATAATAGCTTAATTCCTGCTGGATCTTTTTTCTTTACTCTGGAAAGTTCACACTGACCTTGTCCAAAATCTGATGACCTCCCTATTTTACTCAACTATTTGGAAAGCCAGGCCTGCCTTGGCTGGCCCTGAGGGGGTATCCTAAAGACCACTGAGTCACTGACCCATGTCAAGACTGGATTTAAAGTCTGATCTACAGGACCTCTGAAATAGTTATACATGGGGCTTATTGTACACAAAAACCCTAACTAGCTTCATTTTCTGCTTATAAAATACCTTAATGAAGTATATTTTAAGTGTTCTTAATAAAGTCATATATTTAATTTTACCAAGTTTTTTATTGCAGATCATTTTTTTAGACTCCTTGTAAATATTTTTTCTCAAAAGTAGTGTGTTACAACTAAACTTGAATGTTTTAAAATGTGAGCAAAACATGTTGTTAAATCATAGCTAAATGTAATGAATACTATCCTGGTTGATGAAGGGACCAATGCAGTTGTGTTTTAATACTTTTAAAGATTTTGGTCTTTTGGGCAAAAATTCCACATACTTCATAAAAAATTTACTTTGAGCTGTAACAGCATGTTATTCTCTGTTCCTATTTTGTCAAACCTCAAATAATACTCAAATGTTGGTATTTAAGAGTTTTGAGTTACGAGAATTGTCCTAAAAGGAAGCACATGCCAACTGGTAAGGTGTTAATATTTAAATTTGGTTGGATGGGAACTGTCTACCTTAACAGTAACTTTGTGATAGATCTGTGATAGAGAAAGGAAAAAATTTCTTGTGTTTATTTTGTTGTTCTGCACAAAAGGAAATGACTATGCCATTTTATGAATATCTAGTCAGTATTCTGCAGTTTATAATATGATGATGTCTTTTATTTTTATATAGGAGTTGATTCCTGAATTTTATTATCTTCCTGAGATGTTTGTCAACTTCAATAATTATAATCTTGGAGTGATGGATGATGGGACAGTAGTGTCTGATGTTGAACTTCCTCCTTGGGCCAAAACCTCAGAAGAATTTGTTCGCATAAACAGACTGGTAAGATAGTAATCATCTACTCTGTCATGAGCCTTTTCTCAAAGTATCTTTCATGTGTTGGTATTATCATTAACCCTTGCTCTTCTCAACAAAATTGTAGTTGATAGAGATAACTGAAAGTAACAAAATAGTTCATGAATCTCCATATATATTTTATTAAATTTTATTGACTTGAAAAGTATAGTGGTTTTTTTTTGTCCTTTTATGTGAAATGTAGGTTACTAACCTTTATATGCACATGATAATTCAGAATTATAAAGGAAATTTTTTTTAATGTTTATGTATTTTTAAGAGAGAAAGACACAGAGCATGAGAGGGGGAGGGGCAGAGAGAGAGAGGGAGACACAGAATCCAAAGCAGGCTCCAGGCTCTGAGCTGTCAGCACAGAACCCAGTGTGAGGCTTGAACCCACGAGCCGTGAAATCATGACCAGGTGCCTCAGAATTATAAGGGAAATTATAAGTAAAACTGGAATTGTATGCTTCATGAAACATGAGTTTCTTGTGCTAGGTAAAGAACGTAATCCTGTGCTCTGGGATAGAAGGCCACTGCACATTTTGGTAATAGAAAAAAGATTTTCAAGTTATATGTATTATCTTTCTTTAAAAGGAAATCTTCATGTAATATTCAGAACATAAAAATTTAAAAACTTAAAAGCCCAGTAATCATTATTTTTCTTCAGACTCCTCTCTAGTGAACTCTTTAAAATCCTCTCATGGGTTCTAAATTATTTTACGAAAAAGTTCTGTCTGTCCGTTTTTGCCTTTAAGTTTCATAAAAGTTTGGAGTCTGGGACCTTTATTCTCAGTTTTTAAAAGTAGAATCTCTGTCATACTTCATATTAAAAGTGAAATCTAGGAGCACCTTACTGGCTTAGTTGGTAGAGCAACTCTTGATCTCAGGGTTGTGAGTTCAAGCCCTATGTTGGGCAGAGAGATTAGTTTAAAACAAAAAAAAAAGAAAGCTAAATTCCATCGTGTCTTTAATTTACACTTAAGGAAAACTATTGCATTTTAGTTTTCTAAGTGACATTTCTGACCTTTTATACTAACATTTATATATTTTTTTAAGTTTTGTTTATATTGAGAGAGACAGAGACAGTACAAATGGAGAAGGGGCAGAGAGAGGGAGAAAGAGAATCCCAAGCAGGCTCCATGCTGCCAGCGCAGAGCCCAATGCAGGGCGAAAACTCACAAAACCGTGAGATCATGACCTGAACCAAAACCAAGAGTCGGATGCTTAACCAACTGAGCCACTCGGGTGCCCCTCAACATTTATATTTTAATCCTGTCTTCCAGATCCTAATTGCAATCCCATTGTTACTGAAATTTCACGTTTTATGTATATTGGAAGCAATGCAGGGGAAATGGAAAGAACATAGTCCTTGGAGTTAGACCAACTTTCTAATCTTGAATAAATCCCTTTGCTAATTATGGGACTTTAGGCAGTTTAATCTTTCTGAGCTTTGGTTTCCTTATATGTAGTCTGAAAATTATGAATATAAAATTGTAATTATGTATGTAATATTCTTTGGCTTACAGTAGGCACTTAGAAAGTAGTACCTAACATTATTCTATCATAGTCCTCAAGTACATGTTTTATTTTACTTTTACCCCATGCAATTTGGAAGATTATAATTAAAATGAGAGCCCAACACAAAGCTTAGTTGTAGCAAACATTGAAGGAGATGTCAGACTTTTAAATGTGACAGTTGTCTATGGCTGTGTGATTCCCTCCCACCCCTCAGAGACTATTGGAAGTCAATAGAAGGTATAGTTATACCACAAGTTCTTTTTTTTTATTTCAGTAATTGCCCTTTTGAAGTACATTTATTGAGGTATAATGTATATACCATAAAATTAATCTTTATTTTTTTTAACGTTTATTTATTTATTTACTTTTTCTTTTTTGAGAGAGAGAGTGTGCACCTGCAGGGGAGGGGCAGAGAAAAAGGGAGAGAGAGAGAATCCCAAGCAGACTCTGTGCTGTCAGCAGAGCCTGATGTGGGACTGGATCACATGACCCATGAGATCATGACCTGAGCCAAAATCAAGAGTTGGATACTTAACAGATTGAACCACCCAGGTGCCCCAAAATTTACTTTTAAAAATGCACATTGCTTTGAGTTTTAGAAAATTTAGACAATTGTATAACCATCACCACAATGCAGCTTTGGAACACTTACATCACTTGTACTTGTTTGCAGTCAGTCCCTGCTCTGGGACTTTTTGTCTCTATAGAGACATTTTTTTCTAACTTTTTTAGAAATTTTATATAAATGAAATCATGTAATACGTGCCTGGCTTCTTTTATTTATCATGATATTTTTGAGATTCACCCATGTTGCATATGTATTACGGCATACTGTATTGCTGCATAATATTCTATTGTATAGATATAATACATTTTATTTATTTACCAGTGTATGGACATTTGGGTTTTTCCAGTTTGAGGCTATTATGAATATTTGCATATGTCTTAGGGTGAACATCTGGTTTCATTTCTCTGGGATAGATACCTAGGAGTTTCCTTGTTGGGTCACATGATAAGTTGCTAAGACTTGGTATTGTCAGTATTATTTATTTTAGCTGCTCTAGTAGGTATTTCGTTGTAATTTTAATTTGCATTTCCAAAATGACTAATTATGTTGACTGCCTTTTCACAGGCTTATTTTGTACTCATCTGTGTTTGTTTTTAAAAAACATTTGTTTTTAATATTTATTTTTGAGAGAGAAAGAGAGAGCGCACACATGTGCAAGCGGGGAAGGTGCAGAGAGAGGGAGACAGAGGGTCTGAAGTAGGCTCCTCCTCACTGTGAACACAGAACCCAATGCAGGGCTTGAATCCACAAACAACGAGATCTTGACCTGAGCTGAAATTAAGAGTTGGCTCCTTAACCGACTGAGCCACCCAGGCACTCCCTTAAGTGTTCTTTGGAACTATTCATATCTTTTGCCTATTTTTAAGTTGGGTTGTTTTTCTCATTATGTAATGTAAGCAATCTTTACATATTCTTTGTGAAAGTTCTTTATCCAACATATGTTTTGTGAATAATTTTCTCCTAGTCTTGTCTTTTCATTTTTAAAAAAATGTTCATTTATTTGTTTTGAGAGAGAAAGAGAAAGAAAGAGAAAGAGAGAGAATCCCAAGTAGGGTACACACTCATCACAGAGCCTGATGCAGGACTCTATTCTGCAAACCATGAGATCATCACCTGAGCTGAAATCCAGATTCGGAAACTTAACTGACTAAGCCACCCAGGTGCCTCTGTCTTTTCATTTTTTAATTTTTCTTTTGAATCACCATTTTAAAAAAAATGTTTCACTATTAGGTAGGTATGAAATAACATTTATATAACATTTGAAAGGTATAAATAATCATTCTCATTCTTCAGGAATATATTTTAAAGAAAAAAACTTAAATCATGTTCAGATCATTTTATTATTGAAACACTTTCTTAAATATGATTTAAAATTTTAAGTCTCAAGGGAGCCAAATCTCAATTAATTATTACCATGTTTAGTACTATTAAGAGTATGAAGAGTTTGTTAGAGTGTTTACTTAAATCTGGTCCGAAGGAAAAAAAAATTTGAATAAGTTATATTAAAAGCTTTTCAACATTATTTTGACAATTAAGAGAATTTAATTGTGTAAATTGGGTAAGCCCCTCTCTTCATAGTACTTCCTGTCTCTGCTCTTACAACCTTTACCTCAGAAGAGCCAGATCTTTCGGGATGGGCTTCCCAAGGGCACCATGGAAAAGAAGGTTAACAAATTGTTTTCAATAAGATTTAGGTTTTGCCTGCTGTTTTGTATGAAATTACATACAAAATAGTATTTTACAACTGCATGTTTATTATAACTTAGAATTAACTTTATTAAGCATTTGTGCCAGTGATTCCTCTGTGAGTTATACAATGTCTTCATAGTTCAGGCTCTGAATGAGCTTGCATTCTTAAAAGAACTGTATAAAAATTTCATTGCAGATTAAATGCAAACATAGAGTCAAATATCAAATCTCTTATCTTTTACATTTGTAACTAGGAAAGATACTTGATTTTACTTACATGTATCTTTATGAAAGAATTCAATAACTCATTCATTCTTTCAGAAATATTTATTATACACTTGTGATGAGCAGAGCTCTCCTAAAGTGCAGTCTGTATTGATTCATTTTATAATTTCCTCTTCACTTTCTACAAGTGATTAAATTATTAGTATGGTATTTTATGTATCTGTTAGCATGTTATCAAGTAAGGATTTTATCCTCCTCCTCTTTTTGGTTGCCTCTTCAAGTCCACAGATTTTATGCAATGATTGTAGCTCATGAAATGCATACTACTTTGATCTGTGACCTTTTTGTGGTGCTAATCGGGTTCCTGATATCATTATACCTTACTCATTAATCATATTTCCTGCAGCCCGTCAGGCAGCCAGACAGCACAAGTCCCTGTTTTCAGCCCTCTGTTGGCAGGTTTCTGCTTTTCCAGATTATTACAGACGATACTTTGGCTTCTCATAGCCAGAGCCACATCAAGCTGTGTGTTACAATTAAAGTCAGATGGTCCTCAGGTTGAACAGGGATATAGTGTTGCAGCTGTCTCTCTTCCTGGAACAAACCAGCACCAAGAACAGATGATCTATAGGATAGTGAATAATAACAGATTGTACAGTACTCGCTGGTAGCAGGGGATCACAGAATTAATTAACTGACATACTCGTTTTAAGATACCCAGCACGTCTTTTTAATGTATTTGTTTGCCCAGATATTAATTCAAGGGGATAGGATATTTTAGTAGCATGATTTTGATGGTGGACCTGTAATGCCACATTTTCTATTTTTGTTAGAGGGCCCTAACTACTATCTTACCTTAACCAATTTAATCCTCAGAGCTTTCTGCAAGTAATGAAGATCTAAATGTAGGATTGGCAAATTGGCTAAAGTGTAGGATTTATGGACAGAAGACAATATCCTGTGTATTTTAGAAGGAAAACCCACCTAGGTCTGATTAGTCTTTCAGGTAAATGAATTATATTTTCTTTGTTCTGAATAATTAGAATCAGGGTAAAACCCAAACAATCTTAACTACATCCCAGAGATTGGCCTGTGTTATTTAATATTACCTGAACCAGAAAAAATTTTTTTATTCCAAAACTGCTTCAGAAATACAAATGAGAAACAGGCTTTCATACTTTAAAATAATATAACACTGTATGAGTTCAGACTGCTCATCAATTATCTTTACGATATAATGCTCATGTTATGGACCTATATTATATTGCCTCTTACAACCCTGGAGTTTTAAGTTGAAATTCAAGAGACAAAGAAACCCATACTCTGAACAGTAATGATAGGTCTCTTTATAAAAGTTGAAGTGGAGCGTTTTGTTTTAGCCAAAGGATGTGTAATTTATTCAAATTTTAATAAAAATAATTCTTTCATTTACAGATATTTATTGAGCGCCCATGTTTGTACCAGCAAACTAGATTCAGTGAATAAGACAGACGATATCCCTACTCTTTTGTAGGTTACTTCCTTTTTGATAACTTAGATTTTTGAAGTGGGAGGCTTCTCAAAGGCTGAGAGGTGGCATGAATCTAATAAGCAAGGCTTCTATTGATGGATTATCCTGAGGTTTTCAGTTAGAATCACATTTGCTTTTGTGTATCTTCTATAGCTTTTGTCTTTTCTACTATTTCAGAATGGTGACATGAGTAGTTACGTCCTTGAGAAGGTAAAGAAAAATAAAATGAGTATCTTATCTCCTTTTCAGATGATACATGGACAAATTAAAAATGATGATATCTTTTTATATTATTGTCTGAGAAAAACATTTTCAGATTTCTCAACCTACTTTGTTTTTTTTTTTAATCTATTGCTAAGATTTAAATTTATTCACCTTAAACCTTCATAGATCTTTTATCTCTGAAGGAATTAGGTCAGTATTTCATAACTTCCTTTGAATTTGGAAAATTTACAAATCTTAAGCGATGACAGAATAGTTGAGACTATAAATCTCATGTCCTTAATGAAAAACTGTTATATGTACATAATGGCAAGAGCTGCAGCTTGAGATGACTGAGTTTGAAGTGATACAATTTTATCATATTATGTCCCAATTTTCAGTGTTTAGCAACACTGTAAGGTTGAGAGGTTTGAGATTTGAAAGGGTTTGCACTTTTTTTTTTAACCTTTATTCACATCTTTGCTTCCATTTTTGAGGAAAATGGCATTAAAAAATCTTTCTAAAGAGAGCTGACCAGGCAATATTTTTCTGTTCTTTGGGATAGAATCAACAGGGGCTAACATAATTTTTTGATATTGTTCTTTTTCCTGTTGCCTTTTCATTTTCTACATTGATAATGATGTGGCCAAGAATGTAAATAGCCATGATGGCTGTAGTTGGTAATCATTCTCAACTATGGACATAAGCCTCCCACCCTTTCTTTACTCCCTGCAGTGGTCAGATCCAGAACTCTGGGGGGGTGGAGCAGGTATGTGTGAAGTTTGAAAAAAAAAAAAAAAACAACACCAAAAATACTGTCGTTGGTTTGCTTTTGCTCCTGGTATGTAACTTTGAAAATTCTAGTTTGAAAAGGACATCTAAGTAGAAAAAAAGATGTTTGATGTTGTTAGGTTATTAATTCTCCCCAAACTTACGTATAGATTAAATGTAACTATCAATTCAAGGCCCAATAGGTTTTGTTTGTTGGAATATGACAAACTGGTAATAAAGGACAAAGGACCAATTATGGCCAAGACCTTTTCTGAGAACAAGAACAGGTTTTGGGGCCTTGCTGTATTATATATCAAGAATTATTTTAAAACTATAGTAATTAGGGGAAACCAGGAGAAAGTAGACTAACTGAAGTGAACACAGAACCCAGAAACAGGCCAGGACATCTATTATGTTGCAGATCTTTGGGGAAAAGAAGGACTTTTGATTTCATGCTGAGATAGTTACTGTATTAGTTTCTTGGGTGGCTGTAACAAAGTGTAACAAACCACAAACTGAGTGGCTTAAACAGCAGAAATTTGTTGATTCCCGATTCTGGAGGCTAGAAGTCTGAACAAAGTTCAGTAGGGTTGGTTCCTTGTGAGTGCTGTGAGGGAAGAATCTGCTTTAGGCCTTTTTTCGTTCATATGCAGTCATCTTCTCTGTGTCTTGTCTCTTCACAGCATTTTCCCTCTATGCACATCTGTCTCTTTGTCCATATTTCCCCTTTTTATCAGGACGCCACCCATATTGGATTAGGGACTCACCCTACTCCAGTATGACCTCATCTTAACATAAATAATTACGTAAGTAATGATCCTATTTCCAAATAAGATCATATGGTGAGTTACAGAGAAGTTAAGATTTCAACATATGAATTTGGGGGAATATAGTTCATCCCATAATCATATCAATATGGAAAAAATAGATCAGAACTGTTCTTATGCCACAAACAAAAATTAAAGTGTATTGATGCTTTAAATATGAAGATAAATGATAAACTTTTAGGAGATAATACAGAAGGATTCCTTTGTGAAATAGGGAAGTTTTCCCTATTTGAAATAGGGAGTAGGGATCTTGAAATAGGGAAGTTTTCCAAACAAGAAACAAAAAGTGAAATATGATATATCACATTAATTGGATTTTGGATATTAAACCAACCTTGCAGTCCTTGAATATATCATACTTGGATGGTATAAATCTTTTTAATATATATGGTATTTTGTTGTTTTTGTTAATATTTTGTTGAGAAATTATTACTTTTGAGGATGTTTGCATCTGTGTTCATGAGGAATATTGGTATATAGTTTTCTTATGATATCTTTGACTTTAATACCAGGATGACATTGGTCTCATAGAATAAGATATGGTTAAGTGTTTCTCTTTCCCTACTTTCTGAAAGACATTTTGAAAATATTTGGTGGAATTCACCACTGAAGCCACTGGACATGGGCTTTTCTTTGGAGGAGGATTTTTATTGTATTGTATTATATTGTATTTTGTTTTATTTTAATTTATATTGTTTTATTTTATTTTATTAAGTATTTATTTGTTTTAAGAGAGAGAGGGAGAGAGAGCACATGAGTAGGAGAGGGACAGAGAGAGGAGAGAGAGAAACCCAAACAGCCTCCATGCTGTGCTTGGAGCCCGATGTGGGGCTCAGTCCCACAACCATGGGATCACAACCTGTGCCAATATCAAGAGTTGGATGCTAAACAAACCAAGCCACCCAGGCGTCCCAAGGAGGAAGACTTTAAATTACCAATTCAGTTTTGTTTTTGTTTTTTTTACTTGTTACATGTTTATTCAGACTTTCTAATTTTTTCTTCACTCGGTTTCAGTAACTTGTATGTTTCTAGGAATTTGTCCATTTAATCTAATTTATTGGTTCAAAGTTGTTCATAATATGCCTTATTTCAATTTCTCTAAAGTTAATAGTGATGTTACCTCATTCATCCCTGATTTTTGGTAATTTATATCATCTTTTTTTTCTAGGTCAGTCTTGCTAAAGATTTGTCAGTTGTGTTGATCTTTTCAAGGAACTAGCTTTTCATTTCATTGGTTTTTCTGTATTAATGTTTCTGTTTTTTCTTTCATTGGGGGATCACCCTAATATCCATTATTTCTTTCCTTCTGCTTGCTTTGGGTTTAGTTTTCTTTTTTACTAGTTTCTTCATTTGGGAAAGTAGGTTTTTATTTCTTTCTTTCTTATTAATACTGGCTTTTATAACTAGAAGTTTCCCATTATGTACTATTTTTGCTTGCATCACCTAAATTTTGTTATTTTGTTTACTTATTTTCATTTGTCTCATAACATTTTCTGATTTCCCTTGTGATTTCTTTTTTGACTTATGGAGTATTCAGAAATATATTGCTTAGTTTTCAAACATTTATGAATTTTCCAAATTTCCTTCTGTTTTTCATTTCTAATTTAATTTCATTGTGATTGGAAAATATACTTTGTATAATTTCTGTTGTTCTAGATGTGCTGACACTTGCTTCATGGTCTAGCATATGGTATGTATTGGAGAATTCTCCATTTGCCCTTGAGAAGAATGGGTATTCTGCTATTGAGTGTTCTATAGATGTCAGTTGGTCAGATTGTTTTATTGTGCTCAATAAATTTATTTATTTATATAGAAGATGTATCTTCTATATATTCACTGATTTTCTATCTGTTTCAGCCCATTTTTACTAGTGGGATGTTGAAGTCCTCAAATATTACCATCTCTTCTGTCAGTTTTCGCCTCGTGTATTTTTGATGTTAGGTGTATATGTTAGTTTCCCATGACTACTGTAACAGATTACCAAAAACATGGTGGCTTAACACAACAGAAATTTATTCTGTGAAAGAAGTCCAAAATGAGTATTACATACCCTTCAGAAGATCCCCACCTCTGCCCTCACATCACCATCTCCTCTTCTATCTGTAGTGAAATCTTTCTCTACCTTCCCCTTATAAGGATACATGTGATTATATTTAAGGTCATCCCTGATAATCCAGAATAATGTTCCCATCTTGAGATCCTTAATTTAACAGACCTTTTTCCCATATAAAGTACTATTTACAAGTTCTAGAGACTATGATTTAATATCTTTTGGGGGGCAGTGGGAGCATTTTTCAGCCTACCACTGTGCATATGTGTTTATAATTATTATATTTTCCTGATGAACTATTTTTTCATTATAAGTTGTCCCTCTTTGTTTCTAGTAATTTTTTAGTCTGTTTTACCTGATGTTAGTGTAGCCTAGAACAGCTCTCTTACAGTAACTGTTTGCATGGTATATAGTTTTCCTTTCTTTGACTTTCAACCTATTTTGTATTTGATTCTGAAGTGTGTCTTTGGTAGATAGCGTATAGATGGATACAGTTATTTATCCAGTCTGATAGTCTTTGCCATTTAACGCAATGATTGATGTGGTTAGATTCATGTCTGCCATTTTGCTATTTAGGTCCTTTAGTCTTGGGTCTTTTTGTTTCTCTGTTCTTCCCTTTATAATTTTCTTGATCATCTTGGGGTGCCTGGGTGGCTCAGTGGGTTAGGCATCCGACTTTGGCTCAGGTCATGATCTCATGGTTCATGAGTTCGAGCCCCGTGTCGGGCTCTGTGCTGACAGCTCGGAGCCTGGAGCCTGCTTCAGAATCTGTGACTCCCCCTCTCTCTCTGTCCCCTCCCCAGCTCATGCTCTGTCTCTGTCTCTCAAAAAATAAATAAATGTTAAAACAAAATTAAAAAAAAACAGATCATCTTTAGTTTACAATTTTATTTCATTAATTTTTTTTTCACTATTTCTTCTCGTAGTTGTTTTCTTAGTCATTACTTTAGGGACAATATGCATCTTAGTTTATTCTCAATCCACTTAATATTAATACCAGCTTAATTTCAGTTGGATATAGTAACTTTGTTCAAACTCAGCTCAGTTCATTCCCCTCTACTTTGTGCTACTGCCATAAGTATATTACATCTATATGTGTTATAAACCCACTGCACAGTGTTATGTAACTGTTGCGTTACACAATCTATGTCTTCTAAAGAAGCTAAGACAGCAAAAAATACTTATTAATTTTATTTGCTACTCTTACCTTGGTAGAAATATTCCAAAATGAAAAAAAGTATCTCACATACTCAGCATCATGTAGGAAAGGGATAATTCCCAAGTAGAAAAAGTTCTGCAGTATTGAAGTTTATATTTTCAAATACCAATGTTTTTCACTGTTTCTCTTGAAAAAAAATCTTTTTATAAAATGGATTACACATTTCCCTGTCTCTTAAGCAGAGAATTCTGAACTTAAATAGCCTTTTGTGGAATACTCATTGTTAAATATTCAGATATTTTCTGTGATGTCCTGAAAAGTTATTGAGATAAATAAAGCTTTTTGTTCCTTAGCTAAAATGACCCACATTCCTCTGCTTTCTTTTAGCTTTTCTGTCAGCATTTCAGAGTTCTTTCCTGTGTCAGCTGTCACTTCCTATCACTTTTCTCTGTTAAGGTTTCCATCTTTCTTGGAGCTGTTATATTATTTTATGCATATATGTTAAGGTAAAAGCCTGAAGGATGACCTAGTAACTTCCACCTTTAAAGCTCATAAGCCTTGTACTTGTTTTCCTCGTGGCCTTCAATTGCCTTGAGTTTTGATATGTTCTAGATCCTCTGAAGACCTGAAATCTGAATTCTGGATAAATGAAACATAAACTGTATTTTGTTTAGTGACATATTATTGTGTTTTATACAAGCAAAATAAAGTGAAATGATACTATATCCTAGGTATACTACATTCATGTTGGAAAAACATCCAAATCTGTGTTTATTCTGAAGTATGAAACTTTCAGTGACTTTCTGCTAACATTATTAATATTTTGCTAAAATATTAACATAACATATAAAGAGCATTTTAAATTTTGTTAGAATAATAAAATAATTCTTCCTCACATATACCCCATCTACATAATTCTGAAAAGCGTTGTGTCTAATAGTGGTTTCTCATCCCTGCAGACTTCAGCTTAGTGTCTAAGTGTGGGAGAATGCAGATTTCTTTTTCTCCTGACCTAGGAACATAGAGTAGTTGGTAGCTTCTAGCTTCTATAATACCTACAAAAGTTGTGTTAGCATCTAGGTTCTAGAATAACTTCTAGTTCCTAGGTTATGTCATTATTTTCTTACCACAGTCCCTGCCACATGCTATTCCTATTTATTGCAATGTGACTCTACTCCTTTTCTAACCAAACTGTATCTTAAAACTCATATCCTTACCCTTCTTACCACCACCTCCTCAAAAAGCAAAATAAAACAAAAACTTGCAAACAGCTTTTCTCGTAACTCTCATCTTCCTCAAAATCTTTCATAAACACCTGTACATATTACCCTATGGCCTTCCTATAACTCGTTCTCAATTTGGTTTTCTACATGTATGACTCACAGGCTGTTGGTTACTGGACCTTCTCTTCCTTTTTATAAATAGAATCCTGGTTTCAGGTGTAAACTGTATCACTTACAGTAGTATATTTTATTTTATTTTTTTTAAATTTTTTTAATGTTTATTTCTGAGAGAGAGACAGAGCATGAGTGTGGGGGAGGGGCAGAGAGAGAGGGGGACACAGAATTCGAAGCAGGCTCCAGGCTCCAAGCTGTCAGCACAGAGCCCGGGGGCTCGAACTCACAGACTACGAGATCATGACCTGAGCTGAAGCCGGACGCTCAACTGACTGAGCCACCGAGGCGCCCCATAGTAGTGTATTTTAAAATATGGCACATGGAAACACAATCTGTATCAGAATCCCCTGGAAGGGCAGTTACTTACCCATACAGTAATTTTTTTTTTGCTTATATTTGTATTTCTGAAAAGTTTTGGCTGAGAAAGTGCTAGCCAGAAAGAAGAAATTTGCTTATTACCTTGACAGTTATTTTCCTTGTGACAAATAATTTTGCTTTATGTGTTACCACTTGCATATTTGTTTAGTGCAAGTTAATAACCAAAATATCCATCAGTAATTGGGATGTGAAAAAAATTTAGGCAGTGGCCATGTTAGACTGATTCCTTTACTCTCCAATACAGTTTTTCCCACTCTCAGGCTGCACAGAAATTCACTAATGCTTTCTTCCAATACTTGCTTCACTTTTTTCACATTTAGGTGTCTGATCCTTGGTTTCTGGTATGAAAAACAGATCTAAGTTTATCTTTATTCATACGGTTAGCCATTTATTTTGAAGTTCATTTTTTCCCACTGTTTTGAGGTTGGAAGGGAGTGCAAATCTCCTTTTCTGGCAATTACCACTGAACCCCCAGGATAGTACAGAATAAGTACCAAACAAATAATTGATGAATAAATATGTGAATAATTTAATTTATTTCTTTAAGTTGTTGAAGTACCTTAATGTGCTGACTTCAGGGGAAAACATAAACCTCATTTTTGGTGAATTTAGTGCTTATCCAGAGCAATTTAAGTTCTCTAGAGGTTAGAATTAAGAAGGAGAAGGAGGAGGAAGAAGAGGTAGATTTTATAGAAAATTTAACCTTTGTATAAATCATCTTAGTAATGTGCTGCCAGGTACAGTTGGAAATTCTCCTTTCTGCCAGGGACTAATGACAATGGTTGAAGAAGAAAAGTGAGACTAATGGGCTCACAATGTGAGACTGGAAGTTGAATTCACAGATGAATGCTTACTCACCTAGTTCTTCTCAGGACCACCATTGCTTCTGGCAGTGCTCTGTAGGGCTGGGAAGACATTGCCTCCGGCAGCTTACTGCCTTTGTTTCTGACACTGAGTCATGTCACCCACAGTGGCAGTACACCTGAGAAGTTATCTTTGCTGTGGGTTTTCTTCTGCCTGTGGATGCTGTCATGTAACTCTCTGCACAGTGATACCCAGTAAGTGACTGCTTACTGTGGTATTTATATCTGTTTTATTTGCCAATAAGCGGTACATATCCAACAAATCTTTTCCAGCTAAAACGTTTGTGTAAACCAGCAAATTTCCTTGGTTATAGTAGCCAGAAAGTGACCTTTTACAAAAAAAAAAAAAAAAGAGGAAGGAAGGAAGAGGATTGTTTCATTCTTTTCCAGCATGATTATTTTTTATGGTCTGGTTGATTCTTTTCACTCTATATTTTAGAACTATCATTAGAAAATAAACTTTAGGTTGTATATCATAGTACCTTCAATGCTAAGAAACAATGAATGGTTGTGAGATTATTGTATAAATATGAAAAAGTAGTCTAGTTTTCTATTAACAGGTATTTCAAATAAGTGTTAGGATATTTTCTGTAAAGGGTAGATATTCTGGTTTCTTTTTTTTTATTTTATTTTTTTGAGAGAGTACATGTGTGAGCAGGGGAAGGGCAGAGAAAAGGGGAGACAGAGGATCTGAAGCAGGCTCTGAACTGAGAGCAGAGAGCCTGTTGCGGGGCTTGAGCCCACGAACCATGAGACTGAACTGAAGTCATACACTTAACTGAATAAGCCACCCAGGCACCCCTGTGGTTTCTTATTTTTAAGCAAAGGCAAATTTAGTTTGCATTTTTTTGTAATAATAAATACTATATTAAATGTCATAGTGCTTGAATTTTACATGGTACATCTCATTTTTCTGAGGTATTTTAGAATTCCTTGCTTAAATCCATTCCTGAATTTTCTTTTTTCTTTCTTCCCTCTCCGTCCCTTTTTCTTTTTTTCCTCATTTTTTTGTTTACATATTTATGCCCTACTTGAACATGAACATTAACATTTTTTTCTACATTTTATTTGAGAATATTTTTAACCTACAAAAAGTTGCAAGAATAAAAATAGCACATAGAACATTCATAAGCTCTTTGCCCAGTTTATTGGTAAGATTTTACACCCCTCTCTTTTTTTTATCTGAGCTGTCTCTCCTTCTCTTCTGTTCTCTTCTCACTCTGTGTGTGTGTATACACATATGATACACACACACATATCTAAATACAGCTGACCCTTGAATAACAGGGTGCTAAGGGTGCCAATACCCATCCATTTGCAATAAAAAATCCACATATAACTTTGACTCCCCAGAAACTTTGAATCTCCGAATAGCCTGCTGTTGGTCAGAAGTCTTACCAATGTCATAAATAACCAACACACATTTTTCATGTTGTGTGTTATATACTGTATCCTTACAGTAAAATAAGCTAGAGAAAAAATGATATTAGGAAAATTGTAAGGAAGAGAAAATACATTTATAATACTGTATTATATTGATACTCTAAGTTCATATATTTATTGAAAAAACATGTATAAGTGGACCCATGCAGTTAAAACCTATGTTGTTGAAGGGTCAACCATATATGAATATATATATATAAAATACACACACACAATACTTTTACTGAATCATTTGAGGGTAAATTACATGCTTCATGATCCTTTACCCCCCCCCAAACTTTAGTATATGTGTCCTAAAAATAGGGGTATTTTCTTATATGACCACAGTAACACTTACCATTTCATAAATTTAAATTAATCCAGTACTTTAATGTACTTTCCATATGTCTCTTTTGTTAGTTGACTTAATAATGTTCTCTGCAGAATTTTTACCCTACACTACAGGATCCATTGTAGTGTACATTATTACTTTTAGTTGCCATGTAAGTTCTTAGAAGTCATTTTTCCTATAACCCTACTGTACTGGTTTCCTGGGGCTGTTCTGACAAAGTACCACAAACTGGATGCCTTAAAGAACAGAAATTTATTTTCTCACACTTCTGGAAACTAGAAGTCTGAGATCAAGGTGTCCACGGGGTCATGCTTCCTCTGAAGACAGGAGGGTAGGACCTGTTCCAGGACTCTCAGTTTTGTAATTCTGTGTCTTGCAGCAGCATAACTCTGATCTTCATATGGCATTCTTCCTGTGTGCATGTCTATATCTGTGTCCAGATTTTCTCCTTTATATAAGGACACGAGTCATTGAATTAGGGCCTACCAATTGACTTCAGTTTAACCTCATTACCTCTCTAAAGATCCTGTCTCCAAATAAGGTCACATTCTAAGGTACTGGCAGTTAGAACTCCAACATCTTTTTAGGGAGAACACAACCCATAATACTTAACCTTATACATACATATTAAATATGTGTATTATTTTGCTAGGGCTGCTGTAACAAAATACAACAGACTCAGTGGCTTAAACAATAGAAATTAATTTTTCCATGGTTCTGGAAACAAAGTCCAAGATCAAGATGTTTGGCAGGTTTGGGTTTCATCTGAGCCCGGTTTTTTTTCCTTGCAGATGATTGTCTGCTCGCTGTGTCCTCACATTAACCTGTCTTTTCTAAAACATTCTTTGAAATAATCTTTTTATGATCCACTTTTTTTTTCATTAAGCTATATTACAGTTTTCAGTTAGACTGAATAATTATACCAGAGACTTATATATAATAGATTCTGATTCAAATCCCTCTTAAAAGTAAAATGGCATATGTTGTGATCCAGATTCCTTGAAGAAATTTCATTTGCATCTAGGAGCACATCAGTTGGATGTTTATGTATCATTCTGAGAACATTCTATTTGGCACCATAAGAAATCATATAAAACAACTATTTTTTTCACCCGTATCTAGATTTTTATAAATTGGGCGCTCCCTGAATTGGAGGCTCTCACGAATGCTGTGTTTAAAATACCTTAGTGGTTACTTATAGTCTTTCAGGCTTTATAACATATATAAGGTTTACCAACCTTGTGTAACATACAAGATCCTTCACAAGTGTCTGCCTACTTCCCCAACTTCAACTCTTGCAGAATATAGTCATGCTGAGCGACTTAAACTTCTCCAAAAGTTGTATATTCTCTCACATTTTATAAGCTACTTACTTTGCCTGCAAATATTCCACGTGGTGACCCCAATGGATACACATGCATACTTCTCCCTCACCCTTCTCTCTTTTACTGCCCCTCCTCTCCCACCTTCTGTTTAATTAATTTGTTGATTGTTATAATTACTTCACAAAGTATACCTATGTGAAATCATCACAATGTACACTTTAAACATATACAGTTTTGTCAGTTGTACTTCAATAAATCTAAAAAATATAAATAATGTTTATGTATATGATATCTATACATAATAAAAATGTAAGGGAATACACCAACACCTTAATAGTTGATGCTGGGGGAGAGTTTGTTTTTCTCCTTTCTTCTAAATTTTCTTTAGTGAATAGCTTTTATATATATATATATATATATATATATATATATATATATATATATATATAACTTATTGTCAAATTGGCTAACATACAGTGTGTAAAGTGTGCTTTTGGTTTTTGGGGTAGATTCCCGTGGTTCATCGCTTACATACAACACCCAGTGCTCATCCCAAGTACCCTCCTCAATGCCCATCACTCATTTTCCCCTCTCCTCCACCCCTCCATCCACCCTCAGTTTGTTCTCTGTATTTAAGAGTCTCTTATGGTGTGCCTCCCTCCCTCTCTGTTTGTAACTGTTTTTTCTCCCTTCCCTTCCCCCATGGTCTTCTGTGAAGTTTCTCAAGATCCACATATGAGTG
This sequence comes from Acinonyx jubatus, assembly GCF_027475565.1. NCBI lineage: Eukaryota > Metazoa > Chordata > Mammalia > Carnivora > Felidae > Acinonyx > Acinonyx jubatus. The sequence goes on from NC_069382.1 coordinate 75,252,779, forward strand.
AAAACATATGATATCTATCTTTCTCTGACTGACTTATTTCACTTAGCATAATGCCTTCTAGTTCCATTCACGTTGCTGAAAATGGCATGATTTCCTTCTTTCTCATTGCCAAGTAGTATTCCATTGTGTATATAAACCACATCTTCTTTATCTATTCATCAGTTGATGGACATTTAGGCTCTTTCCATAATTTGGCTATTGTTGAAAGCGCTACTATAAATACTGGGGGGTACGTGTGCCCCTCTGAATCAGCACTCCTGTATCCTTCGGATAAATTCCTTCTGCTATAGCTGGATCGTAGGGTAGTTCTATTTTTAATTTTTTGAGGAACCTCTACACTTTTCCAGAGCGGCTGCACCAGTTTGCATTGCCACCAACCGTGCAAGAGGGTTCCCATTTCTCCACATCCTTGCCAGCATCTGTTGTTTCCTGAGTTGTTAATTTTGAGTAGGTCTTATTTTTAATAAAAATAAGTACATTGTGTTTGCAAAATGGTAACGGGGGTATATTATATATTAGAAAAAAGTTTACTAGTCTATTTTTTCAATCATTCTAGGGAATCAACTATTAATAGAATACAAGGGTCATTGGTTTATTTATTAAACATGGATTGATTTAAGATGTCCAGGGGTGCCTGGGTGGCTCAGTCAATTAAGCATCCAACTCTTTTTAAAACAAAATTTTTTTTAATGTTTGTTTATTTTTGAGAGAGAGAGAGAGAAAGAGAGAGAGAGAGAGAGAGACAGAGCATGAATGGGGGAGGGGCAGAGAGAGGTGGAGACACAAAATCCAAAGCAGGCTCCAGGCTCTGAGCTGTCAGCACACAGCCTGATGCGGGGCTTGAGCCCACAAACTGTGAGATCATGACCTGAGCCGAAGTCAGAAGCTCAACCAACTAAGCCACCCAGGTGTCCCAAGCATCCAACTTCTGATTTCAGCTCAGGTCATTTTTCCAGGGTTGTGGGATTGAGCCCTGTATCGATCCTGTTTAAGATTCTTAAGCGTGGAGCCTGCTTAAGATTCTTTCTCTCTCTCTCTCTCTCTCTGCCCCTCCCTGCCTCTCACTCTCTCTCTTTCTCATTGTCTTAAAAACAAAAAAACAAAAAACAAAAAAAAAAAAGAAAAAGAAAAAGAAAAATCCCTTGCCCAGGACCTGACATTTGACAATTGCCATATGAAATGAGTAAGCTTAGAGTCTGTAAAATGTTTGAAATGACCAGGAAATAATGGGATTTTCTGTATGGCTGTAGCATGGGTTTCTTGGTCAAGAATAGCCAATGATAAGGTTTGAGAAGTAGGTTGAGGCCATATTTATGAAGAAGCCTTTATAGCTTGCTAAGGAGTTGGTACTTCATCTTACAGACAGCCGAGAACCACTGGAAAGACATAGAAGGGACATAATTATATTTAATTTATTCATTAGGAAGGTGGCAATGTGAACTTTAGGCTAGAGTTGGGAAGTGGGGGAGACAGGAAAATGAGTTAGGAAGCTGTTATAGTTAAAGGGAACTGAACAAGAAATTATTGTAACCCTAGTTAAAACAATGGCAGAGGGGATAGAGAAGATATTCTACATATGTGAGTCATAATAGATAGAAGAAGTTGAAGATGACCTTGAGATTTTAAAATGAGATTACTGGGTGAATTATCTTACAACTGAAATATGTATTACAGGAAGAGGAAGAGATATACTTTTTGAGAAAGATAAATTCAGTTTTATATGTATCATAGTTAATGTATTTTTGATATGGATTTCAAAACATACTAAGCTAAGAAATGATAATAATAGGATAAATGATAGTGCCATTAAGAAACTTTTAAAATCCTATTTTATCTTACAAGTATGTAATAGCTAATATTACCATGTAATTGATTGAGGTAATTAAAACATCTTTTCTTGACTCTTCTGGCTCATTTTCACCATACCAGCCTTTCTTATCTCTTATTTGGAGTATCCAGTAAGGTTCTTTCTAGTTTCCCTACCTCTTTATATATTTAATATCCCGCTGATGGATCTATCTTCCAAATGAGCAGTGCAATCATATTGTTCTCTTGCATTTAAATCATGACTATAAGTGGGATTCCTTCTTACAGAACTGCCTGCCCCAAACTCACCATGGAGACCTCAGCTTACATAAAAATTATGCCTGTAGTAAGTATATTGTCATAGGAATTTTCTGTCTCTGACATTCTATTTTCAAATATCTTGTATAGTGAGGAAGCTATTCCCTGTAATTTCTTCCTATTGATATTTATTCCATTCCCCAAGACCCAAACAAAGCAAATTTAAATCTCACTTTAGTCCTTCTGATATATGGTTGATCCTTGAATAACATGGGTTTGAACTGCTTGGGTCTGTTTATACATGGATTTTTTTTTTTTTTTACACTACAGCATTCTAAATGAATTTTCCTTATGGTTTTCTTAATATTATTTTCTTTACCTTACTTTATTATAAGAATACAGTATATAATACATATAACATACAAAATATGTGCTAATTGATTGTTTATGTTATTAGTAAGGCTTCCCGTCAACAGTAGGCTATTAGCAGTTAAGTTTCTGGAGAGTTAAAAGTTATATATGGATTTTAGTGTAGCTCTAGGTTGTTCATCAGCACACTATATAAATACAAGAGCCATGACTACAGAGTCTTTTTTTCTATGAAATCCCGGGTGTACATTGTACTTCTCTTATGAGTTTCTTTACTCCGCCATGTATTATACTACTATAATACTGCTGCTATTAGCCTAATTTTTCTTCTTTCTCATTATATGATAAATATATATAATAATATATAATATAATATATAATAATGGCTTAAATTTAGTATGATTCCAGTGAATATTCAGTGATAGACCTATAATTCAGGTCAATTTAAGTAACAGAATTAGCATATGTAATAGATTCGGTCATGTTTTATACTTCCGTATCAACTACCTCAATAATTTTGTAAAGTTGTATGATAAATGCATGAACATGTATGATTCATATATACTCAATAATAGGAGAGTTGTCCCCAATGTTCAGTATTAGCTAACTTGTGACCATAGTTAAGTTACTCAACCTTTTTTGACAGTTAATAGATAATGGATATTAAATAAGGGCAGTAGGTTTTAAGTATTATGACAGATTTAGAATAGGTATAATATTGAATGATCACATGGCCACTGACACAAGAGAATTGTGATGTAAAAGAAGATTAAATCTTTACTGTGGTAACACAAAATAATGATAGGTAACACTTTTTTGATGTGAAAATGCATTCAGTAGGAAAATTAATGGGTGAGCACTATGTCTGAGTTTCTTACAAGGACATCTGAAGTTATTTATTACGCCTGTGAAAATGTGTTCAGCCTACTCTTTACGTAAAAGTGTCTGCAATTCATGCATTAAATGTTTATAATCTAGCACTGGTTGATAAAATATGCATTTCAACTCCAAAAAATTAGTGGTTATGGATAACATGAAATTGATGATCCCATAAAGGAAATAAATTATGAATTCATAGTCTGGAGTTGTAGACTTGAAAGAGAAAGATTTTATTATAATGCATGACTTGCATGTAGAGAAAATCATTTTAAAAAGTCTTTTTTCAGCACATTTCTTTCATTGCTTCTCAAAGTCCAGTGTTGCTTTCAGCAAATATTTATTGGTACCTACCATTTGCCAAATATGTTGCTCAATTCTGGGAAGATACAAAGATGAATATTATAGAACCCTGCTCTGTAGGAATTTACCATTAGTAATGGAAATAATCAGTACAGAATGTGATAAACTGGAGCATAGATGACAGAGCAACTAACTTTGTTCAGGGAAGGAAGATATTTAAGAGACATTTGAGCTAGGTATTGAAGGATTTTCTGTCTCTAAGAAATAATTTCATGTTTGTATGTAGTTGATCTTTTAGGGCTTTAATCTTATCATACTGCCTTTTTAGATTGTATATACATATCATGTTTTTATAAATGTAACTATTTTTACTGCTGGTTCTTTAACTTACAGTTTTCATATAGACCACAAAGTAGTTGTTTAAATAGAGATGGAAAGTTTTTTCCTAGGGTAAAGTCTGAGCTGGTAGGCAATCAAAGGAATTAGGAAAAATCTAATCTATTATGTCCCCAGTTACTTCTGCCTTGTTCTTCCACTGCCTTGTTCTTATTTTGCAGTCAGCTTTCATATTCACATTCTACCACTTTGGAAAGAGACAAGCAGCTTCTCTTCTAAAGGATGTGACTAGAAAGTTGAGTGCATCACTTCTCTTCATATCCTAATTTCTAAAATTTAGCCTCATGATTGTTGTTAGCTACGTGAGAGTTTGGGAAGTGTAATATCAAGCTCAGCTGCCTAAAATTGCAAAGGGGCTGGATCTATTCATAAAAGTAAGAAGGATAAAATGGATTAGTGGGATTTAGTTTATGCTACATAAGAAATCAGGAAATTGATATTATAGAATATACCAGGAGAAAATTTCTGGGTTTGTACTTGGGAGGTTCTAATAAAACAGTTTATTTGGCCTTGTTACTGTCACCTTATTTTTATTAGAACTGTCTTTGTCATCATTTGCTTTTCTTTCCTGATACTACCTGAGAGGAACAAAGGTATTAATAAGAAGAAGAAAGAATCATCTAGTAGTAGAAAGAAGAAGCTTAAGAGGATTACCTTGAGTCCCTGAAGGAGGAAATTTTTGTCTGTTGTATATCCCATTTCCTGTGGTACAAGAACTATTTCTGAAAGGAGGGGAGGGTCAAGGGTTCTAGAGTAAGAACAGAGAAAAGCAGGCGAGAAAACTTTATTCACATTTAGCGGTAAAGTCACCACCAAACTGTGATTGCTCTATACTTCTGGCATTTATCAGGAAGTAGGAAAAGTAGGTCACCAGGGAAGAAATGAGTTGTGACAGAGTGATAGAGAATATGGTATGGGGCAGATGGTCTAGTAAGATGAGTTTACCATTCTCATTTCTCAGAAAAGATGTTCTTAAATATAGGAAACACATTCAATAGATAGTTAACTATTTTCAGTTCTCAGGAAAGATAGTCAAAGTGTAAGTTTTGGGAAAGCACATTCTGTGGTTTAAATTTATCTAAATTTATCAAGAAAATAGATGGCTTAGGCAGGTTCAAGAAAGGTATATTCTCTGGTTTTGTACTTATCAAGAAAATAAGGTCTTTTATGTGACGGGGTCACAGAAAAATCTTAGCCCCTTACAGAAGGAAGCCTCCTGTATTTAATTCATGTGATAAAGTATCTCATACTAATGATATGTACCAAAGTATCAAAGTATAAGGTAGAATCACCAGTCAGAATGCCATGTAATTGCACTGAACTTTATGTATTTCCAAATGCTTGGAAAGATTAGAAGCGTGTTTCTAAATAACATTAGTTGCAGGTATTCCATCATCCTCATCCACCAGCAAAAAACCCAAAAAACAAAAATACCCCACAACAACTAAATAGAAATCCAGATCCTGGTACTCTCACAACAGATTACCTGTTCCACATTTATTGCCAACAACACTGACAATAGGTGCCATATGAACTTCTTGGTGAATTTATTCATTATTAATCTTGCCACCTACAGTGGCTTAAGTAAGACTGCTGGTACCTGAGAGTGAGACTACTAGACACATTCATGGCTCATCCTTAGAGTTTTGATTCTTCTCTTGATTCAGGTCATAAGAAGGCAAAGTTCTGAACAGTATTAATCTCCTGCAGAATACTTCTTAATTTAAATGTTCTTAGCATTAAACTTACTGCCTTTATAAAAGTAAATGAGACTCTGATGTTACAAGTGATTCTTTTGGCTCTTTTACGAAAGTATAAATTAAAGATATCATTCATTTTTCTGCATGTAACATTAATCATCTTGAATCATGCATGCTGATAGTTCTTATATTTCTTTATTCATCCAACAATTAGTAGTGTCACTTACCTATCTAGGCTCTAGAACAGTGTTATCCACTAAAACTTTCTACGATGATGATGGAAATCTGCACTACCCCTTCATGGTAGCCACTAGCCATATGTGGCTATTGAGCACTTGAAATGAAATGTTACTAATGTTACTGAGGAACTGAATTTTAAATTTTAACTGACTTAAATTTAAATAGCTATAATTAGCTAGTGGCTACTGTATTTGCAGTACAGCTATTGAGATATAATGGTTAAAAATAAAGTGCCTACCTTCTTAGAGTTTATACTTTTCTACTGTGATACTCATGAGCCAGGTTAAGCGCCGTGTTATATGTAACCTCACTTAAGTCTTTTAAAAGATTATATCACTTGTTTCAAAACTTTTAATTTTACTCCTCGCTATGGATTATATTGTGTCCTTCTTAAATTTGTATATTGTAGCCCTATTCCCCATGTAACTCTACTAGAGCTAGGGCATTTTAGGAAGTAATTAAGGTTAAACGATGTCATAAGGGTGAAACCTGTATCCAATAGCACTAGTATTTTTTATACTACTCAAGCTATGGAAGCAAGCTAATTTTCCATCGGTGGAGAAGTGGATAAGGGAGATGTGGTATGTATATACAATGGAATATTATTCAGCCATAAAAAGAATGAAATCTTAGGGACAGTTGGGACAACTGTTGGGGACAACATGGGACAGTTGGGACAACATGGATGGACCTAGAGGGTATTATATTGAGTGAAGTCAGACAGAGAAAGATGAATACCATATGATTTCACTTTATATGTGGAATCTAAAAAAACCAAAACAAATGAACAAACAAAACAGACTCGTTATAAATAGAAAATAAAAATGATGGTTGCCAGAGGGGACGGGTATGGAAGTGACAGGGATAATAGGTGAAAAGGATTAACAGGTACAAACTTATGGTCATAAAATTAGTAGTCATGGAGATTTAAAGTACAGCTTAAGGAATATAGTCAGTAATACTGTAATAACTTTGTATGGTGACACATGATAACTAGACTTATCACATTGAATATTTCATAATGTGTATAAATGTCAAATCACTATGTTATACATCTGAAATTAATGTAATATGTCAGTTACACTTAAATTTAAAAAAGAAAAAGGAATTGGTGGCCTTATACAAGAGAAAGAGACGCCAGAGACCACTCTTTCTCTGTCATGTGAAGACACAGTAATAAATCTGCACTTCTGAAAGTGAGGAAGAGAACTCTCATCAGAAACTTAACCCTGCCAAAACCTTGATATTGGTCTTTCCAGCCTCATGAACTTTGAGAAAATAAACTTCTGTTGTTTAAGCCACTAAGTCTATAGTAGTTTGTTACAATAGCCCGAGTACACTAAGACCCCCCCCTCGCCGCTCCCCCAGACTTCCTATTCTACGTTAGTATCATGATTCTTTAGCTTCTGTACTTTCTATAAGCTGGTTGCAAATAGTTGTCAAATCTAGTTTTCCAATGATAACTCTATATAATATAGTTGCTTTATTACTTCTTCTTATATTAATATTATTTTCATCTTGCCTTCCAAATAATTTGTATTCAAATATGGTATATGCTTTAGGGACTGTCTTAAATTTTACTTCCTTGAGGAACTTACTCCCCTACTGTAGCCCTTCCCCCTCTTTGAATTGCTATAGAATTTAGGTATTCTATAGGAATTCCTACAACTTAATTGATGTTTCTTTTCTGTTTGATGTTCTTAAACATGTAAAATTCTTCTAGGGCTAGGATCTTACCTTTTTTATAAACATCAATCTTCAATTCGCTTAATCCTGATGAAGAGAAGAGAGAATTGACTTACTCAGCCAAGGAAATTTATTGAACCAACACGAATTGTTGTTTATCCGATATATCAGGCCTAGTAATTTCTTTCTTTTTTTTTTAATGTGTATTTATTTTGAGAGAGAGAGACAGAGTGCGAGTGGGGGAGGGGCAGAGAGAGAGGGAGACACAGAATCTCAAAGCAGGCTCTAGGCTATGAGCTGTCCCCACAGAGCCCGATGCGGGGCTCGAAACCATGAACAGTGAGATCATGACCTGAGTGAAGTCGGATGCCTAACCGACTGAGCCACCCAGATGCCCCAGTCAGGCCTAGTAATTTGAAAAATGTGTTTGGTAAATCTTATCTTTGGATATTATACTGAAATATTGAGTAGATACTTATTTAAAACAAGAACTCTGATATTTTACCTTGTGTTCTGGAACAATGCAGAAGTAATGTAGGTTGCCTTCTGACACGACTTTGAGCCTTTTTTATTTATGTTTTTAGCAAAGTGTGAATGAAAATAAGAGTAGAGTATTATTTCATAGGTTCCTTTAAGAAAATTCATGTTTGCAATTTTCCACTTCTCTTGAGTATCATATGGAAATATTGGTATGTATGCTTTTATTTTTTTAAATATGCTCTATGAAACCATATTTAGAAAATATTAATGAAATGTTAGAAATAGGTATTTTAAGTATTTTTTTCTTCATTTTAAATATTTTAGAGTCCTATTTAGGTAGTTAAGAAGAATTCTCATTTTGATTATTAGACAGCTGAGGATCTTAGTTATATCTTTTCACTAGAGCTACTGTTCCACAGAGTTAAATCCATACTTAGCATAGTTTGGCAAACTGAATCTGAAGTCATTGCATCCTGGTTGTTTAGTAACCCACTGGCAGCAGAAAGATGGCAGTGTTCTTTCCAGGCAGTTTGTTCATCCAAATATCAAGGCTAGGCCTACTCTGCCTTATATGTCTATAGCTGCCAATTTTCCTGTGGCTTCTTTATTTCTTTATCCCTCTATCCAGCTGCTACTCACAGCTATTGCCACATTTGCCCTCTGGCTCCTGGGATAGAATGCTTAGCTTCCCCTGAGGCTGCTGTTAATGCTTCCTTTTTACTCTGCTGGCTGGGAATGCACTTGGCATCCACAGTCTCAAACCTCTCCTCCCTCTTTTTTTCAACAGACACCAAGCACTTAAGTAGCACTTTCAGCCTCCACCAGTTATCAGTAGTAGCTTTCAACCCCTCATTTCTGGTCTGGTAACTCAGCACACTGTCCCGAGAGAGCTTGACCAAGCCAATTTGCCTCCTCTTCCCTCTTTCCTGTGTCTGTCCATCTTCCTTTTCTCTTTTTCCTCCTTATCCATTTCCTTGTCTCCCCTTTCTTTTTCTTACCCTTCTTACTCTTTCTGACAATTTTTTCTTTTTCTTTTTAGAATAGTGGATGCCACAGAATTAGGCAAATATTTGTAGTAGAAAGTAAAACAGTAGTAAACGCTAAAAATTTTTAAAGTTTGCCCAATATTTTAACTGGTTCAACTAAAAAAAAAAAGGTGTTTTGTTTAATACCTTAGTCTGCTGGCCACTGTATGGCTATATTGCAGGTTCTGTAATGTAAGTTCATGGGGATTTTCTTTTTTTTTTTTCTTTTGTATGCAGAGTTGTAGATTTTGTATTTACATAGGTCTACTTGTTTAAGTCAATATATAATATGGGAAAAGGTATGAAGAATTCTCAGCAAATATTTAATAAGGAAAAGAAAAGCCATCTAGCTATTTTTGTTGTTTATGTTTTTGCCTGAAATGATTTGAATGTGCAGTTTGAGTTATTTTTCAAACTAATTCCCTTCTGAATATTCTGTGAATGTTAGCTTTTCATTTTTCAAATAATGGCTTATAAATACCTTTAGAAATTTATAGTTTGAGACTTCTGACCCAAAGATTAGAAAATAAAGGTAATACTTGTTAATTTGGGACTCAATAACAGTGTTCTGCAGGCCTTAGTCATTAACTGTTGACAAATGTATAGGACAATTTTAAATGGCTGCAAAATAGAAACATGAAAAACTCATATTGATAGTAATAGACCTGAATAAGTCATTTAAAATCTTTATCTCTTCCTACCTAATTCCCCTTTATTTTAATGCTTTACTGTAGGGGGAAAAAAAAACTTCAGGCGAAATTTGTGTTTTATAAATTAACCAATTGTATATTCTTCTTCTGTAACCCTATTTAACCAAAATATATATTGTTTACTCTTACTCTGCATTTAAATCTGCATTGTAAAGGTACACAATATCTTTCTCATCATAAAACCTTACATGTGTTTTTGTTTAATTTGTAAGGTCTAATATTGGGTTTATGTTTAAAGGAAGCATCAACCCATAAGAAGTGTTTTACTTACCTTTTCAGAACATTAGGTATGAGTCTAAACCACTCTGTTGCTTTGCTGAGACCAGGGCAAAAGGAGGAGCAGGAAAGGAGAGGGACATCCGCTTATTACATTCCTCAGTAAAACTTCTGAGTTTATAGCTCTTTAAGAAAGAACGTTTTATATATGGTGTTACACAGCCTTTTAAATAGGTATAAAAACGGCACCACTGTTCCTTAATGTTTGTATTAAGAAAACAATAATCAATAGATACCTTATTATAACAAATTGAATATACTTTTTAAAGGTGCACATATCACCCCTGCCAGACTGTAAAGCCACACATACCCGCCTCCCATCACCCCTGCAGCAGATGGGTGGGTGCTAACAATTTCAGCATTTAGAAATTCTTTTTGAGAGTGTCTTGCTCTAATGTAAGCCCATTTAAAAAAGTTCTACCATCAGGAAGTTGCTACTTCCATTTTTTTAGACTTGTTTTGTACTGAAAGTACTGAGAATACAGCAATGATGCTCTTGGTTCTTCATATACCTTTTGTTCATATACAGAGCCCTGGGATACTTGAGTCACACAAAACTACAAATTATCTAAGTGCTTCATGCCTTTGAAAAAAAAATTTTTAAGTTACCTTTAGAAAATTGAATGAAAAAGTATAATTATTTTAAGTAATTTCTCCTTTGGTGACATTAACAAATGTATTTTTAAAGAGCAGTATAACTTTTTTGAGCAATACTGTACAATTTCTGCATGCAATACCCCTTGCTAATGTCCACACAAAAATATGTACATTAATGCTCATAGAAGCATTACTCTTAATAGCCAAACAGTGGAAACAACCTAAATGTCTATCACTGGTGAATGGATTAACAAAATATTGTATATCCATATCAATTAATTTTTTCAGTCATAAAAAGGAATGAAGTACTGATAAATGCTACTCTGAGGATGAACCATGAAAACATGATGTTAAGCCAAAGAATCCAGGCACAAAAGGCCATATATGATATACTTCCACTTACATGAAATATCCAGAATAAGCAAATCCATAGAAACACACAGTAGATTTGTGGTTGCCAAGTGGTAGAGGTTGGAAAATTGGGAGTGAGTGCTAATGTATATGGGATGTCCTTTTGGTTTGTAAAAATTTGTGATGGTGGTTGTACAGCTTTGTGGATGTACTAAAACCCACAGAACTGTATGCTTTTAAAGTGAATTCTGTGAAGTATGAATTATATTTCAGTTTTTAAAGTGCACCAGTTGTCATTTTCATTCAAAAATTGTATGAAGGGGGCACCTGGGTGGCTCAGTTGGTTAATCATCTAACTCTTGAATTCAGCTCAGGTCATGATCCCGGGGTTGTGGGATCAAGGCCCACGTTGGGCTCTGTGCTGAGCATGGAACCTGCTTAAGATTCTCTCTCTCTTGGGGCGCCTGGGTGGCTCAGTCGGTTAAGCGTCCCACTTTGGCTCAGGTCATGATCTCGTGGTTCGTGGGTTCGAGCCCCGCGTCGGGCTCTGTGCTGACAGCTCAGAGCCTGGAGCCTGCTTCACATTCTGTGTCTCCCTCTCTCTCTGACCCTCCCCCGTTCATGCTCTGTCTCTCTCTGTCTCAAAAATAAATAAAAATTAAAAAAAAAAAAAGATTCTTTCTCTCTCTCTCTCTCTCTCTCCACCCCCCCCCCGCCCCGTTCACACATGCTCCTTCTCTCTCTGTCTCTAAAAAATAAAAAAAATTGTATGAAGGGATTTAAGTTGTCTTAGAAAAACTCAGGAGCTTTAGCATAAATCATATAGGTACCTTTAGAAGAGTCTGTGAGAATAAGGCCACTTAAATTTAGCTTGTCAAGCTGTTTTCTGAAAGAGTAGTGTTACAAAACAAAATGTACATAAGAAAAATGAACAAATAGAAAACAATGAAAATATGTCTTTTCTTTTTGTGTTGCTAATGGGTACATTCTATATAAAATGCACATTTTCTTGTTAGCAAATAGTTCCCAAACTTTTAGTGTTTAAGAGTTTCTTTAAAATGCAGATATGAGGATCTCACACCATGCTTGCTAAAATTGATTCCTCAAGTTTGAAGAGGCCTTGGAATAATTTTCTAACTCCCCAGGTGATCCTGAAGTAGATGGGTTTCAAATCTCTTGCCATATTTGGAATATTTTAATTTTGCATTTATTTCAAGGCGGAATGTAATGATTAACAGGAAAGGAAAACTCTAACTTTGCTGAGAGTTAGTTTACAGGTACTTTGGAAATATTATGAGTTGGGTTAAGTTGTTCCATTGAGAAGTGATGTTGTTGTGATCCTAAATTATTTGCTTTTTTCCTGTGTGTGGATTTCATGGTTTACTTTTTATTTAATTTCATGAATATGACCTTAGCAACATAACAACCAATGATATGTGGCTAGTGTTAGAAAATAAAGCCAAGAAGTCCAGCATAAAATGGTTGAAATAGTTAAAATAGTGCAGCTGAAGATGTTATTTACAAGGAAAATGGCACTACTCATTTATCGTCAGGGCATATGCTATGAATTATATTCTCAGTAGTGATAGTTTTGGAGGGTTTTGTTGTTTATTTTGGGGGGTTTTTTTTGTTTGTTTGAAACATCTCCAACCTAATTCCTTTTTTCAACTAAAAGGATGGATATGTGACTCTTTTTGCTGAGATCAGAGGCCTGTCTTTGACTATGAAATAAATGTACTTTTTCTCTGTGTGCAGCTCTAGGATTGCACCTATAACAGAACACTCATTACTGCCATTTTCTATCTATCTTAGCCAATGAACAACCTTTGTTTTTATAATGTACATTTGGTATTTAAATTTTTAACTTCTAGTGATATTTTTAATTATGGAATTATTATATGTAGGCATTAATGATAAATTTTGATCCAATATTTACTTTTATGTAGTGGTTTACTATTAGTATGTTTTGTTAAGGGATGAATTAATAATATGTGAGAAGTTATGAATATAACTAATAGGAATAATTAAGATTATTTTAGTAAATTTTATATTCTGAATCTAACATTATTGTCTAAGTAACTGGTCAGGAACATACTAGTCATATTTGTAACATATTGTCATTCTGTTTGAAGACATTTGTGCTATTGGGTTCATCATATTGCAGTGTTTTTTCTATGTTACATATGTAGTAGATATGGCAGGTTTTTCCTACATTACATATATGTTAACCTTCCCTTTGGATGTGGCTGTAAGTTCTGTTTACCAGAATTCTTTTGGCTCTTTCCTCCCTGTCAATAAGGCAGCCTATTAGCTTTGTTCAACATCAGTCTCCCTGTCTCTGATGGTTGCACACAAGTAGCCTTGTCTGCTCCTGATATTTCTGGTCTTCCGTTTTAGAAAATTGATCTGGGGAGTTTATTCATGTACATTCTTCAGACAGTTACGAACTTTGAAATTATAGCACTTTGAAAAATAATAAAAGCCATTAATAAAAGTGTGTTTATTTTCATCTGGAAATGTGATTTACTCAGGTGCAGAAGAAATAGAGGTTGTGAATGACTATAACCAATTTATGAATAGTGGCAGTTATTATTATTGTGTACCTTTTAGGGATCACTGATCAGTCAAGCAGAGAACAGTAATGAGAAAAAAATTAATATTTCCTGCCTTGATGAGAGGATCAGTGTTCAATGGGGAGTTCCAAAAGCAAACTGGGCACATAGCTTTTTATCAATCGCTTATATATCAGAAGTAAGGGTTTGTGCTAATAGTAAAATGTCTTGTTACTTCTAATGATTGACATGATTTGGAATGCTATTCACAATGATGGCAAGATATGTGAAATTTAGGAAGATAAGGACTTACATGTTTTAAATTCAGGTGATTCTCAAGTGGCCAAATACAGATTCTACTTGTTATGCCCATAGGGACCAACAAGGATATGGCACCTTGTTAATTGTTTTAAGTTTTTATTTATTTATTTTGAGAGAGAGCAGAGCAGGAGCGAACACAGGTGGGGGATAGGCAAAGAAAGAGGGAGAAAGAGAGAATCCCAAGCAGGCTCCATGCTGTCAGCATGGAGCCCAATGTAGGGCTCAAACTCCTAAACTGTGAGATCATGACCTGAGCTGAAACCAAGAGTCAGACACTTAACCGACTGAGCCAGCCAGGCACCCCCAAGAATAAGGCACTTTTAAAGTAGTGTAGAACAAATCTTTAAACCAGATGTGATAGACTCCAAGTTCCTATAAATCGGACATTGATTAATTACTTATGTTATTTACAGTGTCTTACGTTATAAAACCTGACCTATGATCTCCTAAATGGGCATGTGTCTTATCGAAAACTGCAGGTCTTGGGGCACCTGGCTGGCTCAGTCGGTTAAGCGTCCAACTTAGGCTGAGGTCATGATCTCACAGTTTGGGAGTTCAAGCCCCATGTCGGACTCTGTGGTGACAACCCGGAGGAGCCTGCTTGAGATTCTGTCTCCCTCTCTCTCTGCCTCTCCGCCATATGTGCTCTTTCTTAAAAACAAAACAAAAACTGCAGGTCTTATAGATACTTGAAGTATTGTTTGTTAAAGAGACATGACTTTTTCCTCTCCTACTTTGAGGATTGAAATAATCTGTTTCTAAAGATTTTAAGTCAAGTTGTAGTCTGCATCAGCTGCTGCATTGTGTATGAATTCTTTAATTTACTTGGTAGACATGTTCACCGTATACTGCATAGTTTATGAGTAACATAACAACCTGAATGGTTGATTATGGACTGGAGGTTCCACATGCAAAACAGCATGAACTAAGTAGTTCTATTGTCTGCGTATTGGTAGACTATTTTAAAATACTTCACACTAAAGTGTTTGAAGTACGTTTACTAAAGCCAATAATGTTTCTGCTTAAAGGCCTAATGATCTTTAACAACAACTTTAACCAATAAAAAGTAGCTCCTAAACAGATTTTATTCCTAGCTAATTATTAATAGTAGTAGCATTTTAGGTATGAGATATAGAAACTATGGCCAAAGAATGCATAATAAATTTAATTTGTATATATTTAACATTCATAAATAGCTTTCACTTCTTAGTCATTTGAGCCTCATAATGTCCTTGGAGGCTGGTAATGAAAATATTCCTAATTTTTTAGAAATTCAGAAAGGCTGATAGGCAAGATTACACAATTAATAAGTAGCAAAAATTCAAAATGTCATTTCCAGAATCCAGTTCCATTACCCCATCTTTTTAATTACATATTATAGTACTTCATAATTTTCAAAGCAATTTTTCTACATCTTATTTGACCTTTGGAAGAATCCTTTGTTGTAGGTTAGTGGTTTTATAATAAATCATGGTCTGAAAGTCCTAGCCAGAGTAATTAGGTAAGAAAAAGAAATGAAAGTCATCCAAATCAAAACTAAAAGTAAAATTGTTCTTATTTGTAGATAACATGGTCTAATATACAGAAATCCTAAAGACACACAAAAAACTATTAGAACTAATAGGTGATTTCAATAAAGTGTTCTTTTTTATACAATGACAATGAACTATTTGAAAAGGAAATTAGAAGAACAGTTACATTTATAATAGCACCAAAAAAACAAAATTCTTAGGAATAAACTTAATTAAGGAAAGACATAACACTGAAAACTACAAAACACTGATGAAAGAAATTAGGTACAAACAAATGGTAAGATGTGTCCATGAGTTGAAGACTTAATGTTGTTAAAATGCTCATACTACCCAAAGCAATCTGCAGATTCAGTATAATCTCTATCAAAAATCCTGATGTCATTTTTTCCAGAAATAGAAAAAAATAATCCTAAATTCATATGGAAGAACAAAATACCCTGAATAGCCAAAACAATTTTGAGAGAGGAGAACAAAGCTGGAGGCATCATACTCACTGATTCCAAAACTGTTACAAAACTACAGTAATTAAAATGTAAAATTACAAAGCTACAGTAATTATACTGGCATTAAACAGACATATAGACCAATGGAACAGAATAGAGAACCCAGAAATAAATGATGAGAACCCACATAGTCCAATGGAACAGAATGGAGAACCCAGAAATAAATATATGATGAGCTGATCTTAAACAAGAGTGCCAAGAATATATAGATGGAAAAGGATAGTCCCTTAAATAAATGGTACTGGGAAAACTGAATATTCACATGCAAAAGAATGAAATTGAACACTTTTCCTATACCATATGCAAAAATCAACTCAAAATGGAAAGACTTAAACATAAGACCTGTATCCATAAAACTCCTAGAAGAAAACATAGCAGTAAAGCTTCATGACATTGGTCTTGGCAAGGGTTTCATGGATATGATTACCAAAAGCACAGGCAACAAATACAAAAATAGACAAGTGGGCCTATGTTATACTAGAAAGTGCACAGCAAAGAAAACAATTGATATAAGGCATCCTACGGAATGAGAAGATATTTTCAAACCGTGTATCAGATAAAGGCTTAATTTTCAAAATATGTAAGGAACTCCTGCAACTCAATAACAAAAGAAACCTAATAACCTGATTTTTAAAATGTGCTAAAGACTTGAATTGACGTTTCTGCAAAGAAAACTTCACAGTAACAAATGGCCAACATGTGTGAAAATATGCTCAGAGTCATTACTCATCAGGGAAATGCAAATCAAACTATAATGTAATATCATTTCATACCTGTTAGGATGAGTATCAAAATTACAAAAGACAAGTCCTAACAATATAGATGGATCTAAAAGGTACTGTGCTAAGTGAAATAAGTCAGAGAAAGACAAATACCATATATGATTTCACTCATATGTGGAATTTAAGAAACAAACAAACGAACAAAGAAAAGAGACAAACTAAAAAACAGACACTTAACTGTATAGAACAAATTGGTGGTTACCAGAGGGGAGGTGGATAGAGACATGGGTGAAGTAGGTGAAGGGGATTAAGAGTACACTTGTGGTAAGCACTGGGTAATGTATAGAATTGTTGAATCACTACATTAAACACTTGAGACTAATATAATCTTGTATGTTAATTATACTAGAATTAAAAATAATAAAGAAGGGGAAGATGGATTATATGTATTGAATTATGGAGCTGTTGAGTAAAATAAAGATTAAGTATTGACTCTAGGACTATATGATATATAGGCTATTAATGAACTTGGCAGTGGAGTTTTGATATTGTGGTTTAAGAAAGAATAGAGTAAAAGTTATTAGAACTAGTTAAGCTATAAAAGATTTCAAGAGGAGCAGCAATTTGGGTGATAGATTGCAGGTGAACCAGGAAGAAAAGAAAAGACAAGTCCTTGTGAGGATGTAGAGGATGTAGAGAAATTGGTACTCTTCTCCATAGTTGGTGGGGAATGTAAAATGGCTGAAGTAGCAGAGCAGAGAGGGGACTTGTTGTCTGGCATGAATAGAATTGAATGGTGGCTAACATTGGCAATAACAGTCCCAGATGAGTCCTACCTCCTTTCTGATATTGAATATGCCAGAACCTTTTCTTTTTTTTTTTTTTTAATGTTTTATTTATTCTTGACAGCGAGAGCATAAGTGAGGGAGGGGCAGAGAGAGAGGGAGACACAGAATCTGAAGCAGGCTCCAGGCTCTGAGCTGTCAGCACAGAGCCCGACGCTGGGCTCAAACTCACGGACCGCGAGATCATGACCTGAGCCGAAATCAGATGCTCAACCGACTGAGCCACCTAGGCGCCCCTGCCAGAACCTTTTCTAACCTCTAGAATTTTGTACTTGTTCAGCCCATCTAGAAGACTCTTTCCTCAATTGTTTTGACTAGCTGATTTTTATCCTTTACAGCTCAGTCATATGTCACCTTTCTAGAGAAACTTTTCCTGCTCATTCTGTTCAAAATTGTCAGTTATTGTGTATCCCATCACTTTGTCTGTAGCACTAATACTATTTGACATCGTTTTGTTGAATAGTTTGTATGTTAATGTCAGTCTCCCACAAAAAATGAGAACAGAGACTTTGTCAGTGTTTTTCACTGCTATGTCCCCAGTTTGTAGCACAACCCCTGACATGTACGGGGACCCCTGACACTAAATGAATGTATAGTGGTAGAGTAAATGAGTCAACTTAGGGTCAGAGGATTTTGTGGCTAAGGAAGTTCAATGGTACACCAGAAGAGGACGATCATTTGTTGAATACCTACTATATTTCAGCCATTATTTTAGGCATTCTTTCATATATTATTTTATTCTCCCCTTCTAGATATATTACTCCTATTTTAAGGAAATTGAGGCTTACTAAAAATAAGTTACTTACCTATTTGTCACAGTTGGCCTGGGAAGAATCTTTTGATTCTTAAAGAGATTCTAAGTCAGAGATGCTGATAGACTGGGTTTCTGGTCCTACTGAGGAAGAGATTATTCTGTTTCAGATTGGAAGTCTTCTGAGGCAGTCTCATATGCCGATGAAGAGAAAAGAAAAATACCACTGGGGACCATATAGAAGCCATATTTCTTGAGACATTAGGGCCATCTGCAGAGCTTTGGGTTCTTCTTAGTTTGGATTCTATACCTAATCACTTTGTTTCAGTAGAGAAAAGATCAAAATTCAACGAATTTATATAAAAGTTATTTTTGTGAGTCTAAAGCAGGGATCAGCAAACTATGGTCCATGGGCCACATCCAGCCTGCTGCCTGTTTTTGTAAATAAACTTTTATTGGAACACAGCCACCATGTTTATTTGTTTATATTGTCTATGGCTGCCTCTGGGCTACAGTAACAGAATTGTAATTGTGATAGTGATCATATGGCAAAGCCCAAAGTATTTACTATCTGGCCTTTTATAGAAAAAATTTGCCAAGGCCTATCTAAAGCATTGTTAGCACTGGGACACCTGGGTGGCTCACTCAGTTAAGCGTCCTACTCTTGACTTTGGCTCAAGTCATGATCTTACGGTTCGTGGGTTCAAGCCCTGCATTAGGCTCTGGGCTGACAGCATGGAGATTCAATGTGTTTGGGATTCTCTCTCTCCCTCTCTCTGCATCTCCCCTGCTTGCTTGCTCTCTCCCTCTCAAAATAAATAAATATTTTTTTAAAAAATAAAGCATAGTTAACATCAAAACATAAACAAAAATAAAACCTATTCTTCCAAAAAGCCAACAATGAAAAATCTATAAAAATCACAAGATTACCGTGGTTAAATTTCTAGCTGACCTTAAACATTTAGCCAAAGATGGGACAACTCTTAATTTCCTTTCCTGCTCTAGCTCCCTGCTTTTTAAAGTTCACAGTTGTTTATTCAGATGAGATCATTGTTCATTTAGAGAGTGAACAAACAGTTCTTTCATTTTAATGCATTTTTTACACTATACCATCAAACTGAGAGAATTTACCACTCATTTCATTGAATCATATATGTTCTGTATTTTGAAATCCATCTCAAAACTGTCTTTTCTAAAGTAGACTTCCTGAGTAATTTAGAACCACTAAGTGAGAGCAGCATTTCTAGTTTCATACACAAATACATCTAGTTTGAGTAATGCATAATTTAGAAATATGCAAGGTAAGTGGAATATTTTCTTTAATTTTATGATCAGCTAACTTAGAACATATTTAATTCTTTGGTAAAAATGACATACATGATGATAATGATATTCTCTTTCTTTAGCAGGCTCTTTAATGTGTCAGGGTCATCAGTATATTATTAATAGGACCCTCAGTCTGAGACAATCTGGAGCACTATTGTTATTTTGCTTTGCTATCCATGAAATGCAGTAAGCCCCTCTACATATCCCTCAGGGATTGTTATCTGGCTTCTGTGTGAACACTTTAGCTGACAGGTAGAAATGCATGTGAGTGTGTTGAATAAGGGAAAGAATGAAGGAAGAGGAAATTGAGGGTGTTCTCTCATGAGACACAGACTAAGAACTAGGTATGCATAAGTGAATAGTTTGTTTCTACCCCATCCCCACTTCCTGCTGCTTATACATAAAAGACCTTCTGTAGCTGTTAAATTTTTATTTTAATTGAATTCCAGTAAATGAAAGAACATGTACAGAGACACACAAGAGAGATGTTATTTGAGCTAACGGCAATCCAGTCTGACTAATGAAGAAAAAAGAGTAGTTGTGACTTAACACCATAAAGGGAGTTTGAGGTCAGATATTCAAAAGGGACTTGAATGCAATGATAAGGAGTTGGATTGACTCTATGGGCAGAGGAGCATTTAAGAATTTTGTGGGGAAGAGTGGTATGACTGAAGTTCCAATTTAGGAAGTTTACCTAGTAACATCATATAGGATTGAATGAAGGACAATTTCAACAGTTATGAAATCAATCTTTTATGTCCAGATAATCTGAGACTGAGGCAGAATGGTGACATTTGGAATATATGGCACAGAAGGCAAATATATAGGTAGTTTTGTAGGATTTTGTATCTGAATAGGAGTTAAATGGTATTTTAAAGTTTTTACTTTAGGCGACTGGAAGATGGTGGTGAATATAACACAATTGGAAAGTCTAGAAGAGGAAAAGATTTTGGAAATACAGTCATGTTCATCCTTGGACAGGTTGAGTTTTAGATGTTGGTCCAACACCCAGGTGGAGGAAGCCTGACAATTCTAAGTTCTAGAGATAGAGCAGAAGTGGCAAATTGGTGTTAGCCCATGGGCAGTATAAACCTACAGAAATAGTTTCGATGAGGTGTTTTTCATCTAAAATGTTTTTTGGGTTTTTTTTATTCTCACTCTGTCTAATAGGTTGACTATTATTCTCTCTCCTAGCATTTAGAAGATACCATTATTTCTCATTTTTGTTCTTACTGTTGAGAAATCTATCAGCTGTTCCTTTTTAGGTTGCTTGTAAAATTTTTCCAATTGTCCAGTATTTTGCAGTTTTGTGATAATGCGTCTAAGTATGGATTTATTTTTAATTTTTTAAAATTGTTTAATGTTTATGAGAGAGAGAGAGAGAGACAGAAACAGAGTATGAGTGGGGGAAGGACAGAGAGGGAGACACAGAATATGAAGCAGACTTCAGGCTCTGAGCTAGTCAGCACAGAGCCCGATGTGGGGCTCAGACCCACGATCCGTGAGATCATGACCTGAGCCGAAGTCGGGTGCTCAACTGACTGAGCCACCCAGGCTACCCTGGATTTATTTTTATATTCTGCTTGTGACTTATTTTGTATCCTGAATAAAGATTTGTGTCTTAAGTACATTCTGGGAAGTTTTCAGGAATTATCATTTTGATACTGTCTATTCCCCATTCTCTCAATTTATTCTTGATAGAATTCCTTTTAGATGCATGTTGGACTTTCTCATTCTATTTTATATGACTATAAAACCTCTCTTTTATATTTCCCATTTTATTATTTCTGGGCTCCATTTTTGTAATTTCCTCATATTTTTTAGATCACCAGTTGCCTTTTTGCCTATTTCAAATCTGCTTAAGCAGTCCAGTATAAATTTAGTGACTTGCCTAGAATTTCTTTGGTTCTTTTTCAAATCAACTTAAAAAATTATCTTCTTGGGGCGCCTGGGTGGCTCAGTCGGTTGGGCGTCCGTCCAACTTCGGCTCAAATCATGATCTCACAGTCCATGAGTTCAAGCCCCGCATCGGGCTCTGTGCTGACAGCTCAGAGCCTGGAGCCTGCCTTGGATTCTGTGTCTCCCTCTCTCTCTGCTCCTCCCCTGCTCGTGCTCTGTCTCTCTCTGTCTCAAAAATAAATAAAAACATTAGAAAAAAAATTTTTTTAATTATCTTCTTAAATTCTCATTTGTTGTATGCTCTTAATAGCTTAAAACAGTTACTTTAAAAGTCCTATTCAATATTACTAGTATCTTATTACCTTTGTGTTGTTTGATAACACTTACTCATGACTTTCCTCATATATTTGGTAGTTTTGGATTGTGTGTTCATCTTTAGGAGAGCCATTTCCCATTAGAATCTTTGATTGATAGTGTTTTGCTTTTACCTCTTCATTGTATCACAGCATAGGACCAATTTGTATGTAAATTTCAGACCACTTGGTTATATTTTTAAGTCCTGTGTCTATATAATGGACAGACCTATAGATATGAATTTCTAGGGAAAGCTTTCCTACCCTAAGCCCAAATGAAGACAGATAAATTTGTCCTAATATCCTTTTGTTGGTAGATAGATGTTTCTTCTGGTCACCCTTTTTCTTGGTGCATGACTTTTTGTGGGTTTCAGTTTTATGTGTGAAAATACCTCATTTCCAACTTTTTGCCTCACCACCAGAAAAGGGGAGCCAAGGCATCCTCTACTTTTTCTACACGAGTATTAAAACCAAGCTCCTCAGTGACTGAGACTGGAAGAAAACACCCAGGGGTTACCTTTACCTGCTTATAACTTGCTACTATAGTTTTCTCATTTTATTGTTGTTAATTGTTTGTTTGTGACTCCTAAGGATTTCTTTTGCTATTTCCTTTCTAACTCGTTTTTCAGTTAAAAGCTTACTTGTTATTTTTTCCTTTGTAATTGATAGGTACAGGAACTAAATACAATATGGGATTCTCTATTTGGTCCTAGAACAGAAAAAGGGCATTGGGGAAAATGGTAAAAGTCACCTAATCTCTGCATATTAGTTAAGCGTGATACCAACATAGATTTTCTGGTTTTGATATTGTAATAGTTATGTAAGTTGTTAACATTTGTAAAAGTTGGGTGAGGGGTATACAGAAAATGTACTATTTTTGTAATTTTTCTGTAAATCATTTCAAAACAAAGTTTTAAGAAAGCATATTTGTTTTTATTTAGCCTTTCTGGGTGTGTTTATAGAAAGAGGGCTTTCAAATTTATTTCTGAAATAAGCAACGTGATATTTTAATGAAAGGACTTGGTTGCCATCATTAAAAAAAAAAGAACAGAGTTCCCTTCCTCTCCCATATTTAGATTTCTAGCCTTTCTTTAGAAGTAGAATATCTGACTGTCCTGGAACTACACAGTCTCAGTTAGAGCTAAGTGATGGCCACACCTATAGACAGACATATCTCTCTAGTTTTCTTCTCTTTCTACTGTTTTATATCCAGCTTGCCATATTAATTTATTTTTTACCTACCTAGTTTTCATAGATATTTAAATATGCAACCTTTGGTGTAGCAATTAGGAGGGAGGTCAGTGTTGGAGATAGAGATTTGGTGTGCATCTATATTGAATGATAGTTGAAGGTAGAGGGAGTTCATGACTTTACCTTGTGTAATATTTGGCATAGAGGCAAGAAATCCAGGGACAAGCCCTGGGAAATAATTTTCTTCTGAGAGCAAGAAGACAGAGTGGAACCCACAAAAAAAGATATCCATGGCAGCTGGAGAAGTAAGAATGTATGATGTTAATGTAAGAAAGGAGAGGGGTTTTCAAGAGGAATTAGACATTAAAAAATGTGCTTCAGAGTGGGTCAAAAGTACCAAATCCCGACGTGATGCTATACTTTTAACTTGTTAATAGATACACTTCTTATCTTTCCTCCTTTTCCTCCTCCATGTCATTCCCCCTTCTCTGCTCTCCTTTATGTCCCAGAGGGCTCATCACTACAGATTGCAAATGGCAGGTAGTAGATAGGAGAGCAGGGGAAGAAAGAGGTAACATTATTCCCTACCACTACCACTTCTAGACTCTAGACCTACAGCTCTTGCTACATTCAGGTCATTTCCCTTCACTACTCAACAGTGTCTAGTAATAATAATTCCTCCCTTTTCTCCTTCAGGCCTATGGGTTGTAATGCCTTCTCATTGTTGTGAGTCTGGAAGTTCCTCAAAATGTCTTTTTGGTTCCCTTGACCCTGTATGTGAGTTGAACTTTCATCAGAATTCCATCTAATTGTACCGTCTGTTCTCTGCTGGGACCCTGACCAATATACTAAGTGTATTAGTTAGTTATACTACAGGTTAAGTTGTTTTCTGTTATGTTTAAGACACTGTATCTTAGAGTCTTATTATTTCTCTTTCATGTGCATAAGAATTATATACTTTTGAATTGTTACTGGTAATATTATTTAGGATCTCCTCATTGTTTTCTTATGTACAAAGGAAAGGAAACTAAAGCAGGAGAGCAAATTTGCCAGTTATAGCATGTGACTTTCATATCTGGGCCCAAGATGGGTCTAGATTGCTTTTGCTTCCCAGCCAATAGAAAGATAGAAAGGAAACATGCCCATTTGTTTTGAGCTGAGCTACCCAGAAGTGGAACAAATTACCAGTGTTCATATACCAATGTTCATATACCAGTTGTTTGGTTACCTTCACCATAACTTGGTGACATGGTCTCATGACATTTTAAGGGAGAGTGGTGAATGTGTTTCTGGCTTAGATTTTTGTTATTAAAGAAAGTAAGAGTGGATACTAGATGACAAATGGTCTCTGCCACAATAGTTCACTCTCACAGAGGGGCAAACATTTCATTTCAGACATAAAGGGGAGAATATTGGCAACATTCAGTAGAAAATTTCAGTAGAGTGTGGTGAAATCTAGGTTTCAATGAGTTGAGGAATGAAGGGGTAAAGAGATTGTGGAGTGAATGAATATGCTTCTTTTGAAGACTATGCTGCTATACAATGAAAGAAGAGGTGATTCTGGGATATAAAGGAGTTAAGAGAAAGATTCTTTCTAGGTAGCAGAATCTGAGTAGTCTCAGAGAAGAAATAACTTTTAGAAGGGAAGAATTGAAAAACCAAGTACATAGCATATTTTTAGGAAATGTGAGGATACTTCTTACCCCAAAGCACAGGGCAAAGAGAGCTAAGATCAAAATATAAACATTTTGCAATGGAGAAGAAAATCAAGAAAAAACGATATCATTTTGAAGTCAAAGGCCAGATAATCAGTTGAGAAAGTGAGGCAGGTATGTAATTTAGAGTAGCCACTGAAAGGAATATGATATTAGTGAACTAGAAACATAAAATAATCAGTGTAGAGTTTGAGGCTCAGCTGAAGACAGAGCTTGGATTACAGTAAAAATGTTGGTATCTGTTTTGATTTTTCTGTAATGAAATATAGCAGCCTGTGTATAAAAGCTAGGAAAATAGATCATGGAATTTCCTAAGATGAAGTGTTAACAAAGTAGGTATGGGAAGAGTCAAGTTGGTGAAGTGTCTAGGTTGCTTATAAAAAGTCTAGTTGAAAATAACCACCATGGGGTCTGGTATGGATTAAAATAGGTCAAAGAGATCTGAGGAAAATGTAAACCAGAAGATGTGTCAGTTATCTATTGCTATATAACAAGTTAGGCCAAAATTTAACAGCTAAAACAACAGTAGGCCTTTATTATCTTGTAGAGTCCTGTTGGATCAGGAATTTGGGAATGGCTTAGCTAGGTGGTTCTGGCTTTCTGCCTCTCATTAGATTGTAGCCAAGATGCTTATTGGAGGCACAGTCATCCAGAGGTATGACTGGGCTAGAAGATGTGCTTCTAAGATGACTTACTCACATTGTTGATGAGTTGGCAGGAGACCTCAGTTTCATACTACAAGGACCTCTCCATAGAGCTGCTTGAATAACTTTACCATATGGCAGCTGATTTCCCCAGAGCAAGCAAGCAAAAATAGAGGAGGGTAGGAGGCACAGTATCTTTTATGAGTTAAGTCTCAAAAGTCCCACTGTGTTATTTCTATTCTATCCAATTGGTTATAGAGGTCAGCTGTGTTGAGGCTGGAACTAGCAAGAGCATGAATACCAGAAAGTAAGAATCATCAGGGGCCATTTTGGAAGCTCACCACCACAGAAGGAAAATTGGAAAGAGAATTGACATCTAAAAAGAACTTACTTTGTACAGGCATATAATTTAATTCTTGTAATAACTTTATGAGGAATGTATTAGTTTCTCATTTTAGAGATGAGTAAATTTAAGCTTTAAGAATTTAATTAACTGTTGCCAAACATTTTATAACAGTTCAGCCAGGCTTGGAATCCAGGTTTGTTAGCCTGTTCCCATAATATTTCATCATATGGAAAGAAAGTATGGTACATCTACTTTGAAGACATAAGTTTGGTTGAGATTTAATTGATATAGTTTATGCAAATTATCACTGTACACAAATATTTATTGGCTGTTTTTATTATGTATCCTTGTAGTTTAAGAACTAAAGGAAGTTACGAGAAGTGAGGATGAAAGACATGTTTGAAAGGAAAATTAACTGGCAGAAAGTAGGATATGGTTATTTAAGGACACTTAGATTTGAATTGCTTGGATTATTAAGTCAAAAGTATATTAATGCTTAAAGGTGACTACAGTGGGCAGAAAAGGAAGACTTCCAAGAGAAGAACCATTAATATGAATTCTGAAACCATCAAGAATGATGACAGGGAATAGAACTATGACCCGAAGTCTGAAATAGGAAGGAAATGGTATATGCTTCATAAAGGCGGTTCATATTTTCCTTAAGAATAATTTGATGAAATATTGAAATGAGAGTATAGGCAGTATTTTAAGTTTTAAGCTTTATGATATCTTGAGTGTTGGTTAATGCAAATTATATTTTTATCTCATGATTATATAAAAAGGTATTTCTTTAATATTATTTGTACATTTATATGAAAGGTTAAACCCTACTTAAGCTCGTTTTACGCTATCCTCTTTCTGCCCTCTACACCTCTTTATACATAGTTGTTTTCACATCTGTGTGTTCACTGGACTGGAAGCTCATCTAGGGCAGGTACAAAAATGCCTCATTCATTTATCTTTGTCCCACTATGTGCCTAGCACAGTATCCTAAACATAGTAATAGGTAGTGAATATTAGATAAATTAGTGGCTTGCCAGGTCATACTTTTCAACTCACTCTGTAAAAGGGATAGGTTATATTCATACTGGGTATGCTTATGTAAATGATAAGAAAGGTATGAATTTAATATTTTTTTAATGTTTATTTAATTTGAGAGAGAGTGTGTGAGCAGGGGAGGGACAGAGAGAGAGGGAGAGAGAGAATCCCAAGCAGGCTCCATACTAAGCATGGAGCCCGATGCAGGGCTCAATCCCACAACTGTGAGATCATGACCTGAGCCAACATCAGGACTCAGACATTTAACTGACTGAACCACCCAGGCATCCTGAATTTAGTATTTATTAACACATCTCAACTGTAGACCTTGGCACATATGGTGGGAATGAAGGCTCTGAGAATCCTTTAAATATGGCAACCATCCTCCTTGCTCTTCAAAAAATAGAAATTAAAGCCCCTAATGTGTACTAATAACTGTGTTAGGCATGAGAACCAAAGATGAATGAGCTGTGTGAGTCATGTCTTTAAGATAGCTCAGTGAAGGAAGAGGCAGACATATAAACATCATATAAAAAACTAATCTTTATTTTTTAGAGCAGTTTTAGTTTTTTTTGAAAAACGGTGGGAAACTTAGAGTTGTATACACCCCTTACTCTCCATCCCCCCCCATTCTCTCTATTATTAACATCTTGAATTAATGTGATACATTTATTATAACTGATGTCAATATCAATACATTACTACTAACTAAATTCCATATTACGTTAAAGTTCACTTATTTTGTTGTACATTCTGTGGGCTTTGGCAAATAATAACACATCTTTACTATTACAGTACCATACAGAATAGTTTCACTGCCCTAAAAATCTCCTTTGTTCTACCTTTTTATTCTTCCCACTCCCGCTACTCCAAACTCCTGGCAACCACTGATTACTTTATCATTTCTATAGTTTTTCTTTTTCTAGAATGTCATATATTGAGAATCATACAATATATATAGCCATTTCAGATTGGCTTCTTTCTTTTTTTTTAATTTTTTTTAACGTTTATTCATTTTTGAGAGACAGAAAGCATGTGTGGAAGAGGGGCAGCGAGAGAGGGAGACACAGAATCTGAAGCAGGCTCCAGCCTAGAGCTGTCAGCACAGAGCCGGATGTGGGGCTCAAACTCACTGACCATGAGATCACGACCTGAGCTGAAGTCTGACACTCAACCGACTGAGCCACCCAGGCACCCCCAGATTGGCTTCTTTCACCTAGCAATATGCATTAATGTTCTTCCATGTCTTTACATGGCTTGATATGATGGCTGATTTATTTTTATTGTAGAATAATATTCCAGTGTATACCACAGTTTATTTAGCCCTTTAGTTACTGAAGGATGTCTTGGTTTCTTCTAAGTTTTAGTAGTTATTAATAAAATTGCTATGAACATTCATGTGCAAGTTTTCATGTACACATAAATTTTCAACCCATTTGGGTAACTACCAAGGAGTGCAGTTGCTGGGTCACATGTCAAGAGTATATTTAGTTTTGTAAGAAACTGGCAAATTGTATTCCACTAAACAATGTTACTCCATTAAGCTTCATTCTTTATGTACTTAGTTATGTTTTAAGGTAGAGTTATCACAGTGGAGGTATGAGGATAGGAGTAGTCATGAAGAGTGCCCTAAATGACAGTTCTAAAAATAAGAGAGAAGGGAAGATGTCAAAATGTGAGCATCAAATTTGTAGAATGGATGTTGGGTTTGGGAAGAAAATTCCAGAGCTAATAGTGGAGAATTCTCTCTCTCTCTCCCTCCCTCTCTCTCTCTCTCTCTCTCTCTCTCTCTCTCTCTCTCTCTCTCTCTTTGTATTGAGAGAGAGCATGAGTGGGGAAGACGGAGAGAGAATCTTAAGCAGACTCCATGCTCAGCACAGAGCCTGATGCCGGGCTCTATCCCACAAGAGTGGCATCATGACCTGAACCAAAATCAAGAGTCAGACACTCAACCAACTGAACCACCTAAGTGCCCTGAGAATTCTTTTTTAAAAATACTGCCTCATTTGGAGTGCCTGGAAGGTTCAGTTGGTTAAGTGTTTGAATCCTAGTTTTGGCTCAAGTCATGATCTCTCAGTTGGTGAGTTTGAGCCCCTCATCTGGCTCTATGTTGACAGTGCAGAGCCTGTTTGGGATTCTCTCCCTCTCCACGCTTCCCCCACACTCTTGCATGTGCCCCCATGCACACTCTCTCTCTCGTTCTAGCAGTAAATAAACCTTAAAAAATTGTTTTAAAATGCTGCCTCATAGTACTTTTAAAGGTATTACAGGCAATGTTGTGTGGAAAAACAGACTTCAACATCTTTGACTCAGGAAGTAATTCAGAAGAATTGGACTCTGTGAAACTTTTTATGAATAGCCAATTTATTTCTGTGCTTTTATAGCTAAATTGTATCAGATCAGTGCCACTGGCTTTCTCATTCTAATCAGAAGTTCTGGTAGATATATACATCTTTGAGAACATTTTTCAATGCATGTCCTTGGAGAAGAGAAACATTGAAATAATTTAAAAGATACTGAGATATGGGGCAGCTGGGTGACTTCCGCTCAGGCCATGATCTCCTGGTTCATGAGTTTGAGCCGCGCATCGGGCTCTGTGTTGACAGCCTAGAGCCTGGAACCTGCTTCAGATTTTGTGTCCTCCTGTCTCTCCGCCCACCCCTGCTTGTGCTCTGTCTCTTTCTGTCTTTCAAAATGAATAAACATTTTAAAAAATTGAAAAAAAATGATATTGAGCTAGCATTTCTTAAGAGGATATTCTTAATATATAGTATTTTAATAGTATCAGTTTCTTATTTTATACTTTATATTTAAAGTAATACTCTCCTTTGTGTCTAAATTTACTAAGTCTTCAAAGAGCTATCCAACTACTAGGAATATTGAATCTTATAAATAGTGTTTAAATGATCTAATTCAAGGTTCATTCATTAAAAAGACGTAGCCAGATTGGAAATCTCAGCTTCTGAATCCTCAGCACCTTATCCCTACAGTTGGTACTGTCAGATATTTAAAACTTGGAAAAAGTTTAATCCATTTTCAGGCTATGTTCCAGTAGATCCAAATATGGTTCACAGAAAGACATCCATCCTATAAACATGAGTGAGAGGAAGAGAACAGTTAGATAATACAGTAATGTTTTTAGATGTGTACATAAGAAGCTCTTTTTAGAAAATGTTTTTTTAAATTACTTGACATCAGCATATGTAAGTTAAACAGGATTTGGTTCATAGTAGTTTCTTCCTTTAGAAATGTCTTTCCAAGAGGGATGATAAAGTGAAATATAAACACCACATGAGAAAGTGAACTGGTTTCTAAACATTTCATTGATTTTTTTTTTTAAATAAACAACTTATCATTGTTACCTTTAGTGTGGGTACGGTGTCTCCTCAGGTCATTATGTAATGAAAAGTACATTTTAAATGTTTTTATATATTTGATACAGTCCAAATGCTTCAGTAATGGTCTGACTTAGATATTGTTTACATGAGCTTTTTTGTTAGACTATGAGCCAGTACGCTGTAGGTGCTCTCCAGAATGATAACATGATGCAATATAGTGAAATAAATCAGCTTTCTTTTTTAAAATGATAGTTTAATGGACGACTTTGCCTTTTTCATTTTTAGAGAGGTTTTTAATCTATGTATTTGAGTAGTACTACTGATAGGAACATTTTCTGCAGGTTAGATAATGAACAGTGGGTTTTTCTGAAGGTAAGTAGTGACTTAGGAGCATTGTGATGTCTCACTTCCACGAGAAGTGAAAATTGACATCTGAGAGAACCAAGCAGCACAGAATACTGTGAAAATCTGGAGCCTGGCACCTTGGAGAATGAGGATAACTCTTCAGTTTTTAATGGCTGAGTTTGAAGAACCACTCATTCTCTTTGTGTTGCTTTAAATCCTTTCAAATACCATATAATGGTGACCTTTAAAAATATATACTGGGGGGCCTGGCTGGCTCACTTGGTAGAACATGCAACTCTTGATCTCAGAGTTGTAAGTTCGAACCCCACAGTGGGTGTAGAGATTACTTAATAAAAATAAATCTTAAAAAAGTAAAAATATATAAATATACTATTTCTTAGTCTGTGCCTTTTTTATACTGTCACTTCTAAAATGATAGAAAATAGTCGGAGACAGAGTTTAAGGGTTATATTGGTAATCTTAAATCTTCTTATATTCCCTTTGTTGATGTTAAAGACATTATCAATATTTATAAAGGGAATATTTTTCATAGAAGAAATTTGAAAGAATTAGCTAAAACATTTGTACCGACATTTACTCCTGTCTTTGTGCTTTTTATTGGAATGCATTGCTAAAAGTGGTTCAGGGTATAAGCAAATTACTTCATTTTGATTCTAGATGCTGAGCTCCTAATAGCTTTTAAATTTATACAGTTTCTGTTTAGCTGTCAAAACATTTAATTATATCATGCCCAAAGGTGTAAAGCTGTCAAATAAATCTAAGTTTAGGCGTAAACATTTGCTAAGTTACAGGCGCTACTACACCGTTAGTTGGTACGGGACAGCTTGTGAACCTGTTTTAGGGGAAGGGGTGTGTCGAGGAACATTAACTCAGCAGGTACAGAACAACATTAGCCCAATGAATTGATGATTACTTGTAAAACAGCAGGTAGTAATGCCCCCAGTCTTTATAATTCCTCTCTTTGTAAAATAAAGCAGACTAGAAAGTGTATTGGATTCCTTGGCTGGATTCGATTTGTACTGCAAGAAAGCTATTTTTTGCGCAAGTATGTACTCTTTTTCCTTGCCTTAACATTCTTTTTGTTTTTTGTTTTTTTGTTTTCTCTTCAAAAACAAGTGTACCCCATTGGTACTTTAAAACCTCCTCCCTTTCCACAAGGGTCTCTTGCGTAGGAAGAATAATTCCTATGGCACTTATAAAAGAAGCATTGACCCTGATGAACAATTATCTATGTAAACATTTTTAAGCTTTTTGAAAAGTGTGATTGATAAATTAAAAATATGTGTATTCAGTATGTACATGGATGTTGTAAAATATTTTTAAAGAAGGGGGAATTTTAAAGTTTTGTTTTTATCTTGTTATTTCATAAATAAAAATTTGGGATATTTGATGACATTATTTGGAGGTAGATTGGTAGCATAAATACTAATGCCGACTTCACTAATGCAAAAATGCACCAAGAGGTAGGGGAGTAAAGTAAATTAGTTCTACTTTGAAGCTTTTATTTTCTTCCCCTTTCAAAATGAATGGGAAGGCCCTTGAGAGGCCCTTGAATGAAAGCTGCTTTTCATTAGTGCTACCAAATACCTACTTGAAAGAGTTGAGTTCTAACTGAACACCCACACAAGAGAAAGGGAAAGCTTCCTTTTTCTACTGGAAGACCATCAGCTAAATAGCTCTTGGCTTCTCTTTTCCAATCAGGTGGTTTCACATCAGAGTTAATTACTCCAGTCATTTATTCTAATCACCCTCCTCTTATGGCTAGCTGCATTCTGTCATGGGGTGGCATCGTTTGAAGCCAGTTAAGTTTGAAAACCACTGCAGGGTACTTGAGGCTCATTAGTGAGGCCTATCCATGCCTGGCTTTGGATTTGCTCCCTGATTAACTCTGCATCTCTCGGCCTTGCTCCCTCCTCCCGCCATCCACCAGCCCCCACTCCTCAAGGCAGTTGCTCTAAAGAGGAATGTTTCAATTAACTCTTGCTTTGCTGTTTGTCTTTTCACCTACATATTTAAGAAAAATTTAAATGCTTATAATATAGTTGATAGATTCTGGCCTTGTAACTGCATCCTTTGAGTTGAATTTAACTGAAAAGGTAGATATTCCACAAAAAAGAGTTATATTTTGAACAACAAAGGAGGAAAATGGTGGCCTCTCAGAACGAATACATCTATGTCCTTGATCCAATTCTGTTAACCTGATAAAGGTCGTGATTTCAACTCTGATTTTACAATACTCTAGTGTGTCTTAGGCTTATCATAGGAGTTATCTGGAAAGCTTTTTAAAAATCTCAAAACAGATTTATTTGTTTGACATTGTTGTTTATTATTATAGTAGTTAAATTTAAAAGTGTTTGCCAACTGGCATATTTAAGAGATATTTACATCACAAATGCAAATAATGTTTGTGCTGTGCTTTTTAAGAGTAAAAGAGATAAAAAAGAAAAGAAAAACATGGCATCAGTATCCTGAGTAGGTTATTCCAGACAGCGTTATTACATGAAAGTATTTAAAACATTTTCCAAAAGTAACAAAAGCACATATTGGGTTGAGTAGTTAAGTGAAAATGTTTATTTAACTAGGAAATGAGAGAAATTTTCTTGGTTCTTTTTACATGGTAGTTTGATTTAAAGAAATTAAGTAGTTTGTGTGTCAAAATAAAATATGATACACATTAAAATACATGAAATCACATTTTTTTAAGTTGCTAATGTCTGTGAATGTTCAGAAATCAGAATGAGCTCTGGTTGTTAATTCTTATCCCCAAATAGTTTAACGTATTGTTTTTGTATTAAGAGTTTTTGGACGTAGCAATTAACAAATATGTTCTTATTCTTTACCTTGCTCAAAAGGGTGATTTTTTTAAGTATGATTTTTAAAACCCTCCCAATGGATGTACAGTTAAATTAATGAAAAAGTGGCCTAGAATATAAATTTCTTCCTCAGCTCTGTAAATATTTATTGAATGTGTACTATGTGCTCAGTTCCAAGGATGCCGATAAAATTTCTGCCTTTCAGGAACTCACATTTTAGTGAGGAACACAGAAAAATAAACTGTAATACAAAGTGAAAGTATTAGTTTTCATATGTAAAACCAAAAAGAACAAAAGAACCTGTAAATAAATAAGTTGAAAAAACAAAAGGATCTGTAAATAAAGCCTTCAGGTTGACATGGCATATTAGATTCAACAGTTCTTAATAATGATGTCAACAAATGGTATATGAGAAACTCATTGACAGTAATTCATAGTATGAAATGTTTCATACTTTTAGAATTTTTATATGTGGCTTTGGCATATACCATTCTGTTAAAGAATTTTTCAAGAGGATATGTAGTGGTTAATAACATGGCTTTAGGAGTCAGATCTGGGTTCCTGCTGCAACTCTGACATTTACTAGCTGTGTGACATTAGGCAATTTACTTAGCATTTTAGCCTCATTTGCAAACCAGTTTTTAAAAATGTAATGCTTATCTCATAAGATTATTGTGAGGATTAAATAAAATCATCCATGTAAAACATTTAGCGTAAAACTGGGTGCATCAAAGGCACTCAATAAATGTTAAGTGCTGCTGTTGTTATTATGTTGTTGTTTAGTTGGTTAGTGAATTTCTTCCATGTTGACCTTCAGATGCATTTTCTCTGCATAATATATTGTCTTTCTAGAGCCTTTGCCAAGTTTATGATTGACATCATTTGCATCCATCTTCCTGACATTGTTCAAGAGAAAATAAAACCTTGAAAGATGATACTGTAACATCTCCTTCACTTTTTCGTCCCTTCCATGTAATCATCCTACCCCAAATGTGATTGTTCAGTTAACAAACTGTAGACATCTTATCTGCAATGGCTAGTAATCACAGAAATTCTTCACATTTTCTAAAATTCTGGCAAATTAGCACTGTATCAACTGGATAAAGTTTCTGTGGTCAATTTCATGCTTCTCATACAATGCTTGAAGATCACAGTCCCACAGTATAGACACTGAATTGTGCAAAATCACGAGAATTTCTTAAATGCCATTCATTCATTCAACAGACATTTATTAAGGGCCTACTGGGTAATTAGGTCTGTGATCACAAAATTGGAAGAATATGACACCTGCCCTTTTGGGGCTGTCATTACGAAGATCAAACAGACATGGCAGTAACTAATTAGAGAAATAGATTAAGTGATGTATTTGTGTATTCATTCAACAAATATTTTGTGACCTCCTTCTACTTATTAGTCTTTGGGAATATAATAGTGAGAAATACAGCATAGTACTTGCCCTTGTGGAACTTTATTGTTTAGTGAGGGAGATGGACAATAAATAAGAAACTAATATAAACATATAACTTGTGATAATATATAGTGTTATGTAACAAAAAATATAATACCTGTGTGTACCATGAAGGAGACACACAAGCTGCCATTAAAACATTTGACATTTTATTTCTTTATGTGTGTATATGTGATTTTTAAAACATACTTACTAATTGAGATATAATTGACATATATAACAGTTTTAGATGTATAACATAGCTGTTCAGTATTTGTATATATTGTGAAATGATGAAAACAAGTCTAGTTAACATCTGCCACCATACTTAGTTAATTTTTTTTTTCTTTTACTCTGAGACAGAATGAGGAAATACTTTATTTTACTTCCAGAAAAGGTTGAGGAAGGCTTAACTGTAGGAAACTACATTTGATCTTAGTCTTTAAGAATGAGTTGGAGTTTGCCAGGGAGGAGCAAGATGCTGGAAAGGGCATTACAGATATAAGAAGCAGTGTTAACAAAGATCTTGTTACAGTATAGTACATGAGCTATACTTTATTCAGAAGGTAGAGCGCAATATGTGTGTAAGAGAAATGTGAGCAATACCTATGGAAAGATAAGACTGGAGCCAGATTGTGTGAACAACTTTAATGGCTTGTCAGTAGTTTGAACTTTTTTTCTTTGGCATAGTGGACTCCAAAAGGTGGTTGCCAGGCCAGAAGCATCAGTATTGCCTGAGAACTTGTTAAAAAGGCAAATCTTGGGCTCAAGTCCAGATCTACAGAAACAGAAAATTTGGCAAGGGGAGCCCAGCAATCTGTGTTTTAACAAGTCCTCCAGGTGATTTTAGTGTGTTAAAGTTGGAGATCCACTGCTTCAGGGAAAAGAGAAGCATCAAAAAGTTGTGACTTAGCCAGGTTTTAACTCAAGAGAGTTGTGACTTAGCCAGGTTTTAGATAGCAGTTAGTATGGAGGAGGGATTGAAGGGGGTGGGGGGAGTTCTAGAGATAAAGAGAACAGTTTGGATAGTGTTAGAATAACTGAACTAAGAAATGATGAAGCACACAACCAAAAATAGTCGTAGTGGAAGAGGAATAAAGAATGAATTGGAAAGATATTTTGGAGGCTTACTGTCTGATTAGATAAGGTTTAGAGGAAGAAGAAAAAGGAAAAGTCAAGATAACTGCCACATATCTGAATTGGCTGGGTGAAGGACTATATCCGTAATCAAAAAAGCAAGAAAGGAAGCAAGTTTAGGAGAAAAAATTATTCATTCTTTTTTTTTTTTTTTTTGATACATTAGGTTTGAGTTACCAGAAGCACACCAAAATAAGTAGTCCAGTGGGCAGTTGACATTTTGGACTTGAAAGTCT
The DNA here is from genome assembly GCF_027475565.1 of Acinonyx jubatus. NCBI lineage: Eukaryota > Metazoa > Chordata > Mammalia > Carnivora > Felidae > Acinonyx > Acinonyx jubatus. Next base: position 75,288,927 of record NC_069382.1, read on the forward strand.
GGAAATGGTGATAATTGTCGATTAAGGTAGTTGAAGGTCTAGCTCAACTAACCTGAGTTACATCAAAAACAAGGGCCTGGGACTGAATCATGAGAAGAACTAACACTAAGGAGGTAGATGAAAAAGACCCTACATTAAAAAGCGAGGAGGGTCACCTGGCTGGCTGTGTTGGTAGAGCATGCAACTCTTAATCTCAGGATCATGAGTTCAAGCCCCATGTTGGGCATAGAGCTTACTTTAAAAAAAAGGGCAGGGGGGCACCTGGGTGGCTCAGTCAGTTAAGCATCCGACTTCAGCTCAGGTCATGATCTCACAGTCTGTGAGTTTGAGCCCCACGTCAGGCTCTGTGCTGACAGCTCAGAGCCTGGAGCCTGCTTTGGATTCTGTGTCTCCATCTCTCTCTGCCCCTCCCTACTCATGCTCTGTCTCTCTCTGTCTCAAAAATAAATAAAAAAATTAAAAAAAAATTTTAATAAATAGAAATTTTTAAAAAGTGAGAAGGAAAGTCAGCAATGTAGAAAGAGAATCTGGAGGTAAGGTGTCAAAGAAGCTTACAGAAGAGAGAGAAACATAAACGCCATAACCCAGAGAGGTGAAGGGGGATAAGCATCCTTTGGATTCAGACAGTCGGGCATGGTAATGTTAGCAAAAACATTTTTTGTGGTGTTACCTATAATAGAAAGAGAAGAGATTACTTAAGAAGTAAAAGGGGAGGTAAGGAAGCATAAATAAGAAATTTACTTAAATCTTTCAAGAAGTTTAGATTTATCTCATATTGCCTGTTTAATTATGGCTGCATAAAAATAATTAAACAAGACTGACCCTATTAACTAGACATTATTTCACCGATAACTCCGAAGGAATCAGACCTATGATTAATTGTTATTTAGAGAATCATAGACTCTTATTACATATATTAAGGAATTTCTAGGAGTGGGCAAACAGAAGCTAGTTCTGTCTGCTACTAAAATGAGGTACTTTTTTGAGGCTTCTGAATATATCCATATTGCCTACAGATTTCATATAACTGGCTTTCAGCAAATGTTGTGTTTTTTATACTAAATTGTAGTCCATGGCTGTATGGACTGTAGCTGATACAGTTATGTAGACAATATGTAAGAATTCTAACCAAGGACTTTTGAAGATGAAGTTTGCAAATGGCATCATAGTTGCTAGAATTAGGCCTTTGCCTTTAGTGTAAGAGAGGGTAGTCATGATGCCTTCTTTTGGATGCTGCCACAATTCTTCAGAGGTTTGTAAGTGGCTAAAGAATATACAATGAAGAACATTATGTCTGTTTCATACTTGAAGATGTTTTATTTCTGCTGTCATGTCCTAAGATTTAGCCATTCTTCTCTGGGAAGTGCCATTCTAGCACTATGAATTGTAATGACCTCTTTAAAACTGCATCAAAGATGATTCTGTGGTGTGCAGGTACCTGTGCCTTGTAAGGTTTACCTTTATTTTCAGTAAGAGAATATGTATTTTTAAGAAGGTTAAATGTTGTTAATCCCTGAATTCTATCTTACATCGAAATGCTGTAAAAATGTGAATACAACTGAGATGAAAGGTACAGCATAGGGAATACAGTCAATGGTATTGTAATAGCATAGTATGGTGACAGGTGGTAGCTGCCCTTGTGGTGAGCCTAGTATAACATATAGTGTTGTCAAATCACTGTGTTGTACACCTGAAATTAACGTAACATAGTGTGTCAACTATAATTCAATAAAAAAATCTGAATGCAGATTCAGTATTTGGAACTGAATAAAGCTTTACTGTCCAGTGTTGTAACCATTATTCATATATGGCTATTGATCGCTTGAAATCTGACTAGTCTGAATTGAGAAGTGCTATATGTTGGAAGTATAAAATTTATGCCAGATTTCTAAGATTTAATACAAAATGTTTTATACTGATTATATTTTTAAATGATTTTTTAATATTCTCAATTAAATATGCTATCCTAAAATTAATTTCACCTGTTTAATTTTTTTTAGTGTAGCTTCTAGAAAATTTTAAATTACACATGTGGCTTGCATTATATTTCTGTTGGCCAGCATGGGTATAATGTCTTGGTGATCATTTTGTTTCTCCCAGTTGTGTTTTTTTTTTTGGTGGGGGGGGGCATTCCAGCATTGAACATGAACATATTTTAATACTTAAGTGTATATATGTTTCTGTTATAATTAGCAGCCTTAGATTCAAAACATAAAGCTTAGGGTTAAGTTCAAATCTATTTTAAAAAGTACAAAATATTAATACTAAATTCAAAACTGAGTTAATCTCTTACCATATAAACTCTTCCTTCTCCAGTATAATTAAGGTCCAAAATTGAAACCTGGGTATCATCCTGAACTCCCTTTCCTTCACCTTTCACAGTAGTTATCAGTTGGTGTAAATAATAACTTCAATCTTTCTGAAATCTGTCCCTTCTTCTTCACTCCCACTGCTGCTTTCTTGAGGCTCTCAGTACTTCTCACATAGGCTGTTGTAGTCATCTTAGAGATCACCTTTAGCCTGCCTCCCTACTCTTTCTCCAAAGGGACATCTCATTACCCCCCGAGTCTAGCATAGAACAAAATTTATAGTAAGCACTCAATAAATGTTTGTTGATTGAATGGATGACTGAAATGCTGGTATTAAAAGTTGTAGAATGAAAAAAAGACTTTTAGGGGTGCCTGGTTGGCTCAGTTGGTAGAGCATGCAACTCTTGATCTTAGGGTCATGAGTTCAAGCCCCCATTGGGTATAGAGATCACTGAGAAAAAAAAGACTTTTATTCCTACATAATGTATGTGTATATAGTTACATACACAGAATAACTGCAGATGTAATTTTCTGGCTGAACTTGTCAATGCTGTAAAAAAATATTCAACTTTGCATCATATTCCTCAGTTCAGGTTTTTTCTTTATTGGATAGTCTTGGAAGTGGTGATATAATAAGTGTTCTATTTTGCCAAGGATTTTGATTTGCCAATATAAGTTTATAGCGTTCAGTCCAGGGAATCATTGGTGCCATGAAGACAGCTCCTTGTTTTTGTCTGGAGTCCCCATGGGATTAAACTACATCTGGCAATAAGTAGGGATTCTGGTCTGGCCATCTTCAAAGGCAAGAGACTGCTAGTATTTATCAGATCTATGTGGATAAGCAAATGGGAAGGGATTAATTTTTTTTTTTTGGTTTTGTTTTCCTTCCTTTTGTAAGTGACTATAAAATAAAAACTCCAGAAATTCACACAACAAAGTAATATATTTTCAATGTTGTTGAAGAAGAAATCTTTTCTTTTTTCTATACATAGATGGATAATTGAGAATTTTAGATTAATACTGTAATTACTTAAGTGTATTTTTAACTAGTTTACCTCAAAGAGCATAACAATAATTTACAGTGTTCAATATTAATTTTCCAATGATACTTTCCTAAATCTTTTACAAAGGTTGAGCATTTAACTATAGCACTCTTAAACATTTTAACAGCTGTAGTATTAGGAGATCATGGTGGCATTTGGAAACTTTTGTTGCCTATTTATCTATGTGGGAAAGTGAACCCAAAATTACTTTCTGAGGAGAATCTTGAATGTGTCTTAGCATAGCATAGGCTACTACCCCTTTCAGGTGAAGGTGGGCCTGCCTTCCATAGAGGCTTGTTTGTGTCTTTCTCCTCATACTCTTCACATTTTTGAGATATTATTAGCCCTGTGACTCAGTTAGCTGTTGTTGAAACATGTGGCTCCACATTTAGCTGACAAAATAAAATGGCTGCATTCTAGGTACTTGTCATGGAGTGTAATCTAGAATTTACCATTCAAAGCCTCACCTAAGAGAAATAATGTTTATGCAGGATTGCCTGAAGAATATGTAGTCTCTCCATTTGTCTATACTTTAAATCTATCCCAGGATTAAGTCAGTCCCTCTGAGAGTCACATACCTGCATTCCATCATATTGCCAAGGGAGGAATTTCTTATCTCAGGAATAGAAATAATGTGTTTTTCTAGGCCATCTGGTTTGTTTTTACATTATGGTCATTTTTGACTCTTGTAAGTGTTCGTGTTTCTTTCTTTATGTTGCCTGCTAGAAAGCTTAGGAACAAATACGTGGCACACCTCTAAGTCTATAGAATTTCATGGCATCATTGTTATGTACTTCTTATTTTTGCATTACCTTCTCTTATGTTAAATTTATTTTATCTTGATGCATACACATTACTTTAAGCTCTGTGAACTGTTTTCTGCATGAAGTCATGCAAAATGCAAACACATAATAAAATAGATGGGTATATCTATCATTTAATTATAGTTATTCCCCATTCGATCTTAGTAAAATAGAATTTTTTTAGAGCTCCATCTATGTGTGTTATACTGTAACTAGTTTAAAATATCTGTATATTATGAATTCCTGGGTTTTAGATTAAGAGTGACCTAAGGTTGAAATGTTAATTAAATGTTTTAATGTTCTGTAGCTCTAAAGAAAATAGTTGGATAAAATGTCAGCATATAGGACTATTTTAAACATTAGAAAAAAATCATCTCTCTGAAAAGGAGGGTAATTGTACAAGTTTGCCTAATCCTTTTGATCTTGGCACACAGCAATACAGACTTCAGTTGAGATTAAAACTATGAATTTCAAAGGAAACATGGCCTTCAGTGTGTAAAATATATAACAGCTGGTTGACTAGTCCATTTAAAACTACACAATAACAATCGTAGACAGAATGATTCTCCTGCCAAAAGATGCACGAGTTCTTGATGGTTATATCAAGATATGATACTAACTCACACTTTTCTTTAGTAATGATATAAATGTAGAAATGAACAGTGCACTGCCAGCTCCAGAATCTTTCTTCTGCCCAACAGTTCAAGGGCAGTTTAGAAGTACAGAGCTCCTTTTAGTGATTTCTCTATCTGCTTTTCAGCCTGAACTTCAATGTGTTGTGACTAACTTACATTTTTCTTAACTGTCAGGTATAATTTTTATTCTTAGCATCCCACAGTTTCTTTCCCTAAATCCTTGATTCTCCTTTTTTCTTCTTTGACATTCATGACTTATTGTTTTTAATGTTATAGCTTCACACATATTTTTAACCCTTCAAAGTTAAACTTTTCTTTGTAAATAATATATAATTTGTTTCATGTTTTTGTTATATATTTATAGTAAGGTAAATATCTGAATTCTGAAGCACTATGATATTTGTACTTAATATAGAACAGTGTTAACCTCATGTCAGATTATAGTTCACCACATCTTCTAACATTTTCACTGTTGTGTTTCATTTGAACAAGTAATTCTTTATAGTTTAATACATTTTTAAGAAAAAAATGAGGATTAATGTGGATTTTCACTTTTGGAAATCCCATTTGGCAAGTAAGTTTATATTCTGAATTTGTATCTGTCCAATTAGAAAAAATGATTTTTTTCTGTGACCTTTGTTTCTTGAAGATTTTGATATAACATAATACAAGTTTTCTTTACTGTTCTTTAAATTTATTTAAAAGAAGGAACTTACAGGTGAATTAAAAATTTGCTACATTTACTTGGATTTATCACAAATTCAGAGCCAGCATTTAAGGAGTTAATGTATCTTATTAGGGGGACAGGAAATCTGGCAACTATTGCAGAAACTAGACCTAATGGTGCACACAAACAATTTGTCAGTCTCCTTAAATGTGAATAGCTTTCCGCAAAGTGGCTGCTCTTGCTTTGTTTGAACAGGCTAAACTTTTCCTTTTTGGACTTTAAATCTTAGAAGTGAAATGTGATCCACATATTCAATCAAAATCATTTAATTCAAAGCATATTTTGATTGGAACAAAGTTGACATGGAAAGAAACTCTAGAATAAAAAAGTTGAAAGGACTTTATATCATATATTTAGCAGGAAAAGTTGAAACAGTTCTAATTAGGCTGAAAAAAACAGCTTTCTTCAATGTAAATTACAAAGGTCATATATCAATGTTAAGGAAACATTACCACTAGTGTTTGAAATCCAGCACATGCAAACATAACAGACCAGTTCATTTTAAATCTGTGTGTATATATGCGTGTGTGTGTGTGTGTGTGTGTGTGTGTGTGTGTGTGTGTGTAGGAAGAAGGCTGTATTACATGTATTTGAAGTGAAAAATACTTAAAATTCCAAGTTCTTAATGTTCTGGCCAATCCCAAAATTAACTCCTTTGAAACATGTAATACTCAAATGAATTAATACTCTTAATTTAAAAAGTACAATTAAAAATTTACAAAACTAATTTTTATTCTTCCATTTAAAATGTAATTGGGGTGCCTGGCTGACTCAGTCAAAAGAAGATGCAACTCTTGACCTCAGGGTTGTGAGTTTGAGCCCCAAGTTGGGTATAGAGGGTACATAAAAATTGTTTAAAATCTTTAAAATATGATTAAATACATCTTATAATTAAATGTATACCAAGGCAAAAGGGTGAGTCAGTCATTTTTATTTTCTTCTTTGATACTTATAGCTAATGCATTTTGAATCTCAGAATTGAATCAGGTCTTCTAGAAACCTACGAATGGAAGTGGTGATATAGGTCTTGAGAAAAGTGTATCTGTGTTACACAGACCTACTTTCTTCTGGTTATGCAATTATTTCTGTACTTAAAGGTTTGTAAATACTATTTGATCCTTTGGGTTTTGTTTTGTTTTGTTTTTTCATAAAAATCATGTCCTATAGATATCAGTAGCTTTTATTTAGTGGTTTTTAAAAATGGTGTAGTATGAGACCATTTAACAAAAGTATAAATAAATATTAGCATTAATTTGGGAATAATACACAAATAAGGTTTTCAGGTCTTGAATTAAACAATTACCTTTCTTTTGTTAATTAAAATTGGTTTTCGGGGTGGCTGGGTGGCTCAGTCAGTTAAGTGTTCGACTCCTGATTTCAACTCAGGTCATGATCCCAGGGTTCGTGGGATAGAACCCCGCCATCTGGCTCAGTGGTGAGCATGGATCCTGCTTTGGATTCTCTCACTCTTCCTCTGCTCCTTTTCCCCGCTGGTGTGCTCTTTCTCTCTAAAATAAAATTTTTTAGGGGCCGCTGGGTGGCTCAGTCAGTTAAGCATCCAACTTCAGCTCCGGTCATAATTTTATGGTTCTTGAGTTTGAGCCCCGTGTTGGGCTCTCTACTGACAGCTCAGAGCCTGGAGCTCCTTCGGATTCTGTGTCTCCCTCCCTCTCTGCCTCTCCCCTGCTGGTGCTCTGTCTCTCTCTCAAAAATAAATAAACCATAAAAAATTTGTTTAAATAATTAAAATAAAAAATTTTTTAAATAAATAAAATTGCTTTTCTTGATTTTTACATTTTTACATTATTTTGTTTGAAAATAAAAGGAAATTGCTAGAGTGTCTCTAAAGCATACAGAGATTAACAAACACATTATTAATGCCTTTTATTTTAGAATTTTTATTCCCAAATAGTAAAAAGCAAGCCATTTCTATATAAATTATCATATTATTTGACTGTACTATAGGAAACAAGAATAATTGTAAAAAATATTTTTTATCCATAAATAATTCATTTCCTTAATGGGTTAGTGGCAGGAAAACACAGATTACATTCTTTCAATGAGATTGATTGTAAGACACATATTCATATATGTTATAATTATTTCTGACACAAGATTACACAAATGAGTTGTTTATGAATAATTTACTATTATCTTTATAATATTAAAGCTTGAATTTGTTGATGTTCTGCATATGGACCAAACAAATGAAAGTTACTAATAAGTGTTTGTATTTGACATCTGTATACTGTACTTTTTAGCATATCTCAAGTGTTTTAGTCTCTGCTTAATAGATCTCATTAAGAAAGCAGATATCAGCCCCAAGACAGTTTGTCAAGACTAATATGAGTCCCCCTGGATTGGATTGACAATTTGTGTGAGGCTTCATATGATAGTCTTTTCATAGACTTATTTGATCCTTAACAATTGGACATTAGTCACTGATTTATTTTATAATAACTCAGATGAGTTGAATATTATTGTATTGTGTTGGACATTTTAGTGGATTTTCTTTTTACAGATTTTACTCAGAGCACACATTGGATGTAAATGATGTATCCAGCCTGCTAAGGGAGTACTAACAATTGATTGGTTAGGTTTGAGAGCAGCATGGGAAGAAGGTTACTATCCCCTAGCTGCAAACCGTATTTAACTCCAGTCTTAATGAGGACTGTCTGACCTAAAGGCTTTGAAAAATCACAAATGCTCAGCATTGCACTGTCATATTTCTATTTTTTTGTGACTACAAATGTGGATGTATGTATTTTATATAGAGTACTTTTTCAAATCTTAACATATAAAGGGATTTAAAGAATTTTAATATGTTTTATAATTTATGTTTTTGAATTTCAAAAACAAGATATAAGATGTATTCTCAGGATATTCCATTTTGAATTAGTTGTATTTCTGTCCTTCAATAATTTTATTCTGCTTGTCTTTACCTCTTACCTCAAATCTTTACTAAGTTTTTATTATTATATACCTTTGGTTAAGCAGTTGTCATTCACTACTACTGAAAGGGTGTTAAAGTCCTGAACTGACTTTTTCTGAAATGATTTTAAACTTTTTAGGAACTCTTATAACCATAGCAGTTGTTCTTTTGTATCCCTTTTTAAAGCTTTGGTAAATTGCAAGAAATGTTTGAAAACCACTAATGAGATTTTTAGTTTAGTTTTAAGAAATGTAAATAAAATCTACCCATGAAAATAATTTGTTTCTCAATTTCTGGGAAAGATTTCGCCAATAATTCTGTGAATTACCAGTCGACCTCTTAAGGGATTGACCAGTATGACGGTGTAAAGGCAGGGGTGAGCCAGGGCACAGTGCTCATCTCTGCACCTGTGTTTGAGGTATAACAGGGGCATACGGTGTCTTTCATTTCAGCATTTTTGCTTAACGTTCTGATGTAGCATCAAGATATAAAGGTTTAATCATCTAAATGTCACCAACTTCACCATTTTTGAGTGTGCATAAAGAAGTAATCAACATTAGGAACACTCGCAATTCTTTGTTTGATGACACATAAAATAAAATTGCACTGGTTTTTAGAGCTTTAATATTGAGAAAATTCTCTTGTACTTTATCATTTGCTGAGCCTTCTGGAATTTTATAGTCTCAAATCACAACACCACGGACACTCAGGAGACTCCTGACTGTTTTATCTTATTAAACAATTTTGAAATCATTAATTTTTAATTAGCTTGGATGCAGGGTTTTTTTATTGTTTCAATAGTGCGTGTATATGAACTAAATGTTTTTTATTTAAACTACTGGCGAGAGTATTATTTACATAAATAAGTGTAGGTTCTTTCTAAGAGTACCTACTGTGAGATTGCTTCATATAGTCACACTTTTTTTGTAGACTCAGAGATGTTACATGCTAATCTATTATTGGAGGGCTTTTCAGCAGTTTATTAACTCAGATTTTGAACAACTAAAAAGGATATAAGCCCAAAGATATGTGTAGGTCCTTCCCTGATTGAAAGTTCTAATTAAGTGAATTGGAGAAAATTAACTGAAATTAGCTGTCAGAAAGTCACATTTAAATGAGTGATGAGCTAGTCTGGCAGTAAACATTTAAATGATATAAATTGCCATTTAAGTGTATGGTTTAATGTTTGTCATGCATTAATGTGACATGAGACTGCAGTGACAATCAAGCAGCTTGCTCTAATTTGAACATATTTAGGGCTTTTGTGTGGAGTGCACTGCACACAAATTAAGACAATTGCTGTTTTTATGTGTCACTTTAAACATGGCCCCCAATCCCCCATCCCTACTCAAGGCCCAAGTTAATGAAACAAACGTATCATTTTTGTGCATCTTCCATTAATAATTCCTGAATTTTCAGATTAATTTTAAATCTATGTACTTATTACAATCTCTTCTTCTCCAATTTCAAATAACATTTGCAGCACTTTTGTGCTCTCTTAGCTATTTACTAAATTTATAAATATAATGAGTTTTATAAGAGATGTCTAAAACAGTAACTTTCACAGTTGAAGCTAGCTAAATATTTTTATTTCATATTCAGGTATACGTTACAATATGAGAACTGCCTAGAGTTTTATTTACAGAATTATTTTTTGCATTTTACATAGTATGTGATATATTGTGAAGTCATTTTAAGTATTATCAGTTAAAGGAAGTATATTATTTGAATTCAGTTGTAAATACTTTTCTCATTCATAGGCACTTATTTTAGATAGGGATTTTAAAAAATATTTAAATAATTTCTGTACCCAACATGGGGCTCAAGCTCACAGTCCTAAGGTCAAGAGTCACATGTTCCACTGACTGAGCCAGCCAGGTGCCCCCACAGGCACTTATTTTAATAAAGCAATACTTAACACAAGTGTATACCTGTGAACTAATAGGAATGTCTTTTGTCACAAGATGGTTTATATCTTATTGGTTGCTTACTATAGAGATTACTCAATTTTGTTTTAAAACCAACAGATTTCTTTTTATAATATTGATAACATAATAAGCCACACCAAAAATATATCACAGCCATATACTTATTACACTAAAAAGAATTTCTATGAGATACATCATCTGATATAATTTGGTATACTTCAAATCAAGCTTCAGCATTTATCTTAGAGCTCTGCGATTTGAATAGCATTAATTATTGATAATTGAGTCCATATGCTAAACTTTTATGGTGAAATAATTTTGAAGAACATTAAATAATATAAATCTGGACACTTTTATAAAAATGTTTACAGTTTTTTAACCTCTTTTATATTTATAACTGTATTAAAGCCAGCAAACATTTGTTGGTACTCACTGTGCTTTAGGTACAGTGCTGGTAACTGGGAATGCAGTGTTGAGTTGGAAGTGGATCTGGTGCCCAGAATTTCCGCTGAACATTTGATTACATCCATTCATTATTTATTGGGCACTATTATGTTAATAGCATCAAATTTTTGGTCAGGTTTGATACTAATACCTAGAATAATAATAGTAATTATAATTCAGTAATTGTAAGTATTCCTCCAAAGATCAAATTTGTTGGCATAAAAACTCAGTTGAAAGCACTAAATAATTTGGTTATATAATTGTTTCAATAGACAACAAAAGGTTTCTATCTAGAAAAATCATAAACATTTCAGGTGGATAGTAAATGTTTCATGTTTTCTCTCTTTGAAGCATGAATTGGGTAACTGTCAGGTCCTGAGTTACAAATATTATGAAGACAGACCCAGTCCTGGCCCTCACAATGCTTACAGTATTGTAGAATAACACTGAAATGTAAGCATTCTAATATAATTCAGCGTAACAAGTGCCAGAAAGTTTCTGATTATAAACAAAGGAGAACAGATTCTGGTGGAAAATAGGACATCAGAATAAGTCTATTCCCAGTAAATTTAGTGTAAAACTTTACTGCTTGTTCTAAATTTCTGTATATATTTTAAAAACCAAATTCAGCACAATAATATGATCTATGCCCTTTATTTTCAGGCCCTGGAGAGTGAATTTGTTTCCTGCCAGCTTCACCAATGGATTGATCTCATTTTTGGCTATAAACAGCAAGGACCAGAGGCTGTTCGATCCCTCAACGTGTTCTATTACCTGACCTATGAAGGAGCTGTCAATCTGAATTCAATAGCTGATCCTGTATTGAGAGAGGTAAGTTATCTGACTGGATCTCCCAGGTATCTTTAGACAAGACAGCACTGGGTAATATCTTCCTCATGCTTTCAGTTTGCTTATGATAAAATGAAAACCACATGAGTGGAGTGAATTAAGCAGAATAACCTTTCAGTTCATGACCTCGCTGGGACTTGAATCCTCACACACGCCAGTGATTTTTACCATATAATATTTCTAGTATAATGTAAAAGAGCACTGTCCAGTGAAACTTTCTGCAGTGACTGATGGAAATATACATTATATCTACACTGTCCAATACAGTAGCCACTAGTTGCATGTGGCTGTTGTGCATTTGAAATGTGGCTAGTGTGACTGAAGAACTGAATGTTTAATTTTATTTATTTCTAGTTAATCCAAACTTAAATAGCCCCGTATGGCTAGTGGCTACCAGACTGGACAGTAGAGATCTAGAAGAATGTCATATATCTTTGGTATTTTCTGAATCCAAATTCTAGGCATGTGGTTAGACAATGGGAGAGTAAATGTTTGTTAAATTAACTTTGTAGAATATTTGAACATGGGTATAGTCCATTTAGACATTAGATATATAGGTCAAATATATGTATAAATTAAGTTTTTCTTTCACTTTAAACATGTGAGGACTTCAAAAAATGTTTTTTATTGTGGAGAAAATATAGCATAAAATTTATTATTTTATCCATTTTTTAGTGTAATTCAGTGGTATTAAGCACATTCACATTGTTGTGCAGCCATTACTGCCATCCATCTCCAGAAGTTTTCCATCTTCCCAAACTGAAAATCTGTATTTGTTAAAATAGTAACTCCTCATCCCCACCCCCTGCCCTTTAGTACTTGACTATCACCATTCTACTTTCTATCTCCAGGAACTTGACTACACTAGGTACCTCATCGAAGTGGAATCATATAATATTTATCCTTTTGTGGCTGGCTTACTTTACTTAGCATAGTATCTTCAAGGTTCATCTATGCTGTAGCATGTGTCAGAATTTCCTTCCTTACAAGGATGAATAATATATCTGTTGTTTGTATATACTATATTTTTTTTATCCATTCATATGTTCATGGACATTTTGGGTTGTTTTCACCTTTCGGCTATTGTGAATAGTGCTTTTATAAACATTGGTATATAAGTGTCTGTTTAAGTCTCTGCTTTCAGTTCTTTTGTATATATACCCCAAAGTAGAATTGCTAGATTGTATGGTAATACTATGTTAACTTTTTGAGGAGCTACCTTACCAAATAAGTTTTTAATATTAATTTTTCTAGATCAGCTTTTGCTAAAGATTATTTAAAACTTTTGCTTTAAGTTTCCTTGGCTTCCTTTTTTTACCCACAACCCCAAGTAGTTAATTATTAGCAAATTAAACTCTAACTGGAGGGTTTTCCACTTATCACATTTGTTTTCATATTATATAAAAAACATGGCCTATTATGTTCTAAGTATGGTAGGCACTCAATATTCTTGAAAAATGGATACAGTAGTCCCCCTGACCCTTATCCATGGGGGATATGTTTCAAGACCCCCAATGGATGCCTGAAACTATGGATAGTACCAAACCTTATTCATACGATGTTTTGTCCTATACATACTTACCTAAAATATGGTTTAATTTATAAATTAGGCATAGTAAGAGAATGACAACAATAACCAATAGTAAAATAGAACATTATAACAAATACAATAATAAAAGGTGAATGTGGTTTCTCTCTCTTTTTCAAAATATCTTACTGTATTGTACTTACCCTTCTTCTTGTGATGATGTGAGATGATAAAATGCCTACATGATGAGATGAAGTGAGGTGGATGATGTGTAGGCATTGTGGCATAATGTTAGGTTAGTATTGAACTGATGATGTGGCAGAAGGATGATCATTTGCTTCTAGACCATGGTCGATGACAGATAACTGAATCCATCAAAAGCAAAACCACAGATAAGGGTGACTACTATATATCATGTCATTATTTAACACTATTCATATAAATATGCATGATTAATTCTCAAAGTTTTCTGGATGTTACTAAAACAAATATAATTTTTATAGCCATCCTATATCATAGTGTTAAGTCTTGTGATATAATGCAGTGTGATACAGTAGGATAAACAAACAAGCAAATAGATGATAGATAGATAGATAGATAGATAGATAGATAGATAGATAGATTAGATAGATGAAAGAAAGAAAGAAAGAAAGAAAGAAAGAAAGAAAGAAAGAAAGAAAGAAGGAAGGAAGGAAAGAAAGAAATTCCTAACCCTGATGCCTACTAGTTGTGTGACTTGAATCTTCCTTAGACTCTATTTCCACATATATAGAACTGGTATGAGAATGCTCACCCTGTAGAAGACTAGACGGGGTATAATACACGTAAAGTGTCTGGCGTGGTACCTATCTTATCATAAGGATTCATCACATGGTAATTCTTTTCCTTATGGTGTTCTCTGTTCAGAAACACAACCATAAAAAGAATATGAATTACTGATCATCACAGAAAGATCATAAAATGCTAATGCTAGATAGGTTATCAGAGACTGTTTCCTAGAGGACACATGCAGAGTTCATTGTGAAGTGAGGCAAGGAGAAAACAGAAAACAAGAGTAGGCATTAATTTATTCACTTTTTAAAACAACCTTTTACTAAACCCAAATTATATAATAAGGGTAAAAAGTTGAAAGGTAAGTCCCTGCCCTCATCAGCTTGAGTTCATTGTCTAACGTGGAAATATGGATAAGTAAACAATTACAATATACTGTGATAAATTCAGTATAGAGGTAAGTACACTGTATGTATGCACAAACATACAGAATAGGCACTAAACCCAGACTGCCAGAATCCAATCCTGTTTTCTGGGAAATGAGAGGCTATAGATTGAAGGATAAATGAGAACACTGGGTAGAGCCATGAGCAAAGGGTATCTACACAGAAGAAAGGGTAAACACTTTTTGCACATAAGTGAGAGAGAGATCATGATGGGAGAATGCAATGAACCAAAGGTGATAGGGTGAGAAAGAGAGACAGGACCATACTCTAAAGGGCCTTCAGTGACATAAAATGTAATTATAACTGCACTATAAGGCAATGGATTATTGGTCGAAGGTTAGTGACATAACCACGTGTGTGTTTTAGAACCTATTTGAAAGAAGATTGAGCAGATAAGAAGCAAAAAGTACCCACCGGATTATTCTAAGAGTCAGTGTGTGATCTTACAGAAAGTAGCTTAGAAGCGGTGGATGGGACATGAACAAGTAAACACAGTGAGAAAAGGAAATAATTGAAGGGAGAATCTTTAATCACTTCATTGAGATATAGCTCACATATGATACAATTCACCCATTTAAAGTGTACAGTAGTTCTTAGCATACTCAGACTTTTACAGGCACCACCACAATCTAACTTTAGAACATTTTTGTCACCACAAAAAGAAACTCCATGCCCATTAGCAGTCACTCTGAGCTTTTTTTCTTTTTTAATGGATAGATATTTGACCATGATTCTATGTTAATTGGAAAGATCCAAAAAGAGGGAAGCATGTCAAACATACATGAATTAAAGCATGTAATAGACTTCCAAGCTCTATGAGGAACTGGAAAGGAACAAAATTGATGAGACAGATAGAGATAAGCACTGGACAGCAGGGAACGATACTGCCTTGTCTGAGATTAGAGAGTAGAGGTTAGTCTGAGGACTGGTTTAAGTAAATGTGCATGAATGAGGGGTAAAGGCAACAAAATTATGAGAGTTTGTTTATTAATGTTGAGATAATATTTATGGAAATAACTAACATAATGATGGGTGCTTAATAGATGCTCAGTAATAAATGATTACTTTCTTTCCACCATTTTTCTCTGTTGTCAACAGCAGGAGAGTTGGGTGTACAAACATGCTGTAAGGGGTGTGTGTGTGTGTTTGTGTGTATGTGTAAATATATATGGAGAGAGAAACAGATGGGGTTTTGCATGGTACGTTATGGTGGAATATATAAGGAAGGATCGAAAGTGGAAGGGTGACTGGTGAATTGTTAAAGGGTAGATCTAGGCTGGTTTGGATAGATAAGAAAGGGGCTGGTAAATTGGGACAATTTATTCTTTCATTCATTTATACAAAAAATATTCATTTTTTTCAAGGTACTAAAAATACAGAGATAAGCAATAAAGTCAGACGAAATCCCTTCCCTCACGGAACTCACAGTGTAACAGGGTGCACACAAAATAAGCAGTAAAGATTAATCTTAATTAGTGATAAGTGCTATGAAGAAAATAAGGCTAGGTGAGTGGATACAGAGTGACTTGTGAGTAGGGCACTATTTCAGAGAGGTTGCTCACAGACTGCCTGTTTATGAACACTTTCCTTCCAACTTTGAGATTGGAGTGAGGCTATACAGGATGACCCAGGATGGTAGCTCCTACTGCTCTAACCCTGGCCTGCCATGTGCCTGTAACCGCCAGGCCTGGGCAGCCTCCAAGTCACTTCTTGTCACAGCTTCCTGCTAGTTATAAACCTCCCACTGTTGCCCTTTGTTTTGCTCCCCACCCCATCTCCAGGCTACACTATCTTTTCTTCAGAATCTTGTTCCCCTAAGATTCTTTAACATCTCTAATATTAGTAAATTTTTACAGACACTTGACTTATATTAAAACATTATCTCTGCAAGACCACAGTCATGGGACCACAATAGATTTGTGCTTCTCTAGTATTAAAAGCAGACTAGACTAGACTTCTTTCTGTCAGTAACTATAGTTTTACTTATTTCTGTTCACTACTATATATTTAAACTTGGAACACTTAGATATTCACAGAGAGACAAGTTGTTTATGTACAAGTCATGTATTTACCCACTACTTGGGAAGAGCTTCATTTCTCTTGAGAAAGTTTTACTCTAGAGTGAATGGTTAATACATATGGCATAGTAAGTGATCATAAAAATAATCTCTCTATAAAAAAAGCACTAAACGATAGAAATAATAACCATAAGGGGGGAAGAGTAATCAGAGAAACAGCCTGTAGCACATTAAACTTTTATGTTGTTTTTAATTTTTAGAAAACAGCTGGGATATCAATATACAACCATGTCTACATTTACATATATCACACACGAGAGAGAATTATTTTTCAGGCATATGTACTATTTTTCTTTCAAATATCTATGACCTCCACTAAAAGATATATTCTTTAGCTTTTTATTCTAACAGACCTCTTTGCTCTTTATTTCTGTCTCTTTGATACTATTTTTGTTCTTTTTCCCTTTTACTATTTTTTCATCTGTTCTATTTTCCAGCATTATATATATTCTTTTTTTGCATTTTAAATATTGAGGTATAATTGACATACAACATTATATTAGTTTCAGGTATACAACATAATTGATATTTGTATATATTGTGAAATTATCACCACAGTTAAGTCTAACTAATACCCATCACCATACATAATTATGGAATTTGTTTCCTGTGATGAGTACATGTATTTCCTGGACAAAGTATAAATATATCAAAGTTGGTTATTTTCTTATTGTTAATTCTACTGAAGATGGTTTTGACATACTTCTCTTCCTTTATAGGATCTTATCAAACCTTTCTGGGGTGCCTGGCTGGCTCAGTCAGTAGAGCATGTGACTCTTGATCTTGGGGTTGTGAGTTCAAGCTCCATGTTGGACGTGGAGCCTACCTAAAAAAAAATGTTTCTAACACCATTTCAAAAAAACTAAGATCAAGGAAAGAAATTTAGAAAGAGAAAAATTAGGATAATTGAATTCAGAGTCAGATATGAGTAAGAATAAATATTTTTATTAAGGACAAAAACCTTGTAAAATCCAAATTCACAAAATAAATATGTAATGAATTGAATATTAATTATACAAATAATTTTTCCTTTCCTAAAAAAAATGTAACATAGGTATTTACCTTATATATTTTCTTTAAATATATTTAGAATATAATTTTATTTACAAGTGTGGTTCCTAGAACAATTTTATATTCTTATCCACAGTTCAACTGTCAATTTTAATATAACTGGTATTTGCTCTATCCAAAAGTTGAGAACTGGGTTATCTAGACCTTAGTATAAGACATTTCATTGATAGAGTTTTAGTAGGTCAGGAATAAGTTTTAAAAATTGTATGTACAGTGATATGCTCTGCCTGAGATTTATACACTATATATAGGAGCACAAAGGAGGAAAAGCTGACCCAGTTTAAGGGGGCAATAACTGCCTAAACACAATCCTTAAGAAATGAGGACTGAAGTAAGCAAAGCAGCAGAAAGGGTAAGGGCATTCAAAGCAGAGAGTACAGCATGTGGGAAGGAGAATAGTATGGCTCTATGACTGGAAAAAACTATGTGGTAGGTGGGGAAGATATGGGAAGTTGGTTGAAGAATAGCGCAGTTGACAATAGCCAACGTATGGAAAGAGACCAAATGTCCATCGACAGATGAATGGATAAAGAAAATGTGGTGTGTATATATTTGTGTGTATACACACACACACACACACACACACACACAATGGAGTATTACTCAGCAATCAAGAAGAATGCAGTCTTGCCATTTGCAACTACATGGATGGAACTAGAGGGTATTATGCTAAGTGAAATTAGTCAGATAAGACAAATACCATATGACTTCACTCATATGTGGAATTTAAGATACAAAACAGGTGAACATAAGGGAAGAGAAGCAAAAATAACAAAAACAGGGAAGGGAACAAAACATAAGTGGGTCTTAAATACAGAGAACAAACTGAGGGTTGCTGGAGGTCGTTTGGGGTTGGAGGATGGGCTAAGTGGGCAAGGGGATGAGCTTGTTGTTGGGATGAGCACTGGGTGTTATATGTAGGGGATGAATCACTGGATTCCACTCCTGAAGTCATTACTGCATTATATGCTAACTAACTTGAATGTAAATTTTTAAAAATAATAAATTAAAATAAAAATATAGCAGCTAAGTTGATGGTATCTCCAAAACATATTTGGAAACCATTTATATCTGTCTATCATTAATCTAAGCCACCATCATCATCTCTCCCCTGGCTAGTATTAATATACCTGGTCACCCCTTTCTGCCTACAGTCCATTTTCTACAGAGCTGCCAGAATATTATTTTGAAAATGTAAATCAGATCAAGTCACTCCTATACTTAAACCTTCCTCTTTCACAGTAAACAGATTAAAATCCACTTTGATCCACGTGATCTGGCCCTTGCTACCTCTCTGATCTCATGCCAGGTTATTCTCTTACTCATTTGTGTGTCCTGCCATACTGACCTTGTTTCTGTTCCTGATCATATGAAGATTTTCATTGACTTAGCACCTTTTTTTGATGGTTGTTTTCTCTGATTATTCCAAATTTTCACATTCTGGTTCGTCCTCATTTATGCCTCACCTTAAAGGTCATCACTTCAGTGAGGGCTTGCCTTCATACATGATATCTAGTTATCTTTTTATTATTAATTTTAACTTATTCTAAAGCTAATGAATGCGGTATATAATGTACATATTATTTGAAATCTGTTGAGACTTGACTCACCTTGGACATAGTTAAGTTTCATAAATCTTTTTTTAATTTTTTAAAATTTTATATTATATTCTAGTATATTATATTATATTATATTACATTACATTACATTACATTACATTACATTACATTACATTATATTATATTATATTATATTATATTATATTATATTATATTATATTATATTATTTTTGAGAGAGAGAGAATCCCACTAGGGGCAGAGGAGGGAGAGGGAGAGAATCCCACACAGGCTCCACATTGTCAGCACAGAGCCTGAAGCAGGGCTCAAGCTCACCTGATGTGGGGCTCCAGCTCACAAACTGGGAGATCATGACCTGAGCCGAAGTTGGATGCTTAACCAACTGAGCCACCCAGGTGTCCCAAACCTTGCATGTATATTTGTAAAACAATGGGTGTTATACAGTTTATAGGAAAAGAGGACATTTTATAGGTAGACAGTAATGAGAAGTGGGGAAGATTAGCAAATATGGTTTTTTAAAATTATTAATATTAGTTACTGTTCTGTGCTATATTTTGCCTTAACCTAAACAATTCCATACTGCTGTTTTTCAGTTTTTATGCTCTCTTTTTATATATTTTTCTATTTCTACCCTTAAGCTATCAGTCTTGCTTCTTGTACTGTGTCAAGTATATCTTTTGGGCATCCATCCTCCTACTCTACAATTTCTTAAATGCAGTAGCCTGAGAAACCGGATTTGATAGAACTAAATTAAAGAAAAAGTAAATAGGTTTGATTACGAGATACATAAATATAAACTACAGTAATCAAGACAACATATCATAGTGAAGGAACTGAAGTTCAGTGGAAGAGAATAGAGCTTCCAGAAATAGGCATATTACATATGAGCATTTTTTATAAAAATGGTATTTTAAGTCACATGGGAAAAGGCTATCATGTTTAATATGTGATGTTGGGACAGCTAGCTAATTGTTTAGATATAAATTAATTTAGATTCCCGTTTCACATCTTAAAGTGGGAGAAATTAAAAATGAATTACATGTATTTGTTTAGAATAAAGATTATGTTATGAATGTAAAAAATGAAACTACAGAACTTAGAAGATAATATAGGTGAGTAGTTTTATAGTCTTGGAATGGAGAAGGCCCATTTTTTAAGTCTAATATCAAAACCAAAAGTCGTTAAGGAAATTGATGCACTTAACTACATAAAAACTGAAGTTTGTATACATCAAAAAAAAAAAAAACCCAAAAACTATAACAAAGTTTAGGAACAGATAATTCACAAAAGATGAAATACAAGCCACAAATGATAAGTAGTTCATCCTCACCAGTAATCAATAAAATTCAGTTTAAAATGCAATATTTTTGCCTGTTGGATTATTTAGGATTTAAAATAATGAAAATCCTAATGTTAGAAAGCAGACATTGTCATGAATCTCTAGTTCCCCCCCCCCCCCCCCGCTCCTCTGGGAAAGGGTTCTGTTTTCACATTAGAATCTCAGAATAGTTTCTGGCAATTAAAAAAAAGGATAAAAGAAAACAGCCATTGTCATATATTTGGTGAGGATGAAAATCAATTTAATCTTTATAGCAATCTATATCAGTTGTTAAAATATTCATGCATTATTTACAAAGAACGTTAACCAAAGCAGTAATTGAACAAGTATGCAGAAAAATGTTAAGTTGTATAGTTGTTCATAATAGCAAAAAAAAAACAAACAAACAAACAAACACATAAATGTCTAATAATAGAGAACTGATTGAATAAATACTGGTAAATCCATACAGTACAATGCTATACATTGTCAAAAATATTGCTTTGGAAATATATTTTGCCATATTCCTGGGAAAACATGTTATGAACATTTAACTACAAGTTTTATATGTGTATGGATGCATAAGGACACGTCTGGAATTATAGACTTAAAGATGTTTATATGGCAGTCTAACCAAAAATGGTCATTATCTTTGGTTAGTGAGATCATGGAGTTCTTTCATTTGCTACTTTCTATATTCTGAAAATTGTTTCTTTTCAAAATCAAGGAGAAAAAGCCAACCAATCCACAACTCTTTTTCTCTTTTGAAGGGAAAAAGTCTCCTCTTGAAAATCTGAACAAGTAAGGCATGTTAACATGAGGATAAAGATACTGACTTTGCTTTTGGCTCTTCAGAGATCTTTTATGATTACTTTCTGGTTTTTGGTTATGTTAATATCTTAAACTTTTTCTCACTCAGAAATCAGAGTACCTCCAATCTCATTTTGTTATTTAATTCACTGAGCTATGATTTTTTTTATACCTTTTAACAATTTGAGTTTATTTCTTCTCTTTTCCCATCATATTTGAGGAGGACCAAAAAGGTCCCTTATACTCGTAGGGAAAATATTTTAGATATATCACTGCGAATTGTAATTCTTGTCATCATTTTCTAAAATCAAGAAGGCTTTTGGCCCAATATCCATGAATTCTAGATCTCTGGGTTCACTACTTAGTTGTGTGTGTGTGTGTGTGTGTGTGTGTGTGTGTGTGTGTGTGTGTGTGATTAAATAGTTATATAAAGGGCTTTTAAAACTTACTCAGCAAAGCAATGCATAATAACTATAAATTTAATTTAACTAAATTTAAATTATGCAAAACTATAAAGTAAAACAGTAGAAAGCCCCCATCCCTAAATTTGTATTTTTTTAACTAATACCAGAGTCACATACTGAAGTCAGCTATAATAGTTCCTATAATAGATGTGGTTTTATATATACAGAAAAAAATCCTCTGCCACAGAATCCTTCACCTTTTACTAATGTTTAAAACTCCACCATTAAAGATACAGTAATTTGATTACACATCTTTTTTTTTTAAACAACCTTTTCCAATCATTCAGCTCTTTGTGCATGGGATTTGATAATAGGTTTTGACAAAAGGGGAAATACAGACACAGCACGGGATTTGACCTGCCATTGTGTAGGGAGTGCAGGGCAAATCCTTAGGTGTGTGAAAGGTTAGAAGAAGAGGTGGAGAAGTTGAAAGACAGAAAAATAAATTGCTCAGGTAGGTAGCTGTTGCTCAGGAACGACATTAATATGAACGATAATTGTGTTTTGTTATCTTGCACCTTGCCAGAAGTTTTCACCACTTTTCCTCTGGAAGGGTCATTTCTCCTTTACTTTACTTTTCAAGCAAATAGTGTTATTTTATGTTTCTGTGAGTTCAGAAATTAGTTACTAATTTCCTTTTGAAAGTGGAACTCAGCTCTATTTACATAGATGGGTGGGGAAGAGGAGGAGGAGAGCCGTGATATTGCTCAATTTAAAGAATTATATACAATGGGGCTCACAATGTGAAAGTAAAATCTGAAAAATTTCCCTAAGTTGTGTTTAGTGTCAGTGGTTGGTTTTCCCTCTTCCAAATTTATCCTTCCAAATGCCGTTTTAGCAACACATAATCAGTCTAAGAAGGTCTGTTTTCCAAAAGCAGCAGCAGCAGTGTTTAAGTTTACATGACCCCAGTTTCATGACAGCAGTAGCAAATCAGATATCTTATCCAAGGAAAAGCATTTTTGGCTTAGAATTCAATCACTTTCATGGTGGGAGTCAACAACTTGTTTCAGCTCTAACACTACTGCAGAACACTGCCTGCAGTGAATCTTTCAGAAAGCATAAACACAATTGGTATTTATAGCATTGTTAACATTTGTTAAATAGTTAGCGGAATGGGCTGTAAGTCTGTTTTGAGCAGGTGGGGCAGGAATCTTTGTTGTGACTGCAGTGAGATTTAAGAGTAGGACAATAAGACAACATGATTACTATGATTGTGGCAATAGAGTAAATTAGAAGTATTGAATACAGTGAGTTAAGATTTCACACAGCCATAATTCAGAGTGTTACAAAAATAATTCTGAAGTATCTCTGGCCAGAAGTGTGTTACACAGATGGCATATTTGACATAGTGCAGGGCAGGAACTATACAATGAAAAGGCAAATAAACAGTAAGGATTAGTCAAGTTTTAATTGAAAACCTACAGAAAAAAATAACTTGAAATTATGCCAGACTTTCTTGTACATCAAAACCACAGTAAATAAAGTTTCCCTTAGTCAACTAAATGAACATCAAAGTTGTCAGTAAAGCTGATCCTTATATTTTGCTAGTTATTATTGCATATTGCAGTCTTAGTTAATAGGTGTAGCTAAATTATACATGCAAGGATATAAAGCAGGCAGGGTATTAATATCTTTCTTTTTACCCTGTCAGCTACCCAAGGAATTCTGAGCCATTCTGTCATGCTGATGACTTCTATCATGAACCCTTTTGCTTCAGATGCCATCTTCATTCTAAACTGAGAATGTGAAAAGTAGCCTCAAAGCAAGTGATTAACTTTTGTTCTCTAATTTTAAACTGAATGCAAGCTTCTAGAAAGAGTTAAGATGAAAAAAATTTCATGGATTTGAAAAATCTATATAAGATTATTTGAAAGTATGATAGGTTTCTAAATGTTCAGAATAGCAACTTTAAAAGCATTGCTAACAAAGATGAGGAAGTTTACTTAGAATATAATCACTGTTTTTAGTTTTCATTGTTGTTGCAAAGAAGCAACTGAAATTCTGTTCATATTTGGAAAATTCTGGAGTCAAGTGCAAATGATTTACATTTTAAGTATTATTAAACTGTGCTATAACAGTAAATTTGTTGTCTTACCCCTCTCTATCCCTGCCAGTACTGTGTAATTGGCAGTGTGTGTGTGTGTGTGTGTGTGTGTGTGTGTGTGTTGTCTTTCAACTCTAAGTTCCTTGAGATCGAAGATCATGTCATCTGATCTCTCACTGTACCTCATTTCATTATTCTCACACAGTGGATATTCACAAATATTACTGAGAAAATAGACTAATTGATTTTAAACACATTTGTTTGATTTTGAGAAATAATTATTTCATGTTCTGAATACAGTAAATTAACTCTCCTGATTTTTTCTTTTCCTTAAGACATTTGCACTACATTTTCACTGTTTTCCTCTTAGCATTGGCAACCTCTTTGAAGCAACATTTCACTTATTTTTCTAGGCAGGCTGCTTTATCTACTCATTTCCAGTAGCTAGAGATGGAGGTGTTTTGAATGAGCACATCAATGTTCTAGACAGAGATACTGTTTGAAATTATCCATGAACACAGTGCCGCTGAATGTTATTGAGTGACGTTTGTTTCTGTTGGTTGTGTCTGCTCTGACTAGCTGGTTTCTTTCAGATTGGCAGCTGGGATTATGCTTGCAGTGGATGGACAGCTATAAGAAGTGGAGATTGTAGTAAGGCTGGGCCAGGCCTCAATTTAATGTGTGTCTGGAATGTATGGGTTCAGTTAAATGCACTAATGGGATATCTGTGCATAGTTTTACAATTTAAAATTGCCTTATGTTTTACCTTACTAACTTCCATAATATTATTGAATAAATATATAAGTAAAAATATTCCTCTCCTTCCCTAATATTCCCTCTGTGCTGAGTAATTACTGTATTCTTATTTTTTAAATAAGTTTTACTTTACTTAGCAAGCTACCCTTTATCTTTGTTCTTTAGGTACTCCTTACCATCATCATGACGTGTATATGCCTCCAGATAAGCAATGCATTGTGAAAAACATTTAATTTACTTATAAAATTTATATACTTTTATAAATATTTAATTAATACTAAGTGATAACAAAATATTGCTAAATGAATGGTTCCTTGAAATCAGGTTAGGAAACAAGTTAGGAAACAAGCTCAAATAACAAAATTAACTTTGTAGTAAGATCTCTGGATTTCACAGTTTTTGACCAGTTTATCAGCTGGAGTTGTTCCTAAATGATTAAATTCTTCTGGCTACTATGTTGATGGAGAAGTTAAACTTCATAAAGCTGTATCAAATATTGGCAGATTTTCATATTTTTTATTTAAGATTTTTTCAAAATGGAAAATTTTTTGTTTTTATTTTTTTTAGATTTTTTTTTAAAGTTTATTCATTTTGACAGAGAAAGAGAGCACAAGCAGGAGAGGGCAGAGAGAGAGGGTCTCAAGCAGATTCTACACTGTCAGTGCGGAGCCTGGTGCAGAGCTCAAACTCACGAACCCCAAGATCATGACCAAAATCAAGAGTCAGACACTTAACCAACTGAGGCACCCAGGCACCCCTGTTTTTCTTTCTTTAAAAATTTTTTTTAATTTTTGTTAAGTTTTGAGAGTGAGAGAACACGAGCAGGGGAGGGGCAGAGAGAGAGGGAGACATAGAATCTGAAGCAGGTTCCAGGCTCTGAGCTGTCAGTACAGAGAGCCTGACACGGGGCTTGAACTCAAGAACGATGAGATCATGACCTGAGCCAAAGTCGGATGCTTAACCAACTGAGCCATCCAGATACCCCATGTTGTTTTTTTTTTTAAATAATGCATTTTTTTGTGTAAGATGTTAAGCAGTATAAAAGTGAATAAAGTATTAATTTTTATTCTGCAAATCTTTCCATCTACTCCCCACACAGATAACAGCTGATAATAGTTTGGTACATCCCTCCCAGATTTTATGCATATATATTCAAGTACAGTAAAATGTCAGATTGCAAGTAACTTGTTCTGCGAGTATTCCACAAGACAAGCAAACATTTCTAATCAGTTTTAACTTGATAAATGAGTGATGTCTTGCAGTACAAGTAGTATGTGACACTGAATGTCACATGATCACACCTGAGCCAGTGGTTCTTGAAATTCACTTTGATATACAAATACTTTGGATTACAAGCATGTTTCTAGAACAAATTATGCTTGCAAACCACGGTTTTACTGAGTATATGTATACTCACATAACACATGTAAATATATATGTGTGTTTAAATATTTTTATTTATGTTAATTTTTTACTTAAATGAGGTCATACACCATATTCTTTGGTAATTAGGATTTTTTTTTTCAATCAGTGTATTATAGTCTGGTTTCCATGTCAGATACACTTAGTTCAACTTACTCATGTTAATGGCTGCATAGTATTCCATTATCATAGTTTAAGTAGTTTTATTGCCTGAGTTTTACTGTTGGAGACTGTAATATTTGTGTCTAAATCATTTTTCATTCATCTGATTCTTTCCTTATAAAAATTTATAGAAGTAGAGTCAAAAGCATAGTCTTTAGTTGAAAACATAAAAATTTGACTCAACTAAATTTTTATTTTTCTATATGTCTAATTTCTCAAAATTAAAAAAAAAGATTATGTTTCAAGTCCAAGTTTACAGAGAGTTACTTCTGTTTAATTTAACTTATTTCTTCACTATACTGTTTGGTCTCTATTTTGAACATATATCTGGTTGAGTTTAAGATATACCAGTATATCCATGACATTTTTTTCTTGATTGGCTATTTATATTTTACAGTTATGCTTTACAAAGTTTGAATTCTATCTTTTTTTTATTTCTAGGGCACTTGGAATATTTACATTTCAATCTTAAAATATTCCTTTTAAATAATTTGAGTTAGGTTCATTATGTGATCTTTTAAAAATTTTGTTCTGACTACTAAAAAATAACTATATTTCATTTCTTAGGTTAAGAAAGAGTCTGATTTCTCAATGTTTATAAATGATGCTTTGCTTTTTTTTTTTAAAACGAGCTAGAGAGGTTATCCAAACAAAACCATATTTATTATATAGATAATTTTCTCTTTTGCAATCTTCATGTATTTCTTATCAAGTACATTTACTTGTTATGGGTCCTCTTTTAGCCTTAGTAAGTAGTTCATATTATCAGGATTTTTGTCCTTTAGGAATTAAGCACAAAGTTAAACATATTATGATTAAGTAATCATTTGATTAGTATACTTTTTTAATTTGCTGATACCAAAGCTAGATTTTTTTTAAAGTTTTATTTATTTTGAGAGAGACAGCATGAGTGGGGGAGGGGCAGAGAGGGTGGGGGGGGCGTGAGAGGAGAGAGAATCGCAAGCAGGGTCTGTGCTGTCAGCACAGAGCTTCACCCAGGGCTCAATCCCACAAACTGTGAGATCATGACCTGAACTGAAATCAAGAGTTGGATGATTAACCGACTGAGCCACCCATGTGCCCCCGCCAAAACTAGATTTTTAACTGTGGCTCCAAAGAGCACTGAGGCTGGTCAACTAGACAGTCGGTAAACATTGAGTGGAAACCTGTCAAATATTTGGCAAGTCGTCCTCAACTTAAGATCAAATGTGTGAAAGGCAAGAGAAAAACTGGCACAAGTAATGATAATTATATGTAACAGTAGAAATCAGTGAATGTTCTTAATGTGACTCTTTTTTAAATACTGAAAAGTGAATTCTGAAATATAAAATATAAAGTCTTATTTGGATTTTTAAACCTTTCTTGGTAAAGAATTACTCTAGAATCTTGAGACCACTTTGTAGAATTTAATTTAGGTAATGACAGAAAATCTTGATATGTTAATAAATGGAATGTGTTTACTTAATAAATTATTCTTTTCAGTTTCTCTATCCCAATTTTCTAGTGCTTTTAGATGTAAATATATAGGGGATAAAATGCAGTTGCAGAGTTGTGTGCTTAAAAGAAACAGTGTACATAATGTGTTTACCTTAATTGCATCCAAATTTTTAAGTTATTTCT
This sequence comes from Acinonyx jubatus, assembly GCF_027475565.1. Lineage (NCBI taxonomy): Eukaryota > Metazoa > Chordata > Mammalia > Carnivora > Felidae > Acinonyx > Acinonyx jubatus. The sequence goes on from NC_069382.1 coordinate 75,316,668, forward strand.
CTTCCAAACCCATCTTAAAATAAAATTTTACAACTTTATTGTTGGTTACTAAGTGTTATGCTGATTTAACTTGTTTTCTCTCTTAGATTAAAAAGACCAGTTCTGAGAGACTAAAATAGTCATTATTAAATTGAAGCCAAATACCACATTGTCACTAAGCCAAGTCTACTTTTATTTCCTTTCCTTTCTTTCTTTCTTTTATTTTCTCTAGTGTGTGTATCTATATTCTCTCTATATACACATTCTCTCCCTCTCTGGATACAGCTATAAAATCATGCAGGTATGCAATAGTTGGCCCAGAAAACAATGGAATACACAGCTTGTTGAAAATATTTTCATAATATTTCCATTTGGAAATCCATTAATAAATTCTCTAGGTAATATTTGAGATGCTGTTTATAAAATATAAATATGTGGTTTTACTGGAATGTCTCAGAGTATTTGCATAGTCTTTTTTATTACTATGTATTTCAACATCTGGAATGCTGCCTGCCGAACTCAGGTTTTATTATAGAAAGTAGTAACGTGCTATTTGCAGAAATAATTGGGAATTGATGAATAAGAATGTTAAGTAATAAAGTAAGCTTTTTAGTAGAAATGTTTAATAGAATGTTTTATTCAATGTAGGGCTGCTTTGTAATAGTGGTAGGAGTGTATCTTGGCTGGATCCCTGCTAAATTATGTTGACTTGAATGGCCATTCATTCTTTCAGTAAGTATTTATTGAGCAACTACTGTATGTCAAGCACCCAGAAGCACAAAAATATTTGACAGTCTCTGGTCTCAAAGAGACTCACAGCCTAGTCAATAAGGCAAAAATTATTAACGAGTAATTAGAATATTAGATAAGTAAGTAGTAGGGATCAGTACACACTGCTCTAAGAGCAGCAAGGAGGGACAGCAACAGTCTGGATGAGATCAAAAATGAGCTTTCCCAGAAGGCAGAGATGCCTGAGCTAAGTCTTAAAGAATGATAAGGAGGCAACCACACAGAGAAAAGAAATAGAAAAAAAAAAAAAACAGGAAAAGAAAACAATCTGTGCAAAGGCAGTATGACACATTGCATCTCACATTATACAGTATGAGATGACCCATGGCAGAGGGTGAGACTGGAAGTATAGGCAAGGGCTATGTTATTATTAATCTTAATTATGACTGGTTGGTAACAGTTATGAATGCTTACTTAACCTCAGCCAGCACTGTGTTAATTAAGTCATATATATTTTATACACATATATACATCAACACTTATTTTATACATATATAATGTATATATAATGTATATATTGTATATATATATAATATATATACATCAAACACTTATTGCTAGTTTGCTTTGTGTCATGAATTGTTCCAAGTGTTATATATCATCTCATTTAATCTTCATAAAAAACAATAAAATATCCACTCTATTATCACCATTTTTAGATGAGGAAACACAGTCACAGAAGGTTAAGTTACTTGCCCAAAGTCACTCAGCTAATATGTGACAAAGCTAAGATTTTGAATTAAGCAGTCTGATTTCAGTGTCTGCATACTTAACCCCATGAATGGTGCAACCCTGTGGAAAGGAATTTGGATGGAAGGATTTTACCTAGAGAAATCACATAATCAAATTTGCAACGTGAGGATTGAACATCTCTTGCAAGCCCAAGAGTGTTTGATCTTAAGAAAGATGAAACCTGCTGGCTAATGTTCACAATCTTTTGGTCATTGTATGATATTTTTTCCTCAATGTAGTTTTACAGTAGAGGTGAAAAAAAAACTGCTTAAAAGCAGGGAACACTCTTGTTTTTCAGTGAATCTTTCTAGCACGTTGCCTAAGCTGAACCCTCTATGAGATAGCCTAAGGCCAAATGTGTTAATAATTATTGAAATTGACTAAGGGGTACATGGGGATTCATTATCCTATTCCATAATAGAAATTTAACATAATAAACAAATTTTTATCACCTGGAACCAAAACTATCTAGATGAAGCAAAGTTCATTCAAAACAGTTTAGGCATGTGGTAGAGTTATTAAGCTACCATATTACCAGCCTACTTTCCTGAATCTTTTACCTGTATGTTTCCTGTGATTTCAAACCTCAGTTGTGCCTCTATATTTTATGTTGCTTTATACAAAAGGCTGAAGGGAAAAGTGAAGAAAAAGTGATAAATAAAATTACTTTGAGGGGCTTTTTCTTTTTTTTTTAATTACTTTGTTTTCAATATATGAAGTTTATTGTCACATTGGTTTCCGTACAACACCCAGTGCTCATCCCAAAAGCTGCCCTCCTCAATACCCATCACCCACCCTCCCCTCCCTCCCACCCCCCATCAACCCTCAGTTTGTTCTCAGTTTTTAAGAGTCTCTTATGCTTTGTCTCTCTCCCACTCTAACCTACTTTTTTTTTTCTTCCCCTCCCCCATGGGTTTCTGTTAAGTTTCTCAGGATCCACTTAAGAGTGAAACCATATGGTATCTGTCTTTCTCTGTATGGCTTATTTCACTTAGCATCACACTCTCCACTTCCATCCACGTTGCTACAAAGGGCCATATTTCGTTCTTTCTCATTGCCATGTAGTACTCCATTGTGTATATAAACCACAATTTTTTTATCCATTCATCAGTTGATGGACATTTAGGCTCTTTCCATAATTTGGCTATTGTTGAGAATGCTGCTATAAACATTGGGGTACAAGTGCCCCTATGCATCAGTACTCCTGGATCCCTTGGGTAAATTCCTAGTAGTGCTATTGCTGGGTCACAGGGTAGGTCAATTTTTAATTTTTTGAGGTAACTCCACACTGTTTTCCAGAGTGGCTGTACCAGTTTGCATTCCCACCAACAGTGCAAGAGGGTTCCCATTTCTCCACATCCTCTCCAGCATTTATAGTCTCCTGATTTGTTCATTTTGGCCACTCTGACAGGCGTGAGGTGATATCTGAGTGTGGTTTTGATTTGTATTTCCCTGATGAGGAGCGACATTGAGCATCTTTTCATGTGCCTGTTGGCCATCCGGATGTCTTCTTTAGAGAAGTGTCTATTCATGTTTTCTGCCCATTTCTCCACTGGGTTATTTGTTTTTCGTGTGTGGAGTTTGGTGAGCTCTTTATAGATTTTGGATACTAGCCCTTTGTCCGATATGTCATTTGCAAATATCTTTTGCCATTCCGTTGGTTGCCTTTTAGTTTTGTTGGTTGTTTCCTTTGCTGTGCAGAGGCTTTTTATCTTCATAAGGTCCCAGTAGTTCATTTTTGCTTTTAATTCCCTTGCCTTTGGGGATGTGTCAAGTAAGAAATTGCTGCGGCTGAGGTCAGAGAGGTCTTTTCTTGCTTTCTCCTCTAGGGTTTTGATGGTTTCCTGTCTCACATTCAGGTCCTTTATCCATTTTGAGTTTATTTTTGTGAATGGTGTGAGAAAGTGGTCTAGTTTCAACCTTCTGCATGTTGCTGTCCAGTTCTCCCAGCACCATTTGTTAAAGAGACTGTCTTTTTTCCATTGGATGTTCTTTCCTGCTTTGTCAAAGATTAGTTGGCCATACGTTTGTGGGTCTAGTTTTGGGGTTTCTATTCTATTCCATTGGTCTATGTGTCTGTTTTTGTGCCAATACCATGCTGTGTTGATGATTACAGCTTTGTAGTAGAGGCTAAAGTCTGGGATTGTGATGCCTCCTGCTTTGGTCTTCTTCAAAATTACTTTGGCTATTTGGGGCCTTTTGTGGTTCCATACGAATTTTAGGATTGCTTGTTCTAGTTTCGAGAAGAATGCTGGTGCAATTTTGATTTGGATTGCATTGAATGTGTAGATAGCTTTGGGTAGTATTGACATTTTGACAATATTTATTCTTCCAATCCATGAGCAGGGACTGTTTTTCCATTTCTTTATATCTTCTTCAATTTCCTGCATAAGCTTTCTATAGTTTTCAGCATACAGATCTTTTACATTTTTGGTGAGATTTATTCCTAGGTATTTTATGCTTCTTGGTGCAATTGTGAATGGGATCGGTTTCTTTATTTGTCTTTCTGTTGCTTCATTGTTAGTGTATAAGAATGCAACTGATTTCTGTACATTGATTTTGTATCCTGCAACTTTGCTAAGTTCATGTATCAGTTCTAGCAGACTTTTGGTGGAGTCTGTCAGATTTTCCATGTATAATATCATGTCATCTGCAAAAAGCGAAAGCTTAACTTCATCTTTGCCAATTTTGATGCCTTTGATTTCCTTTTGTTGTCTGATTGCTGATGCTCGAACTTCCAACACTATGTTAAACAAAGCAGTGAGAGTGGACATCCCTGTCGTGTTCCTGATCTCAGGGAAAAAGCTCTCAGTTTTTCCCCATTGAGGATGGTGTTAGCATGGGCTTTTCATAAATGGCTTTTATGATGTTTAAGTATGTTCCTTCTATCCCGACTTTCTCGAGGGTTTTTATTAAGAAAGGATGCTGAATTTTGTCAAAGGCCTTTTCTGCATCGATTGACGGGATCATATGGTTCTTACCTTTTCTTTTATTAATGTGATGTATCACATTGATTGATTTGCGAAAGTTGAACCAGCCCTGCATCCCAGGAATGAATCCCATTTGGTCATGGTGAATAATTATTTTTATATGCTGTTGAATTCGATTTGCTAGTATCTTATTGAGAATTTTTGCATCCATATTCATCAGGGATATTGGCCTATAGTTCTCTTTTTTTTTTGGGTCTCTGTCTGGTTTGGGAATCAAAGTAATACTGGCTTCATAGAATGAGTCTGGAAATTTTCCTTCCCTTTCTATTTTTTAGAATAGCTTGAGAAGGATAGGTATTATCTCTGCTTTAAACGTCTGGTAGAACTCCCCTGGGAAGCCATCTGGTCCTGGACTCTTATTTGTTGGGAGATTTTTGATGACTAATTCCATTTCTTTGCTGGTTATGGGTCTGTTCAAGCTTTCTATTTCCTCCTGATTGAGTTTTGGAAGTGTGTGGGTGTTTAGGAATTTGTCCATTTCTTCCAGGTTGTCCAGCTTGTTGGCATATAATTTTTTATAGTATTCCCTGATAATTGCTTTTATCTGAGGGATTGGTTGTAATAATTCCATTTTCATTCATGATTTTATCTATTTGGGCCCTCTCCCTTTTCTTTTTGAGAAGCCTGGCTAGAGGTTTATCAGTTTTGTTTATTTTTTCAAAAAACCAACTCTTGGTTTCGATGATCTGCTCTACAGTTTTTTTAGATTCTATATTGTTTATTTCTGCTCTGATCTTTATGATTTCTCTTCTGCTACATTTAGGCTGTCTGTGTTGTTCTGCTTCTATTTCCTTTAGGTGTGCTGTTAGATTTTGTATTTGGGATTTTTCTTGTTTCTTGAGATAGGCCTGGAATGCAATGTATTTTCCTCTCAGGACTGCCTTTGCTGCATCCCAAAGCGTTTGGATTGTTGTGTTTTCATTTTCATTTGTTTCCATATATTTTTTAATTTCTTCTCTAATTGCCTGGTTGACCCATTCATTCTTTAGTAGGGTGTTCTTTAACCTCCATGCTTTTGGAGGTTTTCCAGACTTTTTTCCTGTGGTTGATTTCAAGCTTCATAGCATTGAGGTCTGAAAGTATGCGTGGTATGATTTCAATTCTTGTATACTTATGAAGGGCTGTTTTGTGACCCAGTATGTGATCTATCTTGGAGAATGTTCCATGTACGCTCGAGAAGAAAGTATATTCTGTTGCTTTGGGATGCAGAGTTCTAAATATAGCTGTCAAGTCCATCTGATCCAATGTCTCATTCAGGGCCCTTGTTTCTTTATTGACCATGTGTCTAGATGATCTATCCATTTCTGTAAGGGGAGTGTTAAAGTCCCCTGCAATTACCACATTCTTATCAATAAGGGTGCGTATGTTTGTGAGTAATTGTTTTATATATTTGGGGGCTCCTGTATTCGGCACATAGACATTTATAATTGTTAGCCCTTCCTGATGGATAGACCCTGTGATTATTATATAATGTCCTTCTTCATCACTTGTTACAGACTTTAATTTAAAGTCTAGTTTGTCTGATATATGTATGGCTACTCCAGCTTTCTTTTGACTTCCAGTGGCATGATAAATAATTCTCCATCCCCTCACTCTCAATCTGAAGGTGTCCTCAGGTCTAAAATGAGTCTCTTGTAGACAGCAAATAGATGGGTCTTGTTTTTTTATCCATTCTGATACCCTATGTCTTTTGGTTGGCACATTTAGTCCATTTACATTCAGTGTTATTAAAGAAAGATATGGGTTTATAGTCATTGTGATGTCTGTAGGTTTCATGCTTGTAGCAATGTCTCTGGCACTTTGTCTCACAGGATCCCCCTTGGGATCTCTTGTAGGCCTGGTTTAGTGGTGACGAATTCCTTCAGTTTTTGTTTGTTTGGGAAGACCTTAATCTCTCCTTCTATTCTGAATGACAGACTTGCTGGGTAAAGGATTCTCGGCTGCATATTTTTTCTGTTCATCACATTGAAGATCTCCTGCCATTCCTTTCTGGCCTGCCAAGTTTCAGTGGAGAGATCGGTCACGAGTCTTATAGGTCCCCCTTTATATGTTAGAGCACATTTGTCTCTAGCTGCTTTCAGAATTTTCTCTTTATCCTTGTATTTTGCCAGTTTCACTATGATATGTCGTGCAGAAGATCGATTCAAGTTATGTCTGCAGGGAGTTCTCTGTGCCTCTTGGATTTCAATGCCTTTTCCTTCCCCAGATCCGGGAAGTTCTCAGCTATGATTTCTTCAAGTACACCTTCAGCACCTTTCCCTCTCTCTTCCTCCTCTGGAATACCAATTATGTGTAGATTATTTCTCTTTAGTGCATCACTTAGTTCTCTAATTTTCCCCTCATACTCCTGGATTTTTTTATCTCTTTTTCTCAGCTTCTTCTTTTTCCATAATTTTGTCTTCTAGTTCACCTATTCTCTCCTCTGCCTCTTCAATCCGAGCCGTAGTTGTCTCCATTTTATATTGCAGCTCATTTATAGCGTTTTTTAGCTCCTCCTGGCTGTTCCTTAGTTCCTTGATCTCTGTAGCAAGAGAGTCTCTGCTGTCCTTTATACTGTTTTCAAGCCCAGTGATTAATTTTATGACTATTATTCTAAATTCACTTTCTGTTATATTGTTTAAATCATTTTTGATCAGTTCGTTAGCTGTTGTTATTTCCTGGATGTTTTTCTGAGGGGAATTCATCCGTTTCGTCATTTTGGACAGTCCCTGGAGTGGTGCAGGACTGCAGAACACTTCCCCTTGCTGTCTTGAATAGCTTGGGTTGGTGGGCGGGGCTGCAGTCAGACCTGATGTCTGCCCCCAGCCCACTGCTGGGGCCACAGTCAGACTGGTGTGTGTCTTCTCTTCTCCTCTCCTAGGGGCGGGATTCACTGTGGGGTGGCATGGCCCGTCTGGGCTACTTGCACACTGCCAGGCTTGTGGTGCTGGGGATCTGGCGTATTAGCTGGGGTGGATCGGCAGGGTGCACAGGGGCGGGAGGGGCAGGCTCAGCTCGCTTTTCCTTCGGAGATCTGCTTTGGGAGGGGCCCTGTGGCACTGGGAGGGAATCAGACCCGCCCGAGGGATGGATCCGCAGAAGCACAGCTTTGGGTGTTTTCGAGGTGCAGGCAAGTTCCCTGGCAGGAACTGGTTCCCTTTGGGATTTTGGCTGGGGAATGGGCGAGGGAGATGGCGCTGGCGAGTGCCTCTGTTCCCCACCAAGCTGAGCTCTGTCGTCCGGGTCTCAAAACTCTCCCTCCTGTTGTCCTCCAGCCCTCCTGTTTTCCGAGCAGAGCTGTTAACCTATAACCTTACAGATGTTAAGTCCCGCTTGCTGTCGGAACACACTCCGTCCGGCCCCTCCGCTTTTGTGAGCCAGACTCGGGGGCTCTGCTTGGCCGGTGGGCCGCCCCTCCGCCCTGGCTCCCTCCCGCCAGTCCGTGCAGCGCGCACCGCCTCGCCGCCCTACCTACCCTCTTCCGTGGGCCTCTCGTCTGAGCTTGGCTCCGGAGACTCTGTTCTGCTAGTCTTCTGGTGGTTTTCTGGGTTAGTTAGGTAGGTGTAGGTGGAATCTAAGTGATCAGCAGGACGCGCGGTGAGCCCAGAGTCCTCCTACGCCGCCATCTTCCCAGGATCTCCTTGAGGGGCTTTTTCAAATCAAACATATTCCCCCAGAATTTCTCACATGGCCCTTAAGAATCACTGTATAGTGAAACACTGAAGTGTTGTCACATCCTTCAACTGTGTTAGGGTGAAGAAATGAGAATTACTGCCTTCATTGGCATCTTTCAGACATTCCCTGAAAGAATCCTTGGTCTCTTACTAATACTAGTTAGCAGACTTCCGTTACATTCCCTATTCTCCCCCTTGCCCACATTTGGCCTTGTCAAGAACTGTGCTCATGTCTCAAGCTTGGTTTTGTCCCTAGTTCAAACCTAGGTGAGGCATAAGGGTCTGGGTGAGCCAGTTATGTATAATAGGCACTTGGTATACTTTTTTGTTGTGTGAATACTGTGTGCAAGGTGGTGTTCTACCAGTTTCACACCACTACAATATATGACATTCTCATCTTTTATGGTATAATTGAAGAGACAGACCAGTAATGTATGAGAAGTCACAAAATATGACAAGGAAGCTTGAATCAAGTGTGTAATCAGCAAAAATAACAGGATATAAGATTTGGGAAGAAGTACACCAAATAGGTGGAACTCAAGCAAGGTTTTCTAGAGAGGGGTGGGGCTCAGAAAATTGTAGATGAGGGTGACCATTCTAGAAGTGGGCAGTCACATGCAAGAAAATATAAGGGGGAAAGAGCTGGTTATATGTGTGTAAGAAGAGCAGCGTTACTGAAAAAGAACACTGTATGAGGGAATTGGATGAGGTAATAAAAGTTGAGAGATGTGAGAAGACCTTTATTGCTTGCCATTAGGCCTTTATCTTTTAATGACTGGGGATTAATCAAAGACATTTGATCAAGAGAATATTGCATAAAGGAGGGTTTGGGGAAACTTAATTCTGCAGGATATGTTGAAGGAAGAAACTAAAGAGACTATTGTAATCCTCAATACCTGAAATTATAAGGGGCTTGGATTCAGAAATGAGTGATGGATATGAGAGACTTTATAAAGCAAGTGATTGGGTCTGGTGACTGATTATCTATGAAAGGAGGAGATAAAATTTTTAAAGTAAGAATCTGAGCATAAAAGAAAAATCAAAAAAGAAGGCTAACCCTAGACTAAAGAATCCTAGAATAAAATTAGTTTTTCCAGATTTTAGACACGTTAATTTTAGGTGTGTTTATACATACCATACACACAGTATACATAGATGGCCATTAGGCAGCAGTGTAAATGGGCACTTCATAGAAATCAATAATCCTCTGGTTTTAGATATGAAAATCTTGCTCATAGAAGAAATATTTGTAGTCATGACAGCAGAAAAAATTTCCAGGGCAGAAAGTGTAGATTGATAATATCAGAGTGCTAGCAGAGAACTTGCAGGGATGAGTTAGTTCATTTATTGATGAGAAAGAACAGAAATCAGTAGAAGACAGAGAATAAAGAAGGTTAAAGAACCAGCCTGGGGCAAAGCCATGAAGGCCACAGAAGAGACAATGTCAAGAAACTAGGGTGTGATTGACAGTTTAGACTGCTACAGAGACCAGGGTGAATGACAAATGGTAGGTGAGTTGTAGAAACAATGAAAAGAATCTAGAACTGTCAGTTGATGATATAAAGTGTGACTACAAGAATTTGAGATTACAGGGACAGCTAGCTGGCTCAGTTGATAAAATGTGCTACTCTTGATCTCAGGGTCCGAATTCAAGCCCCAAGTTGGGCATGGAGCCTACTTAAAATGAAATAAAAGGACTTTGAGGTTATAATCATTACCTTACAATCTTACTTCATAATTTTCACACTTGAAAAAGCCCTTCTATCGTATATTTATCACCAAGAACTCAAAGGTTAGTCCAGAGTTAAAATATTTGTGTCTAAGAATTCTGCAGTCTTTTTAGATGTTGGGAGGACTTGGAAAGAAAATAATTATTTAACTTGTGTGGGATAACACAGTTTTTATTCTGTCATTGAGAGAATAATCAGACCACTATATACATGACCTGAAAAAACCTTTTCCTGAAAGAGGAATGCACAAATTCTACTAAAATTTTAAGACTTAAAAAAAATGTTAAAAAAGAACATTGATATTTTTGAAAGTTGCCTTACCATCATATCCTTTTTATTTCAAAACAATGTAAAATACAAAGCAAGATATGTATTGTCAAGATCAGTTACATTAAGCTTATATCTATAATTAAGATTAATATGCAATAATGTCATTATTCTTAGTTTCTCTGTAGTAGTTAATGTTACTGATCATTCTGTTTGGAACTCTCACCTTACAGCTTCTGTATCACCCGATCCTGCTCCCCTACTCCTAAATCTTCCTCTTCTGTTTTCTTCATTAGTTTTTTGTATGATGCCCTAAATATGAGTATTTACCAAGGGCCAGCTCTAGGTCCTTTTGTATCTCATGTATTTTCTTCCTGGAGTTTAACCAGTGAGTTTCATACTGTGTGCAGAGCACTAAGATTTCTCAGAATTGTCTCAGGAGCTACAAAGGAAGCTTATTAAGGATGGCTTTATCCACCTTTAAAGTAGATAGCCCTATACCTATATTTTTAACATACTGGGGTTTCATGTTATATTGCATTTGGAAAAAGGAAGCCATTTCTGCTGCTTAAAAATACATATATACAGGGAGAGAGAAAGATGTAAAACCACTGACTTACATTTCTCTTTTATGAATTATAATTAAATCAATACTCATCTTTCATTTTAGAGCCAGTCTTGGGTTTTCTTTTGCTCATTGGATATCTCAACATGAGTAGATTGCTATCACTATCTCTTTAGATTCCACATGTCACATAAAATATATTTTCTCATGGCAAACTAGTTCTCCTGACAGAAACTTGTATTTCCATTCATTTCTTTACTACTCTCGAAAATATGCAAGTTCAAAAGAAAAGAATTAGTCTGGCTTTTTTCTTTCATTGGTCAAAGTCCCTGTACTCTATGACCTGTTGATTTTTCCTTAGTCCCTGGCTCACATACTTATCTCTTTTTTTCAAATACAATGACTTCCATAAAGACTGAGATATATAATCCCTTTTGTTTTGGACTGGTGTCTGAACCTTCAAAGAGATATTTTTTGTCTCTGGGTGCTTAGCACTGAAGTATATTTTGAAATCTTGAGCCATACTCCAGTTTCCTAAAATAATGTGTTCATCATTATCCTTATTCACTCCTGAAACATTTCTTCCTTTCCTTCGCTATTTTAGCTGTGTTAGATGGGGATCATACTGAGCCCCAAACCTGATAATGCAATATTTTATTTAGTGCTTTGTATGTGCTAAAATACTGTACTAAATACTTTGTAAAATTATTTAATTTTATAAATGATTCTGTGAACTGGGTATTATTAGTTCTCAACTTTGTAGATGAGGAACAGAGATTAAGCTAAATCACACAGCAGATAAATGACAAAGTCCAGATTAGCACTCTTAGCCATCTGATGCCACAGGCCAAGTATGGAAGTTATCTCTTCCTCCCTCTACTTTATTTAAATAGGAAAAAAGACATGAGGGCCTTTGGGCAGGGACCACCAAAAGCAACAGTCAAGGGCAATGGCACTGGTTTTGCCAACTCTTCTTAAAAGAAATTTAAAACTCACATTCCTATTTGTCCATAAATCAGTGTATCATAAAATAGCAGTCCCACCTGTTTCTTTGTGACTACCTCTGGGCTTCAAGCTCTCCCACGGTGTGATATTTTTTCTTCTTCAAGATTGTCCTGATGTTGATCATAAATTGATTTCACTGATCAGAAACATTTTAGAAGTTCTGAAATGATCCTAGTCTCTGTTCCTTGCTCCCTATTGGCTCTTTTTCTTGTTTCTAAAGTCTAACAACAGTCTTATCTCCTGCTATTAAAACCAAACTTGCCTAGCTGTGCTACTTTACTAACTGTGTCTGAACATACTTTGTGATGATGATGGTGATGATGATGGTGGTGATGATGATGATGATGATAGAGATAACTTATTAATTCATTCATTAGATTGTAGGCTCCTGCTTTTTGGTGCTCAGTCTTTTTGTACCCTAGACCTTGGTATAGTACCTAAAAGATAAGAAGAAAGGATAGCTTAATGGCCCAGAGTATTAGCTTTAGAATCATGCTGCTTAGGTGCAAATTTTGAGTCTGCCATTTATATGACCTTGGACAAGATATTTAAGTTCTTTGTGCATTATTTTCTTTATCTTTATAGATAAGATGGGTATAGTAAAGGACTCACATCATATAGTTTAAAGATTAGCTGATAAAAGATAGTAAACCACTTAGAAAAATTCCTGGTAAATAGTAAGTACTAAATAAATATTTGTTGGTATTATCAGCCCTTAATGAATATTTGTTGACTGCATATTGTGGGTCTAATCTATACCAAGCATTTTGCTATGGTTTTTATGTAAATATCATTTAATTCTTAATATAGCATGTTGTAGATACTATTATTGTCTACATTTTATATGAGAGAAAATTGAAACTTAGGTTATTAAATAACTTACCTAGATCACAGAGCTTATAAGTGGTATGCATTCAGGATTTGAACATGGTCTGTTTAACTTCAAAACCCATCTTCCACCATACCACTCAGCTTTCACAAAGGTGTTTTCCAATCTCTTCTGCCTAAGCAAATGATAGAGCACTCCTTGAACTCATTGAAACAACTGTATAACCTTCTGAGTGTATTTGCCCTGCTTCCTATATTGGGAATGCATTCAAGGACAGAAACATTGAGACCTAATACTGCTATGTGCATAGTTAACAATTATTGAACGCATAAATGAATGAATTGCTGTCATTGTTTCCTACAAGATTCACTGTAAAGGACTACGAGTGGTATCCTCAATGAATAAAAAAAGGAAATTAATCTTGGATAATGGTTATATTTCCTTGTTTATGAAATATTAATTGCCTGTAGTCCTACAGAGCATATAAAAATTAAGGATCTATTTTCTTAAGGATTAAAAAAATAACATGATGAACATATATTCTCTTATGAATTTGAGAAGTTTTCCTCATTCATTTAACCTGGAACTTCAGAATACTGTCATGGCGTTGAGAGAGTCTTTGTGTATATTTGCTTCCTTCTGTCTCCTCACACGTACTGTATATCATTCACCCAATTTAGGGATCTAACAGTAAAGTAGATAGATAGATCAGGTCCTTGCTCTCATAGATCTTGTATTTTAGTGGAAGAGACAGGCATAAACAAGTAAACAAATAAAGTAATTAGAGATAGTGATAGCATCTGGCATTTAGTAGTTTCCCATGATGAAGGAGTTGTTGGTGATTGGGAAGTGAGCATCTGTGCTAGGTGTACAGGAAGATCCATGGTAAGGGATTGCCTTGCAAAGGGTGCATGTACACATCTTTCAGAAAGAGCATGCACATGTTTCTTATGTTTAGTTAGTCCCTGTTTTAACTGTCTCATGCTTGGATGCAACATATGGCTTTTACTTTGTTGTTTAGCCACCTAAGTTCAAAGAGACTGTCAACAATAATGCTCTTTCTATGGCAAAAATAATAGCACCAAGCCATTTTCACAGGTGCTATGTTTCTTTTTTCCTCCTTTCTACTTCCCACGATGAAATGGGGCCTAGAATCAAAGCAGCAATAGGTTTTCTCTATACCTGTAAAAGATTAGCTTTAGTCATCAGGGATGATGCAAGCAGGAGAAAAAAATGCAAGAAAACAGAGATGAAGCCAAAAAGGACAATTTCCGATTGTAATAGCTGGTTTCTGTTTCATATCACTGAGCAAGATGAGAAGGTTTCACGGGGTTTTATAGGAACAGCTTATATAGTACTAAAGGATGACCTCACCCTCAGTGCCCTTGCCAGGTGCCTAGACCCACTGTGAAAACACAAAGTTGATTTTCTATGTGAAACAAGCCAGAAGTATGGAATGACATTTTCAGGTGACAGTTGTGGTTCTACTGCCTATAATTAGTACCTCTTAACCCTCAAACTTGCCCGTGCCGTTTTCAGGCTGTTGAAGCTCAAATCCGAAGTTTTGGACAGACACCTTCTCAACTACTCATAGAGCCCCATCCTCCCAGAGGTTCTGCTATGCAAGTGGTAAGTGCTGCTTACACTCTTTTCATTTCTTGCCTCTGAGACCATACTTGACATTCATAACAGTGTTTTGTTGTACTTGAGATTCCCTACCACATCTGAGCCTGTTCTTTTTATGTGATGTCAACCTACTAACAACCAGCAAATATTAGTACATGCTGTTCTGGAGTCTTTGGGAACGTAAACATTGCTCCAGTGCTCTCCTATCTCATCAGCTCATGTTTTGCATTGAAGAATTAAAAAACTTACCATTGTCACATATCCTCACTGCAGGATAATGGCTCCAGACATAGGATTGATGAGTTTTCTGATTTGATCCTATGAGTTTCTAGATTAGTTTTGCTAATGTGTTTGTTCTTTACATCCCAATATGTTTTTCAGTTTGGGAATTTTAGAACTAATCCTAGTACATAGGATATTGTTACTAAGGATAATGGATTGCAGAGAGAAGAAAAGATGGTTTGATATACATACCACCCAAAGCTTAATGCTGTGATTTATATTTCTCGTGATTCTGAGGGTTAGGCAGGCACTTCTGCTTTTCTCACCTTGGCTCCCTCATGCACTGCTGCAGGGTGGGCTGAGGTGGCCAGACCTCTGTTTCCATGTGGTCTTTCATCATCAAGGAAGTTAGCCCAAGCCACTTCCACAGTAGGAACAGTGTTCCAAGAGAACACTTCTGCAAGACTTCTTGAAGCTTGCTCTCACACATCATTTACACCACACTTTATTGGTCCAGCCCAGAATCAGGAGCTGGAGATGGTAGAATTTTGACCAATACTCGGAAGGAGACAGTCGCAGCAAAGAGAGCAAGAGATAGAGATGAGGCCCTTTCACTTCTGGCTGTTTGTTTTTTTTTTCTTTCTCTTTCCATCTCACCATCTTCCTTGTGTATTTTTCCTTTTCACCCTCTTTGTCATCTTTCTCCTTCCAAACCTTTCTCCCCTTCTTTCTCTAGGTGTGAATTGGCCATCACAATAAACTATAAGCATTTTAAAAATTACTTGCATCATGGGGTGCCTGGGTGGCTCAGTCGGTTAGGCCTCCAACTTTTGGTTTCAGCTCAGGTCATGATCTCGCAGTTCATGAGTTTGAGCCCTGCATCAGGCTCTGTGCCTATAGTATAGAGTTTGCTTGGGATTCTGTCTCCTCTTCCTCTCTGCCCCTACCCCACTTGATTTCTCTTTCAAAATAAATAAACTTTAAAAAAATTAAAAGGAAATTATTTGCATCATGTTTTCCCCTGTTTTTAAATAGGTGAAATCAGATTCAAGGGAACTTAAGGGGTAACCAGTAAGCAGAAGATTATACAAAGAGCAAACATTTAGCAAGAATAGTGGAAAATAATGCCATAAAAATAGTAAGAATGATTTATGTTTGTGGCTTAGAATTAGTTTTAGTAATAGCTTGTCAGTGAGACTCGGGATATCATGATACTGGCTAATGGAAACACCTCCACTGCTCCAGTGACTTTCTACCTGGGCCTCTGCACAGATTTGGTCCCTGGGGCAAGGAAGGAGCTCCTACTTCCAAGCCTCTCTCACATGGCAAAAGGATTCATTGCGGCAGACCAGCTTTCTAGGGTAGGAAGGCACATGCTCATATAGGATCGGGTACAGTCTTTGCTGTTATCTGTGTCCTCTGAATTGAATCCCTGAACTCCTTTCCAGACTTGTACAAATTGTGCTTTTCATCTTACACATTGTGGGTGGGAAACAAAGGTGTGTTGGAAAGAAACCAGAGTCGTCAACAAGTGCATACTTAATCTGGGAAATCTGAATGAAATTTGGCGAGCAGTTTCCTACTTCTGCCTCAAACTTGACTCCCGGAGGCTCCCGGGATTGATTAGATGAAGGATTGTTTCTCTGATTCCTGTTTTACCAACTGTCCTCACCTATAGCTGTTGCCATCACTGCAGACTAACCCAGTATGCTGGAATGTGCTTTCTCTTATTCCTAGTCCTCCTTATTCCATACTTAACCAACCAAGGATATGATGGAACTCCCAAGAGTTTCCTCCTCCTTGCCTGCACTGGGAGCACTAGTCAATATGGAGTATGTAGAACAGACTGGAGGGACAGCTTGTTGTAAGAATGTAGTGCACAGTTCGGGATATGATGTCTGCGGCTTTCTGTGGAAAGTAGCTTGTCCTTGCCATGTGGCTAAAAGTTGGCCCACTAGAGTCACTATGTAAACAAGACCCTCTCCCAACACATTAGAGATTTTTCTGTGTTTTTTTTAGGGCATAAACATTGGAATTATTCAATTTCAGTTTAATTGTATTTACAATATGAACTGTTAAGCTCAAAAATAACTGTCAACTTCCTTTCAGTGAGACTTTATGTTGTATGTTATACCCTGACTTTCTCAGAGTTTATAAATTAACTTTAGTAAATATTATTTTTTTTAAAAAACTACATAACTGAAAAATAAGGCTTGGTACTCCAAAATGATGTTCATTTCCTTTTCCCAGACTTCTTTAAAACTAGCTTGTAGGGTATTGTATTTGTTGTTGCTCATTGTTTCTCATTTTTACCCAATTTCACAGAGTTCCTTAAAAACTATATAAAAGGTTCTTTGTATGACAAAAAATACTAATTGATATACAGGTTTTAAAAATTAGAGGCCCAAATGTTTATTGTTTTTACTGCCATTCAGATGAATCCCCCCACCATCAACTGTCAGTGCACCCCATCACACACACACATGCGCGCGCACACACACACACACATGAATAAAGCAGAAATTAAAGCCACCTCGTGCTGCGTTAAGTGCATGAGCCATAATATACACCAGGTGTAGTAATTAGCAGGCACACGAAGGCTGCCTATTTGTCTGGTTTTGCTGCTGTTGCTGTATCCCCCTGTGTTTTCACACCATCAGATAGTTGGATTTAATTGAGGCCACATCAGATGAGGCATTACTGACACCTTTAATTGAATGAGCATCCAGGGAGGATTAACTCATAATATTGATTGGCTTTTAGCCACTTGCTCAGAAGGGTGTCTGGGTAGCTTATTAGTTGCCTTTATTTACACCTTTATGCAAAGAGTGCAAATAGGAATTCTTAGTGCAATATGTTTTTCTAAGTACTCTTAATAACTTTTTTAAAAGGACTGATAATAAAAATGCAAATGTATTTAATTTTTTATTAGCAGTTCTGAATAAATATGTGTTAAATATATGTGCCTACACATTTACATATACCTGGTGTTTTGAAATATGGCAGTAGGAAAGCAGCCAGAAGCACTTCATCAAAGTGTTTCAATTGTGAATGATACTAATCAGCTATTAGAAAATAGACATGGTAGAAGAGGGTTGCTGAAAATGTACAGTGCAATTACTGTGTGATAGCATACCACCACAACATATAAATAAAGCCAGTAAATCAGAGTGCTGTTATATATGTCTTGGATTATGACATATGAGTTGTAGGAATGTTCTAAATCCTTAGTAGTTTTCAAGATTTATTTTGTTGCTAGTTATTAGAACAGACAGTGATTTTTGTTTAACATTTTCAATTACTTGCTGCTTTGGAAAGGAGAAATCAGAAGTCTTGAGCTTTAGGTTTGTTTTGTTTTTTGTTTTGTTTTGTTTTTTTACCAAGGGAGAGGAGGGGGATCTAGTTATTTCTCTTTATCCTTAGTGATAGAAAACAGTAGCATTTCCATTATAATAGGGCAGTGTTTATGACTGGGTACACTATATAAATATATTGTTTTTACAAGTGCATTTAATTATGCATTGCTTTGAAACACCTTTATAATTAAGTTTGTATATTACATTCATAAGTTATTTCTCTACTGTAATAATACATATATGTGTATAATTGTTGTTTATAAATATATGTTTTAATTATCTCTTTATTTAGTTGTCAAAAATCTTCATGCTACCTCAACACAACTTTGACGATCTTTGGAAATTACCTTGCCTTGCTTTTGTACCTGTTACCTATCCTCATTCTGGTTTTTTTTTTGGTTTTTTTTTTCCTTGACACACTATAGCAATTGGAATGGTTTAATGCAATCCCCAATACTTTGCCTATTTAGAATCTAAATAAAACCATTTCTTTAGTTCTTCATGGGAGTGGGGTAGGGAAGGGAGCTAATAAAATTTATGGATTTTTAAAAGGTTTCTGTTAAGGTATTCTACTTCAGTCACTAAAACATTCAACTCATGACATACATGAAACACAAGCCAATCCTAACTGCTCTTTCTATAAACCTTTCTGCTCACCATGCTCTCAGCTGCAACCTGTGTTAACATGGTCTTTCCTCTTCTTTTCCTGCACCCTCTCTCTTTCTTGTCTTTCTTTGTCTTTTCCTTCTTGTATATTTGGGTCTTGTCATGCCCACTCAACAGTATCTCCTCCTGCAGAGTCCATTGATGTTCACAGACCAAGCCCAGCAGGATGTTATCATGGTCCTAAAGTTTCCCTCCAACTCCCCTGTCACTCATGTGGCAGCTAACACCCAGCCTGGTCTGGCGACTCCTGCTGTGATCACAGTCACTGCTAACAGGCTATTTGCGGTGAACAAGTGGCACAACCTTCCTGGTAAGTAAAGAAGTATCATTATAATGCATTGTAACTGCTGCACACTGTATAAAGATATTGTAATATACACGTAAATATCTCAACATTTGAGCTTTTCAATTTCCCAGCATTAATCTGAATCAAAATATTTACTAGTTTGAAAGACTTAAAGAAGTCCTCTCTGCGGTATATAATACAAATGTTAAAGCATCACCTATTCTTTGGCATGTGGTGGTTTGTCTTTATTCCTTGTAGGTAAATATTATTTCTAATATCTTAATATAATGATATTCTATATTGTGTCCATAAGCAGTTTATATTTATTTATCAGATGTTCTCCTTTTTTCCACTTATTGGGTTTACTCGATAAACACTTTTGATTGCCTGTTTATGTGCCTTTTTGTGCATAACATCATATTATTTATCATGGATGACAGAAAAAAAGAACACTTAAGTTACACAGCCAAAGTACTACAAACCCATAAGTACATTCTGTTTTTCCATTATATGTTGAATAGTCGGGGTAACTAACAGCAAGATACTGAAATAACCCTTAGAAACATAAACCAGTGTTTGAGGAGACCTGAGAGTACATCTAATCCAGTCCCATGTTTTACCAATGAAGATACTGAGCCCCAGGGAGCTTGCCTTGTTCAGTATCACATATGGCCAGTCAGTGGCAGAGCCATGTTTGAACCCAAGTTTTCTGACTCAAATTTTATGATCACCCCTCTATGATTTATTACCTCTCATTAGAACAGGAATGTTGGGATCTGGATTTAGCACTGTTCTTTTTGGCAACTAGTTAGAAATTCTAATTTTAAGAAGGAAAATCTTCTAAAGTCCTGACGATTATAGGCTTTTTTTCCAAGCCATTGTTTTAGGTGGGAAAATGTAAAAGATAGATTTTAATAGTCTGTTAACTTGTCATTAAATCTGTAAAGTGTGCATAAAGTACTGCTCATTATAAAACCTGAGCTGGTTGCAAAAATATAAATTCTTGAACAGGGCCTCATGCCAAATTAAATGCAAAAGCTTTTAGAATGGAACAGAATTGAATTGACATTCAAACAAAAACTTGGTGCACTGACTATGCTCAATAAGGTACTTATCATGAAGAATCTGTGGTTGGTATCAGAATTTATTAAATATGGCCATTGCCTGGCTATTAGAAAGGAAATGAATGCCAGTATTTGATTAGAGAATAGATTTCAGGAAAAGTAGAGAAGGTAAAAATCGAGGTATATATAATTGTCTCCATTATTAGGTCCTTTTATTCCTTTTTCTTCAAGTGAACTTGTCTTATAGTGATAAATGTGTATGTAGATGATATACTTCTATTTTGGGACTAAAGATTATAATTTAACAAATGTGATTTTTGTGTTCTCTCAAAAGCATTTGTTAGAGGAAAAACATGCTGGTGGTGGGTTCTGTCAACCACACTAGAGGGTTCCCTACGCTGGGTGCAGTTACTCTTAGCTTGGCAAAAGCACCAGTGTGTGTGGTGTCAGGGCCAGCACAAAGGATGCTTATCCTGAGTGGCTGTGTGTGGCAGCTCTGAGAACTTGTTCAGTCTAAACAGAGTGACAGCATATGTGAGGAGAAAAACCTTTTCAATTGCTGGAAAGCCCTGGCTGCTCTCTGCTGCTGACTTGAGCCTCGCAAAGAATGAGCTCGGCAGGAACTGGCTCAACCAAAGGGCTACTAGGTCTCCAACTGATAACTCAGGTTGTTAGGTACACTCCAAAAGCACTGATGACGAGCTCCTGGCACTCCCATTTTGAGCAGGCCCATTTCCTGGACTGGAAAGCTTGCTTGCCTTAGTAGCTGGCTGTCAGGTGTTCTTTTCCCTACTTCCACTTTTTCTATAGATATGTAAACTGATTTAGGGGCAGCATCTCTCTGCTGGAGTGCCACTTAGGGTACACCCAACTGTTCCCATCCCAAGCTCACCATTCTGTAAGATAAGAGCTTGGGGGACAGCATATGTTTTGCCAATTCTTTGCCTGTAATTCTCTCCAGTGAGCCTCCTTTGTGTCTGTATCTTGTGTCACTAATGGGTTTTGTCCCCACCCTCTGGCTTTACACTATGACACAGCAGCTCCTCACCAGATAAATATATATGGGAATACACAGGTAGTTATCCTTCTACAATACGTTCTCCAATTCGGAGCTTACACCTGTACCTAAAAATGTTAAGCATCCATTTTATTAAATCTATGTCTCATTCCAAGTATGTTTATATAAATCTGATTTTTCATTCTATCTTGTTCTACCTTTACCTTGCCTTGATATACCTTGATTTAAAACAAATGTCAGGCAGAAGAATGTCAGAAATCCTTAACAGTTTTTCTTCAATGAAAATCAAATTCATGTTATGCTGTTATTTGTAAATTTAGATTCTTGTTTTTTTCTGAGAATCTATGATTTCCATAGTTTGTTCACTAGAAAGCTAGCTCCTATCATTTCTTTCAGCAGTGTCTGTGTCCTCATTTAAAAAGAAAACAATCATCTTTATTTTTCTTTCTCATTCATAGGGCCTTACAGGAACTGGGCGGGGTGGGGGGGAGCGGGGAATGAAAGAATAGCTGCTAACATTTAAAGAGCATTTTCTAGGTTCTGGATACTGTTTTAATCTCTTTACACATATTAACTCACTGAATCCCCTCAATCCCTTGGGATGTAGGTTCCACATTTAGGTTGACCCATGAAATCACCATCTTTACAAGTCAAAATGTCAGGTGTTATTAATTTCATATTGTTCAGTCTAACCCATTTTACAGATTAGGAAACTGAAACACAGAGGCTATATAAACTTGCCCAAGGTCACACAGGCAACTGTCTTTGAGGCCCAACCAAAGATAGTTAACCTCCTAAACCTCTTTCAGTGATAGTGTGTCTTTTAATGTTTCTGAGATCCCAGATTCTCAGAGAAGTAGAGAAAAATGATCAAGGTATTAGTGTTGATCAGCACTGGTCTCGCTGGAAGTAAATGGCACTGTTGGGTAAATCAGAGGCTCTGGTGCATTTTCCCTGAACATTCCCTATATGTGTCCTGTGATCTCTTTGCTGGCAGAGCCAGTAATCAGCAAAGACGATACCTTTAGTTAAAAAAGACTGAGTTATACAGCTTCCTTTCTTCAGCTACCTTAATTTCTTATACATACTCAAATATAATTATTTTTAATGCTAATATTATACTTACCCAGATATTTTATCAGTATTAATGATCTTCGAAACCGCCTTGAAAAGTTGGTATTTGCTAACAGGGGAAATGATGTTTTAATAAGTTTTAAAATAATCTGATGAACTCATTGGAATGTACCCCATTTTTCTTTTCAGCCCCTCAAGGACAGTCAGAAAGATTTCCTAAGTGATGATGGTGTTAAGCAAAGTTCTAATACCAACTAAACAGTAGTTTAAATGCTGATGAGTCTATAAAAGGGAGATACTGACCCGAGTGAATTACTGAGTCATTTGGGGAAAATAATTTGGACAGGGGCCCAGGGTTTAACTATCAGAATTATAAAGCTGAAAAGATCATCTCTTCCAAACCCTTCAGTTTCAAGTTGCTATTTGCCTAAGTCTCTGTAAATAGCCAGCAGCGGCTCCTGCTTCCTAGCACACTCCCTCTTTACCTTAAGTCCTACCTTTCACAGGGAAACAGCCCACAAAATCTCTTCTCAATTACAAAATAAGTATGCAGGAATCTTCAGAACCATTTTGAGAATTGAACAAACTATTCTTAGCATGGATTGATTTTTGTTATTCATTTGTTTCTCAGAGTATTTTTAAACTGAAACCATGGAAATATTAAATATTAATAAAACTTTTCTTAAAAACCTCAATCCAGTCTTTAAGAAAGTATTTCAGCCAAATGCATTTAACTAAAACATTTATCTGTGGATAGCTTTCTTTATTTTTATTCAAACTTTCAATTGATTGGTTTTAAGTGATGGATGAAACATTAAATGTTCCCTGACTTAGAGCTTTCCCTTTCTCCATCATAAATTGACGTTTTTGTGGATCCTTTGTGCTGCAGCATTCAAAACTGCCTTTTTAAGAAGTAACAAAAAAATAGTATTTGCTACAGTCAGCAGATGGTTGTCACATTTTGTTTTCAGCGCGCTTTACCACTTAATTTTGTTTTGTTGCAGCATCAGAGGTTGCCAGTCAAGCATCTGCTATAGCTTATGGCCCAGGACTGGAGCCACTGCTGATGGCACATGTTCAGAACAGCACTAATCTAAAATAAATGTTTAATAAGCTAGCCATGAAAGCACCTGGATTTTTTTCCCTTAAATTTCACAAAAGTGTATGAGAGATTTAGAGGTTGGAAACAGTTCTACATAAGATTTGACTTATGCATTTTTATGTAGGTTAGTATATGAAAAATAATGCTTTTTTTTTTAATCTTTTGTGAATTCCAGCTCATCAAGGTGCAGTACAAGACCAGCCATACCAGCTGCCAGTGGAAATCGATCCTCTCATAGGTCTGTCACTTCTTTCTCTCTTTGCGATTCATTAAGCTCTGTATGGTGGCCCTGAAGTGTAGATTACAGTTGTTTTTCACTTGCTGGTTGCTGGGAATGGAATTTTCCTGATAAACCATTTGCATGCAAATTGGAATGCAATGAGCTGTGGCTATGCTGGTATTTCATCAACTCCCCCTCGTTGGTTTGCCTAATTTGAACAGGCCTAGGACGCGTGTCACTGAAAATTAATATGGATGCTGTAATAATGTGTGATTGAGAATGCGCATGAAGTACTGTCAGGATAATATTGGATCTTTTCATCACTCAGACTTGTTGATGAGCAGGAGCGAGGCACGTTATGATGAATTGGTGCACCGGTAATGTGATGGAGCTCCTTTGCTAGGGAAATTTTCATAATAACAGTGGGGTTCTTAGCAGCACTGTGTTGTGAAAAATAAAACTGTAGTGCCAGGGTTTCATCATTAAAGGAGATCAATCCTTTCTTCCTGGACCCTCTGTTCAGTGTGAGGGGATTAATGTGCAATTGCAGAGCAGTTTCAAAGTTGAAATATATTGCCCGGCCAATGGCAGTGTTAAGATATTTGTATTCATTTTCCTATGGTCCTACAGCCCAATAAATTGCCATTGGAGGTTAAATTTGTTCAAGGGGGAAAAAAGAAAAGGGAGGAGACCAGAAAGAGCCATTGGGATGAAATGAGCATCTGCAGCAGATGACTTAGAATATTTAATTGCTTCTGTGCCTTTTGAGTCAGTTAGGCAAAATCTCTAGTTTAGCATTTTTCATTCTTATGGGTGGGAATTTCATACATGGCTTTACTGAGAGTAACATTATTAACATGTCTTATTAAAGATGCTATTTCAATCACTTTTAGAATAAAATACTTAATTGCCTAGTTATTAGGGGTGTGCTACCATTGTGGATGTTTAGCTTATAATTTTGTTAAGTTTCCCTGGCACATAAATTTGTTACAGTTTTTAAGTTTTCACATAGAGCAGATGAAAACGCTGATTTATTCTTTTAAAATCCAAGCTCTTGCCTATATGTATGTCACCTTTTTTTTTGTCTTTAAAACTATTGTTTCAGTAGAGAGCTACGTGGCTACCACTTGCAAATGAGCTATCAAGATGAACTAAACTAACCTTAAGCTCAAAACTAATTCATTTGGCATTCCCCACATAGAAGCGGAAATGTAAGAAGTAATTATCCATGTGAAGGATAAATACTAGTCTGATTCCTAAATAATCTTTTGCTTTGAGTACATAGGATTTGCCATATATTAAAAAATAAAATGTTCACTTGGGTAAAGTTTTAAAAGTCAGGAAAATAAAGTCCATTTGATAAGTCCTTTACAAGCATTTTTTATTAAGTATAGAATTATTCTTTGCCTTAAAACTTGACAGTGAATATCCTATAGGCAAATCTAATTAAATGAGTTCAGCAACTGTCATTCTTTAGATTAGGCATGGGTAAACTTTTTTGATAAAGGGCCGGATAGTAAATACTTCAGGCTTTGTAGACCATAAGGTCTCATAGACAACTACTTAGTTCTGTTATAGCACAAAAACCACCAAAGACAATATGTATAAACAAATGAGCATTTCTGTGTTCCAATAAAACTTTATATATAAAACCAGACACCGGCCATAGTTTTCTTCTCTACTATAGATCATTGGTCATCTAACGGTGTGCTCCTATATCCCCTAAAATAATTGTTTAAAACCATGTACCTTCCCACGTATTTTAAATGTAGCATGTTTTAAAGTTTTAAAGTTCCCACATATTTTAAAAGTAGCATGTAGAAAGTTTTCAGCACAAATTTCGATAGTTGCAAATATATGTATATATATTTATGTATTATGTATTATGTATACATACATTATGTATATATGTAAATATATATATTATGTATTATATATAATATATAAAATTTTAAATCTATCCAATGGAATTTAAATATAAAAGTGAATTAATAGTCAAAATTTTCTGTTTTTAAAAAATGCATAAAAAAGCTATTAACAGTTGAAAATACTGTATTATCCTTTTTTCATCTTAAATTTATATTTTAATTCCACTTCTTCTACACAATTTTAACTTTTCAAAAAGTTACTTTATTGCAAATACTTTTCAGCAATAAAAATATATAGAAAATTAAACAAATGTATGTAAGTTAATTGTTAAAATTTCCTATGACCATAAGGCTCAGTTTTGTAAGAAATAATGTACACTGAGTTATCATTACAAATATTATTATACACACTTATTAAAATTATAGTTTTTAATAAACATTATTAAACATAAAAAAGAAACACTTATTAGAAATACATCTTTAATGAAATGGGTGGGGCTTTCTTCTCCCCCTGCCCCTCCATTCCCCATTTGCTCATGTATTTGAGTGAACATTATTTGTTGTTGAATGAGACAGGATTTGTCAATGGTTCTATCCTCTTTTTTTTTCTATTTTTTTTTTTTTTAGTAGATGGAAGCTCTGAGGAACGTTACCTACGTGAGAAAATAGATGGGAAAGGAAAGAATTTTGTTTTCACAGTGTCTCTGAAATCTTTGAACTCTGAGTTATGTCACAAAATTTATATTGTAATCTGTTATTAAGAATTATTTTCATGGTCTGTCATTAAGTGATCATTTTAACAATCTATCATTGGAAATTTATTTTTAACGATCTATCAATTGACATCATGATTAGATCCTCCTTCCATTTTATTGAAAGCGATGAATTGGAAACCACCAGCCCTACAGAATGATTTGATACTTTGGCATCCACTTTGCAGCCTCACATCAGTATTTTGAATTGTCCCTTTATTTGCATCTCAAGAGATTTTCATACCCAGATAAGGCATTATAGTAAGATCCTGGATAGAAAAGAAATATGCCTTTGTTTTATTTAGTGGAAGAAGAGCATGCAGAAAGGGTCATAAGAGAAGAAAACTCACAGGAGAGTTCTCAGCCAAAGCTGTTTCAGGGAAGAGAACATATAAAAGTTGAGGAACTAGAAATTGATTCCCTTAAAACCATCTGTGCTTGTTTATCCTTTGGGAAATCTTATACCACCCTCCTGCCAGGAGTGTGCATGCCCCAGTTTGAAGAATGCCTATCTGGACAAATACACCTAATCTTCATTAAATAAAAACACCTTCAGTACTGAATCTTGGGAGGCAATGAGATAAAGGAAGCAGTTGTGAGATAGATAGATTAAATAGATTGGATGGATGGATGGATGGATGGATGGATGGATGGATGTCGCAATATTAAATTATAGGCAAGCACTTACTTGGAAAATAGTTCATCTGAATGCTGAAGGGGCATCAGCCTGTACTCATGGGTACTTTGTGGTCTCTCAATTAAAATTTATGCACATACCCAAATCTGTGAAGTGAGATCCTCCCCCCCACCAGAAATCATGCCCCCCCCCAAAAAAAAGACCAGTGAAAGTTTATATCCTAGAAGCAAAAGTCATATAAATGGTAACAAATAAACATTTTTACAGTTTTCATGTGGAATGAAGTACTGTAGTAACCAGTATAGAAAGTATTACGTGCCTTGTCTTTAATTGCTAGGTTTCTTGGAATAAAAAAATCTAAGTTGTACCATACAGCTTCACTGCAGTGGGATACTATTGTCTCTCTGTAATGTACTATGGTACTTATAAAAGCTTTTCTTATTTGCCAGCAGCTTCCCTTTGTGTGGGAAGGAGGTGGCAAAAGAATGATCCCCAAATAGGATTCTGCCCTTTTTACTGCTGCTGTCACTTTCTAGTTCATTAATCCCCCAAAAGTAATATGAAGCCTATTATCAAATAGTTATCTAATAATCTCCCTTGGTTAAGTTGTATAGACAGACACTAGCAGAATATTCCACTATGTCTATGCATATGTTTGCTAGGTCATGTTTGCCATGAGGGCAGGGAATAGTTGATTTCTCTGTATCCCCAGTGGTTCTTAATACAGCACTGGAAAGTATTTTGAATACTTTTTTTCTTCTGCATTACTTTCTGAGCCTTCTCTTAGATTGGCCACATTAACTTAGTTATTACATGCAATGAATATTTTTCTATTTTTTATTTTTATCAATGCACTTATAGGTTGGGGTTTCCCCTGCCCACCCAAAAAAAAAAAAACCCAAACTGAAGACTATGATGCAAAGAATGTAATTATCAGATGCAGAAATTTATCTTGTTATGATTTCTGGTACAATCAAATTTCTTTATTACTATAAAAACTATTATTTGTATTGGAAGGTTGGTGGTGAAATAACCCTGAGGTCACTGGAAACAAAGCTTTCTATTTGGTTGGCCTCATGGTGCAAAGAAAGGCATCTCAGTGAAAATTCCTTTTCTGATAATGGCATGCTTGGTAGTATATTTCTAGAAGATTATTACTCTTCCTATGTGCTTGATGTTGCTCTGTGTCTGACCTTCTGCCTGGTGACAAACCCCATATCAGGTGCTCTGTAGCACTTTGAAAACACACTGCCAGACTGTCTTGTTTTATTGCTTACTTAAGGAGTAAGAAAGTGGCAGTGTGCTGTGCTTTGACTTTTTCAATTACAAGTATCTTTAATAAATAGTCATTCTACCCTTTCCTTACATGCAAGTACAGCTGTAAACAGGGGAAGAAGGAGTTCACATCTAGTCAAATTAAAGACCTGTTAAAGCCAAAGTACTCCAAGATGTTACAATATTTCAAATATATGACATTTAAATTCTAATATTGCTTTCTTGTGACAAAAAGTTAAAAGGTAATAGATTGTCACAACATGAATCCATTCTCATGACAATGGACATAATGAGATTGTCAGAAGCACAAACCTAACTGTGGTGCAATCTGGAGACTGTAATCTAGTTTGGTCTTGTCCAAGAGCTAGAAAGCATGTTCTGAGAATTGTATACTATTTTGAAATTGTAGTATGTTATTATTTTTCCCTCTAGGCAAAATTTCTTCTTGAGACATTGAATTTAGCTACCCACATTCTTCCAACAACTGGATATATTTTCCTGTTTTGTTTTTCAAATATTGTTATGTTTATGTTTAACATTTTAAATTAAAGGTCAAATATTCTTGTCCTGGAATGCTTCTCCCTCAACCCGACCACCAGTATCACAGACCCTAGGATTTTTGTACATGTGTGGGTTTAGTACGATTTTTGTCTCTTCCTCTGTTGTCACAGCCAGCAATACAGGAATGCACAGGAGGCAAATCACTGACCTTTTAGACCAAAGTATTCAAGTCCATTCCCAGTGCTTTGTCATCACTTCGGACAACCGCTATATTCTCATCTGTGGCTTCTGGGATAAGAGTTTCCGAGTCTACTCTACAGACACAGGTAACTTATTTTCATCAGTGAACTAAAGTTAGCTACAAGTAGCATTGAGAGGCTAGAATGTTCTCTCATCTTCTTCCTTCCCCAAATTACAGAATTCTAAAATGTGTAACATAAGGAAGAGACACTGTTTTCCCCTCTTAAGTAAAAATCTATAATACAGTTCACTATTAAGTTAACTTCAGCATGCTTTTAAGAGGCAGTTTGTTCTAGTAAGTCTGTCTTCCAAGCCTCATGCCTACCGAATGAATGATTCATTTGAAATCGTATCCTGGCATGTAAGTAACATAATCGTACAGCAGGTAGGTGTACATACCTATAGGTGTATTTTCCCACTTTTGTATTATATAAAGGGCTTTTTTTTTTCCTTACTGGAATTTCTCATTAATTGTATTTCTTAGTAGTAGATATCTTGCCTCCACTTAATTCTGCATAGAACATTGTTGAAAGCTACACCATCATGAAGGACATTAGCTGACTACTGATTTCATGTGTGACAGGGGCTCTTATTAAAATATAAAAGTTTAACTGTATATATTCATTTGCATGTATCTCCTAAGGGACAAACCAAGCTTAACTCATCATTATTACGGAAGATCTATAAATTTTTGTATATAGGAAATTCAGAAGTCTCTTTAAAATATTTTAGAAACTGTTATAGGAGGAAATCAATTTATAGTAAATATGTAGTTGAATATTTGAAAGAATTAAAATTAGATATTAATATATCAGAATTTGATAATACTGTGGAAGTAGAAATTTCAACTAAAACAAGGATGTACAAATATCTTACTTACATGTGGGAATAGGAAATTCTTTTTAATTTCTAGTTAATTAAATGTTTTATAGTAAATCATTTTTCAGTCTTGTTTATAATCTTTATAGAATGTATGAATCCAAGTTTCTGCTTTAGTAAGTATAATATATTGAAAAACTAATTGTTGGTTATTCAAAAATTTTGTCCTAATGCATTTTGATGAATGTATTGTAATATAGCTATGAGAAAGTAGAGGAAAAATAGTTGAATATATATTGTTCATATAATAGACCCTACAAGTTGTTTTTGCCATGATCTTACTTATTTTTTTATTGAACTGATGATAGTTTTCTTAAAATGTGTATCCTATGTTCTGTAGGTCCAGAAAGAAAATACCATTATTCTAGTCTTTTTTTTTAAATTTTTTTTTAACATTTATTTATTTTTGAGACAGAGAGAGACAGAGCATGAACAGGGGAGGGTCAGAGAGAGGGAGACACAGAATCTGAAACAGGCTCCAGGCTCTGAGCTGTCAGCACAGAGCCCGACATGGGGCTCGAACTCACAGCCCTCACGGACCGCAAGATCATGACCTGAGCCGAAGTCGGCCGCTTAACCGACTGAGCCACCCAGGCGCCCCTCTAGTCTTTTTCTTTAATTAGGCACTTACTGCATGTTGAGGTCTATAAGGTTGATTACTATTGAGCCTAAAACCCCTCTAGAATTCTTAAAAAATGCAATGGAATTGATATGTTCCTAAAATTATTTATTATTACAGTGACTTTTCTCTGATTTAATAATGGAATTTAAATTTTAACCTCTTCTTTCACTGTTTTGGTAATGGCAACCTTATTAGAATCATTGACCTCAAATTGTGCTCCCCTTTTGCATAAACTTTCAGATTAAAATTGTTACATGCTCTCACAAAATTTTCTTAAACATTCTTTTAGATTGCATATCATTTTTTATACATTTAAAAAATTATTTCATAATTTACATACCATAAAATGAATTCTTTTTGGGTTACAGTTCTGTAAGTTTAAGCAGTGTATAGAATTACATAACCACCATAATAAAGATGTAGAGCAGTTCTGTCACCCCCAAAATTCCCTGTGCCCCCCCTTTGCCATCAGCCTCTTCCCCCGCCTCAGCTTTGCACCACTGATCTATTCTTTATCTCTGTAATTTTGCATTTTCCAGAATGTTATATAAGTGGAATCATATATTATGTCAGTCTTTGGTTTTGACATGAGTATTTTTGAATTTGCTAACCTTTCATATCACTTTTCAAAAGCATTGACTATTAATACTTGTAATATAATTTGTAATAATCACTTTTATGTAATACTAATATTTAAAATAACTCTTACATTCACACAGAGTTCTTTAGAATTTATAAAATTCTTTCATATACATGATATTGTGTCAGCCTCATAACAGTCCTGTGAGAGACAAGACAGGTATCTTCATCCTTATTTTTCAGATGATGAAAACTGAGGTTTAGAAAGGTTAAGTAACTTTTTTGAAATTTGTATAGATAATGGTAATTGAACTTGGTATTGGAGCCAGCTCTTCTGACTTCAGATGTAGCATTCTTTATCATTACACCATGTTATCTCATATAGGCGTACCCATGAATATTGGTTAATTTTGGAAAATGCTATAATGTATCACACTAAGTTCCTCTGTGTCTGCCATGTTACATTAGACGTGATAAAGTAGATAACATTCCTTCTCTTCTTTCCAAAAACCTTCCACTTTACAGGGTTTTTTTTTTTTTTTGGATATGTGAGTGTGTGTGTATGTAAAACATTTTCATAAGTGGTAGATTTATTCTAAGCTTCATTTTAGTGGTACTTACTTAGCTTGTACAATAAAAATATTTACATTTGCTAGAAAAGTTATGAAAAAATCCTGAAATGATAGTCCTAGTACGTTTCTTAATATCTCCTATACAAACAAACTCTGATGCTAGTTTTATTTAAAGTAACTTCAGTTAGAGTAAATATATGTTTTATGACAATAGGGATATTAAATAGTTTCTCCTTTAGGTTTACCAGAAAAGCAAGGGGAAAATTATATGATCAATAATATATAATAGCAAAGCTATCACAAGTGTTGAATTCAATTATATTTTCACACATCAGCCAAAAAAAAAAATTCTTCCGTTATTAGATTCAGGGTGGGGTGGGGTGGGGGAGAGAAACTGGTTGTAACGGGAAATTCTTTAAACATAAATCATGTTTTCGGGACACAACCAGAACAGCAGAGGCAACAATAAAACCTTCCCTCGGCAGTGGGAATTATTTTCAGGCCACATTTTAGATTCAGTGGTGTAGAGTCCTGAGCTTGAATTTTTTTTATTTGTAGCACAGCTGTCAAATAAAACATTAACTAGAAAATTTGTTCTGTCAAAAAAAGGATATTCTAGTGCTTGTGGTAATATTTGATATTAGTGTGTGGAGAGGTGGACTGGTATTAAAGGAAACAAAAAATAAAGGTTGAGGAACACTTATGAGATTATCAGAAAATAATTTACCAAAAAGAGCAGCAGGTATTTATATGCTGTGATTTATTTAGGAGGAGTGAACCTCAACCTCATAGCAATAACAACTATTGCTGAGGAAGGCTGCCAGAACAGGAAAAAGTAAACTTAAAAAAATAATGTTTTCCAGAGTTGAGTCCAGAGTATACATTGTAGAAAATAAAATTAATTGGTATTAAAATATGAAAGGCTTTAGATGTAAATATGTAAATGTCACATCACTCCCTCATTTCAGTCTTCCTTGATGCCCAATCTAAATTCATTCTACCTTATTATTCTCACTGATCCTATCTTGTTTTTTTCTTTTATAATACTTATCACTATTCATAATTACATATGTTTGTGTTTAATGTCTGTCTGCCCCACTAGACACTAAATACTATAAGGGCAGGCATCATGTCTAATTACCACCAATATACATGTAAGAAGGCCTAATGCTTAGCACTCAGTAAATATTGGTTGAATAAAAAATAATTGTGATAACTTTGGGGGCCAAAATTAAAACACAAGGAAGTTTTAATTAAAGAACCATAGTGACAGAGTATACATTTTTCTAACACTGACATTATAGATACAGAGTGATGACTTACCCTAGAATTAACAAATGGATCTGGGAAGATTCTGCCACTATAGTTAATTTATCCCACTTGTCCAGCTAAATCTTTACACTTTGTTCTCACATGAGTTGGAAATTAGGTAAATTATCAGGAGAATAGCCGCTTTTTTGCACGGCTCCTGGAAGCACTTGGATTTCCCGTGCGCTGTGTTCCTCTTGTACCATTGATTGTTAATCGTAGTAACTCCTCCTCACTTCTACAACCCACTGGATTGATGGCCATCACATCTTAAATAGGCCTGCCCTAAATAATCTATTTACATTACTCCTGTAGTTTACATGTTCTCAACATTTAGGTGTAGGCTGAGGCAGAAATAACTGTACATCCTGTTACCAAAAACATAACCAACACAGTATGTTCAGTTGTTTTCAGTGGTTACAACTCACTGACATTGCCTTCGGTTTTCCAGTTAGTACTAAGAGTGCATTCAGCTGACTTTGTCTTACCCTTTGTAAGGCCTGCCTTTACTCTGACACCACCCAGTTTACCACTAACCCTCTCCACTTTGTTCTTCATGTAAATTGGAAATGATGTGGAAATGATTATATCTTTTCATATTTAATTTGCTCTTTTCATTTCCATTTTTTTTTATTCTAAGAAGGCTTGAATTCTTGATCTTTGTCGATACAATTAATTTTTTAAATGAAATGTTTTGATATCCATTTAAAAAGTTGAAGAAATTCAGAAGTACACACTTTTAACTTTAGCAGTTAAAACACCAGCTTTAACTAAAGACTATTCACAGGAGAAAAAATGCATTTTATTAATTGTGCAATTTGAGCCTGAGATGAATCTGAATTTAAAGTTACTAGTAGTAGGCTCTCTGCAAGAGTGAAAACACTGTATTTGATCTTATACCTGAGTTAAATAAATTATGTTTCAGCATTTTATTTTTAAATTTGCAGCCTTTTTAACAGGTATTAGACTTACTGGGGCGCCTGGGTGGCTCAGTTGGTTAAGCCTCTGACTCTGGCTCAGGTCTTGATCTCCTGGTTTGTGAGTTCAAGCCCTGCATTGGACTCTGTGCTGACAGCTCAGAGCCTGGAGCCTGCTTCAGATTCTGTGTCTTTCTCTCTCTGCCCCTCCAACCGCCCCCCCCCCCCACCTCTCAAAAGCAAAATAAACATTAAAAACCTTAAAAAAGTAAGAGACCTATTAAAATGAAGAATTAAAAAAAGTTAACATAAGTACTTTTTTAGTTATATTTATGATTATCTTGAAAAGTTAAATATACTTAGATGCCAATACTTGAGACCTCAAACTTTTGAATAGGTTATGATGTGTTACAAATTAAACACAAACTTTTTAAGGCATATTAATCTTTTTTCAGCTTAGTGGTCTTTCTTCTTGAATATTTGAATTATATTTATATGACCCCACTGAAACATTTATTCAAAAATAAAAAAACTTACGCTGAATATTAGAGACAGGTAATCTCTGACATTCAACTGTACATTCTGTAAACCTTTTGAAAGGAAAATTTTAGCTAGAAACCATAGGGATGGAGTGGAAGGGCTTCTATAGCTATTTAATTCTTTAGACAGTATGTATGAATTATAAACACCATCCTAATTTTTAAACAAAGGTTTTAAAAGTGGGGACTTTACTTTTTTTTTCTGGCACTGTTAGTGAACAAGTCATCCTGTGTCTGAAACCCTAGATCTGTAGTAAGTTTAGTTAGAGTTCCTCCTTTTCACCCCCAGTCATTAATGTTAGATAAACTGCCATTATCTGAATTTCATCATGAGCCCCCAAGGAATTTTCATCATTCAGACAATTAAAACAGAGATGGAATGACCTGGCTCAAACTGCAATCATAATATATTAGTCTTTTTACCAAAATTTAGTTCATGTAATTCTAATTTGGAAAAAAAAAAAAACACAGAAACTCTCCAGAGTGATTTATGTGGTCCTTGTATAGATCACTTTTAAAAAAATACATTAACTCTTTACTAATTCAGAGACAAGTTTGTATTAGTAAAGTCTAAGTTATAAAGTACTTAAAGAAAGGAACCTAAGTTTTATTTTGTTTTGAATCCTACAGAATCACTTAAGAAATTGCTGAAATTGTTGAATTCTCCTGGGTCCGGTTTAATCAGTAGACATGATTTATTATTTATGGTAGCCATGGACATAATGCTGTATGGCATCATGGCCCTCAAATACTGTTTGTTGAAATGGTTTTAATATATGTCTTTCAAAACTGTTACTATCACTGCTCAGTTGATTTTTTGTTGTTAATATTCAGAGAAAACTTTTAGGTTAGACCAGATCAAATGTTATTATAAATCCTGAATCATCAGAATCTGAGTTAATATGACTTCATTATCTTGTAAGTTAAATGGTCACTGGAATATTTTCTTACCTTTTTTCATTTCAGCTTTAAAGAAAATTGTTTTGTATTTCAGGAAAATTGATCCAAGTGGTATTTGGCCATTGGGATGTGGTTACTTGCCTCACTCGTTCTGAGTCCTATATCGGGGGAAATTGCTACATTCTCTCAGGGTCACGTGACGCAACCCTTCTGCTCTGGTACTGGAATGGAAAAAGCAGTGGGATTGGAGATAACCCGGGCAGTGAGTACAACTCATTTTATAAGTAAACTATTACAAGTGATGTATAATAACATTCTGCAGTGATGTTGGAAGTTACATTTTTCATCGTGGTGAAAGTGAAACTGAATTATTGAGTCGTTTTAATTTCTTAGTTATAATTTAAGGAAGGTCTAGATAGGCTTTCAATTATTAACAGTTTGCGAACATTGATAATTCAAATCCAACTATGGATTTTTCATGTTACAGGTTATGATCTGAACATGGTAGTTCTTCTTTGGAAATGGCTGTCACCAAATAAAAGAGTGGTGTTTCATTCACGAACAAGACAAAACATAAAAGAGCAATCACATATTATCTTGTTTATTGAATTCATATTTTAGGAGGGCAAAAGAAAAATTATAATTTCATGGAAACAAACCAGTCTTTATAAAGAATATGCTTTCATTTACATATTAAAAGATAAAACAGGTCATAAAAGGCCAATATGGAATATTCAAATTGGCTCTTGGTTTTTCATATGGGAAATGAAAATGTTCACCAACAGCCTTAAACATCTTTATGAAACTATGCTGAAGGCAGTAAAACAAAAAATGTGTAACCATTTAAAATTGTAATTCACAGAAGGCAAAAAAGGAAGCAGCTACCATTAAAACCAATCGCACACAGCTGCAGAAAAGAAATGGCTTTAGAAAAACACATTAAGAAGTAGGAAAAAACAATTAAAGGGACCACCTGAAAAATGAGAATTTAATTAAAATGATTATGACAACACTGAAGAGTTCCTGCAAGAATAGCTTTAGATTTTTACTTCATAAAGTAGAGCATTTTAACTGCTCTTAAATATTTACAGTTTCTTAATTTAAAGCAAGCTGCACTACATTTGGTTAAAAGGAAGGACTATTTTGTCCTTGATTGCTTTACCTGAATGCTATGGCACTTACTCTGTCCCTTAGCTCCAAATTATGAGACAGTCTGAACATGCTTAATTCCGTCACATTTTGGATTGACTTCTTAAAGCTGTGCTTATTAAATGTTTAATATTTGATTGAAAGTGAAATATGTAAAAACAGTCAAAAGCCAGTGTATAATTTTAAAAGAAGTATATGGGAGATATTTTATCAAAGCTGTTTATGCTTTTCTGTTTTGTGTGATAGGTAAACACGATTTTTATTAAATCCTGTAATGTATATTTCTTATGTTAATTAAATCAGGGATAATTCCCTATACAAATAGAATATTAAAAATAACTTTAAGTTTGTGATGCTTTAGAGAATATGGTCTTTGTGATCGGGTCAAACTTTAGTGTTTATATGGGAGGGTAATGTGTTCATGTGTGTATTTCACATATTTACGGAGACATCTGCATTTTATACATAATTACAATAAAATGTTTAAACATGTAAACTTAAGGGATTTTGTTTTTCACTTTCGTTTGAAAAGTACTTCATGTTCTTATTGGACCCTCACATTCTGCTCCTTCTTCATTTCTGGCCTTTTAGGAGTGTCTCCTTTCAATTTCTTTTTTTCCTGTGTTTATAAACTCAGTTACCGTGATTCAGTAAATTATCTTAGACAAACCTACATTTAACGTAAATAATAAATATATAATTTGTTATTTATCTGAAAATATACAGGAAGAACTTTCTCTTGCCTTAAAGTAATGTGTTTCATTCACATGTAGCAATCCAAACACAAGAAAAAATTTTATTTTTACTTCCATGGTCTAATTTGTGTTCTATATGTTATACATGGTCATTACCAGTGTGTACTCCAAGAAGTAGCTAGAGGCTTATTATCTATACCTATATGTAATTGCTGTTACATTTCAGAAATTAAAGTATATTTTCATACTAGAATTATTCAACATTTCCAGAAGGAAGAAATGTATAAATACCTTATAAATCATCCTAGAGATGGTTTTTACATGCATGTCTTCTAGAAAAAATGAATCCAGTAGCATTGACCAAATCCTGGAGTTTGGAGTAAAACAAATCTAAGTTCTAAGCTTTTCTGTGGTCCTTCTGTCTTGTCTGTAAAATGAAAGCAACAATAGTCACTGACTTAAAGTATTATCAGAAGCACAGAATGCTTAGAGCAAATAAATCACCATACAAACACCATCTTGTTGGCATTAGAGTATATATTATAATGTTATATTTTTCATAAGGCACTTCATCTATACCCTCTCATTGTCTGCAGTATGGTGGACATTAACTCCTAGTAACGCTGGTAATGAAAAGAAAAAAAAATAAAAGAATAACATAACAGCACATCTCATAAAAATTTTAGAAAATTGTAATGTATCTTGACTAAATTAAATTACCTTTCTCAAAGTGAACCTCATCCTTTCTGGCTCTTTTATAATGTCTGATGTCCCAATCTAATTTTGCTTTAGCTTTGAAGGATGAATCTGGGAGAAAGACAAATAATGAGAATTTCCACACATTAGAATAGAAAAATGAACAAGCCAGTCTAAGCTTTTCAAAAGAAATGACAAACAAAAACAAAGACATTTTTACCGCGCGTGTAACTGTGTTTTACACATTCATGCAAGCTGGTTCGGATTTTATAAGCCTCTGGCTCCGTGATGGCTCCACGATGCAGCCGCTCAAGTCAGAGCTGTTCACATGAGGAATTTTAGGTTATGCTTATTCCTATATTGTATCTCTTGGATGCAATATACATGCCCTTTAAGAAATGGCCATGCTTTGTTTATACATAATTTCAATCTGGTCTATAAATGCATACAATGTCTCAACTTAAAATTTTGAATATAGACTTTTTCCTTTCATGAAAGGAAAATAGGTAAGTTAAAGAAAACTATGCTATGGCTTTTTCTGCATTTTTTAGGTCTCATTCAAGTATTTTGTTTTGTTTTCAAAAATCATGAGAATAAGCTCCCATTTTTACTTGCTAGGGTCATAAGCCTGCACCATTTTCTACAAATTAGTATTAGTGCTATATGTAAAGTTTATAGCTTTATTACTATCTTTTTAAAATCATGTTATCCAGTATTAAAATACACATTGCTTGGGCAAAATCCAGCTAATTCAAACTGGGTAAAACCCCTATATATTATAACTTGGGCTTTTAAAAGGATGCACATGTTTTATAAACTATGCCTAGATTATGTGGCAAAGGCCTCATTTTCCTGAATAACAGATAGTTTCTCATCTTTGACTCTTTTGTTTTGTGATGGTTACCTCCTGTAGAATGCAGTTTTCTTACCAAGAAGAAAAATTAAGATTCAATTCCATTTAGTTGTAGATTTTTAAATAAAATGAACAAGAACATTTTAAAGAAAGGTATTTTCTACATGGAAGCATATCTTCCTTTGCCCTAGTACTCTGTGTTTTAGAACTGAATTTGTGAACCAGGATGCTTTTCCTGAAACACTCAATTTTCCTTCAGAATAATACTATACAAACTATCCACTTTCAAATTTTGGAGAAAATCACCCCCCCTCCCTCGTGCACTCAGTTGACATTTAAATACTTTAAACTTTGAAATGATCTTATAAGCAAGATGAAAATTTACAAAATAGTTCTTATCCGCTATTTTTATATTGTATTACTAGATCATAAACTTTAAATGCTTATTAAGCATTTGAAAGTAAATACTTATTAAATATTTTCAGGTTTCTGAGTAATTTTTTAAAAGCCACAGTTGATTAGCTTTAGAAACAAATGTTTGCCGACTGTGAGGGTGTTGCATAGATTTGTGTATATAGTATTTCAGTAAAGTAGTTTTCCATCCTCACATTCTGGTTTTGATTTGATTGAAAGGTGGCATTTTTTTTCCTCTTTGCAATCAGACATGCTAATCTATGTCAGCTTTCTCCTTTATGGGAATGGCGTCTACTGAAAAACGCGCACGCTTACACACACACACACACACACACACACACACACAACTATTTAAGTTTTTCTTCATAACAACAAGATTCTGTTCTTTAAGAATATTTCAGCACCATTAATTAGAGAGAAGGTTTTATTAACCATAAGGCTAGCACTAACAGACCACAGAGCTGTTTTTTAAAGTACTGTATGCCATAGCTGCCCTGCTTTTTCTCTGTCTAAAACTTCATTTTGTTATACTCTCATCAATCACTTAAGTCATTACCGTAAATCCCACTGTTGTTAATTTTACTAGTATCACCCTAATGAGACATTCCTGCTATAATTAAAAATGAATTCTAACTTTAAGGCATTCTAAATTTTTTTTTAATGAATTTAGAATGATCTTGCCTTATGACTATAAATACCACTGATATACATAGACTACTCATCAGTCTATAAGAAAAGTAGTATCATTATATGTCCAGGTGTGAATTATTTACTGGTTGCTTCTGTGCACATGTGCTTATGCATATGTATATTTTTGTGCACATATTTAGGAATTATGTTCTTTCTATCATAAAGCCTAATATGTTTTACTGAAGCTACTGATAAATCCTTATTCTTTGTCTTGCCAAAATATAGGTGGATATAACACAAACAGCATTACTCTCTTTAAGTAGGTGTCCTAGAGCACCATCTGCTGGATGTATTTGGGGACTTAATTCGGTAAATTTGAAAATCAGTATGTGATAAGACAGGTGTACGTTGTTTTTAATTGCCTGTGATATATGATTTGTGGGTCACAAATGCCAAGGTATGTACGTTTGTGGTGAACCATGTAAGTTTGTAAAAGAAATCACTTTCTTCCTTCTTTTCCTCTACCCTAATGTGGATTTGGAAGTTTATAATAAATACTTTGTTTAAGGAAAAAGTAAGCTCAACGTATGCCTCATGAAACAAAGCTTCAGTTTGTCATAAGATAAACTCTTACATTCTTGATTGCATCTTGATTGCAGGTAAGCTGTAGTTGAAGAAAATTGTTTAGATATTTTGACCTTATGTTCACTAGATTCTGAATATGAAAGGAGCGCTCGGCCCAAGTAGCCTTCTTGCACCCGGCATATTTCTCTCGGTCTGATTCTTTGTCTAGAACGTGACTTCTTATATTTACCTCATCAAGAGCTTTCCTTGTGGCCTGACTTTTGGCATACACTGTTATACTAACACTGAGACTGCCCTGTATTTTTCTTTTTTTTCTTGAATAATTCATCAAGTTGGGTTTGCAGCAGTATGTTGGCAGTGTTCAAGTTCAGGTGACATTAAACTATGTTTATGAAATTCTCCAGAAGGTCCAGGATGTTTAGTGCTCCATGATGTAATGCAGGCCTGCAAGTTCCAGCAAAACAACTCTGTATTTACTGCTTGTAACTAATAGTAGATGTGGTAAAAGGAATTATATTCATATGGCAAATGAATACAACCTTAATGTGCACCATATGCAGAGTGGTGGGGTGATGTGCCAATATATCACATTTATTTACCTTGTTTAGTTGCAGAGAAAAATGACTATACCATTCAGCCGTAGGCTGTAGTCATATAAATATGAGAACAGAAGAACTGAAGATTTATGCCCTCAAATTGAAACTGAGTATCTTCATGTGTAGACTTTCATAGTACCACACCAAAGAAAGTTGCTTGTCTAATACTTTATGCTCAGATGGGAAATTTAATTTCAAACAATTGGTAGAACTAATGTAAGAAGAGACAAGTTCCCTCTGGTCAGCTAGGGTTCTCAAAGAAAATTTGGAATGTATCTTTCTTCATTTAATTGAAACTGAATATACCTTGAAATAGCAAGCTATTTCTCCCACCCTTTTTTAAACCTAAAAGCGGGATTCTTGTGCTTTTAGAGTATTGCACGTGTGTGTGTGTAATATTATTGGAGAACCATCATAAGGACACATTTAATCAAGGCGTCCTGGAACAATCCATTAGACTGACTTTATCACCTTCCAAAAAGTTCATTTCAGTAGAGAAACTGTATGACAGCTTTGTGCATGTGTCCCTTATATTGTACTTTAATATTCCTAACAGTTTATTTTTAAAAACCATGAAATTAAGTACTTAAATTCCTCTAATGATTCCTTTTACAAAGCAATAATTGCCCTAGTTTTTAAAGTAATTTTGCTCATAAATAGGCTCGGTCAGACTTCAGATTCTAGATTTGAATTATTTCTAGGTAGGTGGGAAAATCCTTAGAATTCTTTCTGCCTCCTATGGTGAAGTCTTTATGACTGCTGAACTTTTTAGCTTTTACTCTTGTAGCTTGTAATTTCCTACACCTGAGAGATTGCTATATTTCCCTGGAGTGAGTGGGATCAGGATGTGTCTTTCTTAATTGAGATAAAATGGACATGTAACATACCAGCTTCAGGCGTGTACAACATGACTTGATATATGTATATACTGTGAAATGATCACCACAATTTATTTAGGTAATGTCCATCACCACACAGTTATACATTTTTTTTTTCCTGTGATGAGGATCTACTCTCTTAGCAACTTTCAAACCTACAATATAGTGTTATTAACTGTAGTCACCATGAGTACACTACGTCCCAGGACTGACTGACTTTGTAACTGAAAATACCTTTTGACCACCTTTGCCATCTCCCCTGCCAGTCCCCCCAACTACCATACCAGTCTGTTCTTTGTATCTCTGAGGTCAGTTTGTTTGTTTGTTTTGGGTTTTTTTTTTAATTCCACATATAAGTGAAATTAGAAAGTATTTGTCTTTCTCTGGCTTGTTTCACTTAGCATAATATCCTCAAGGTCCATCCATGTTGTGACACATGGCAGGATTTCCTCTTTTTTATTAATGAATAATAATCCACTGGTGTGTGTATACACACACATACACACAACACACACCACATTTTCTTATCCACTCATCCATTGATAGATACAGGTTGTTTCCAAGTCTTGGCTATTATACATAATGCTGTCATGACCATGAGGGTGCAGATACCTTTTCAAGGTAGTGTTTTCATGTCCTTCAGATAAATACCCAGAAGTAGAATTGCTGTACCATATATTTTTTTTAATTTTTTGAGGAACCTCATATTGCCTTCCACAGTTACTACCGCAATCTACATCCCCACCAACAGTGCATGAGGGGTCCCTCTTCTCCACATCCTCTCCAATGCTTGTTATTTATTGTCTTTTTGATGACAGCCATTTGAACAATTGTGATATATTATTGTTGTTTTGATTTGTATTTCCCTGATGATGAGTGATGTTTAGCACCTTTTCACGTACCTGTTGCCCGTTTGTATGTCTTTTTTGGAAAAAAAAATACCTACTCATATCCTCTGCCTGCCTATCGATCTATCTATTTATTGAAAATCAGATTGTTTTACATTTGTTTGCTATTGGGTTGTATGAGCTCTTTATATATTTTGGATATTATCAGATATATGATTTGCAAGTATTTTCTCCCATTACATAGGTTGCCTTTTGCTTTTGATGTTAAAATCAGAATGTCTCCAATTAAGCTAAAGATGTAAAATGTTTTTATCTGTATTCTTTTTTGGAGGCAAAATTTTATAATGTTTATGTTATTAGATACTAGATATACAGCTACAGGAGCTATGAATGAATTTGAGCCAAAAGCAAGACCCTCTATGGGGGGAATCAACAAATGAAAAGTGTTAAGAAAGAAAAGTATGTAATACATAAGTAGAGTCTTGTATGTTCACATAATGAAATACTCTGCAGCCATTACTATATTACGAATTTGTGGTACTGACACGGATAAATAATGCTGTCTGTATCGTTAAGTGTAAAAGATCACCAAACTACGTGTATAATTTTTAGGTGTCTATGTCTATGTATATACTTTGTGTTCTGTGTATATTCATGCATAGAAAGAAGTCCAGAATGATAGCCAGCAAAATGATTTTTCTTATGTTAGCAATGGTTATTTATAGGTAGTGGAATTTAGAGGCAGTTTTTTCATTTCCTTCCTCATAATTTACTACATTGTCTGAATGTTTTATAATGAGCACGTATTACTTTGATAATAGTAGTGTTATTACTGTACTATTACCTAATGATTATAATGTACCTTCACTTTCTTCTCTAGGCTTCTAGGTGTTAGTAGTTTTATCAGAATTTATATGGATTGTTAGGGAAGACTGGAAAGTCTAAGAAAAGGAAGAATGGGAGAAGTCAAAGTTTAATTTTTAGAAGTTAAGAAATAAAAGAATGACAAAAATAATCAGAACCATCTCTAATTTTCATTTATGAAGCATAGGATCAGATATTATACTTTTGCTGAAAGAGCATCTACAACAGAGAGTGAACATCATTCTACTGTTGTTACTACTACCACTACTACTACTCGGTGATACTTGCTGGGTGCTCACTGCATGCTGAGCACCACCAAAAGCACTTTACATAGTAACTCATTGAACCTTACAGTGGTCCTATGTGGTAACTACTATCATTATCCTTGTTTTATAGGTGAAGCACAGAGAGATTATAAATATGTCTTTACTTTCTGCCCTGGGCCTTGAAGCTCCTAGATCTTACTGTAAACTATGAGAACATGCTCAAGGAAGATCACATGGCTGGTATTCTAGGCCAGAGGCACCATTCTTGATCACTAAACTGTACTGCATTTTTCATTTGAGTTAATTGGGCCATCACCTGTAGACAATTTGATGCAACCCTGTCACTAAAGCATGCTTTGTATTTGCAAAGGACAATACAGAGATAATTTTGCTAAACTGAATTCTTATGACAGTATATATCATGTTAGGATTTTGTATTTTTTAATATTATGACCCAACTTAGGGTTATACTTTATGCAATTGCAGGTACGTACTCACACACATTTTCTATTGTAGTTGTAAGAGAGAGATGCACACACAGAGACAAAGAGGAGGAAGAAGAAAGGTTATAAACCAAGAACCTATAGTTGATTTTTATACCAACATTATCTTGTTTTGCATTAGTAATTCTAATATTATTTACAAGAGGAAGCTATCAAAATTTACTATCTGATGGTTGTCCCACCCTAAATGCAGCTTTGGTTTATTTTCCATAATCTATATATCTAACCAAATTAACATTTTTTTTTTCACCGAAGAGACTATGATGAGTGGAGAGAAGGAGAAGGGTTGACAGAGATAGAAGGACCAGAACAAATTTCAAAGAATTCCTCTTTCATAATTAAAATGTAGTGACATTAGGAAGTTAATGGGAAAGGTTTAAGGAACATTTAGTAGCTAACCTCATTTCCGCTTCAGAAAGCCATTTCCTTTCTCGGTTTGCCATTATGGTGAGCCACATAAGAAAGTTCAGTGTACAGTTAACACGTGAATTTTTTTTTCTCAACAAATTGTTGTAGTAATCAAAATGTAATTAAAA
Source organism: Acinonyx jubatus (assembly GCF_027475565.1). Classification (NCBI taxonomy): domain Eukaryota; kingdom Metazoa; phylum Chordata; class Mammalia; order Carnivora; family Felidae; genus Acinonyx; species Acinonyx jubatus. Next base: position 75,360,943 of record NC_069382.1, read on the forward strand.
TGGGACAAAAGGCATGTGCAATATGGAACTTTCCTTCGTTAGGAAATGACTGGCATACATTGTATAATACTTAGATTATAAAAAATCTCTACATACTTAATAACTTTTATATTTAGGTTCTTAAATATGTGTTTTCTTTCAAAGTGAATAGTCTGTTGAAATGATTTTTTTTAACAAAGCCAGGTCTCATATTTTCTTTTACCTCTTGAAGAGGTCAGATGGTTATATTTTAATAATGTGGAAAATTATATCTGTTGTTTTTATTAAAGGACTTCATTAGTTGATGTGAAATACACATTTGGTATAAAAATTCCATTGTAACAGTTTGAACTTCAGTACAGCCTTTTGACCTTTCCAATTATAGGCATTCATAATTATACTTTGCAGGTTTATAGTAAGGTAACAGAACCTGATCCAGTGACCACTTAAAATCAAGTTATTTGACAATAGACTATATTTTATTCCCCTCCTTTTTCCACAGTGCATTGCATATATCCCATAAAGGCTATTAAGTAAATGAAGGAGTAAATGAATGAATGAGAAAGCAAATGGAAAATGTTAACTTTTTGGCCCAGGAGTCATCTCAACTAAGTATTAATTGAAAGAACTAATTTCATTTCTACGAAACTAGAAATAGGTACATGTAGAACCAAACTTCATTATGAAATGAAGTTAAGTAGTAACTTGTGAAAAAAAAAAAAAAACAGGGAATGAATGAAGGAGATTCTCTCTCTGCTAATAACATATTTAAACTGCTAATGAGAATTGTGCAGTACATTTTAAAGTAATTTAATTTTCATAAGACAGAGGAGATGATGCCAAAAATACCAAGAACTTTAGTGAAATTTTAAAATGTAACTCAAGTGTTTGTGAGAAATACACATCTAGTCTGTTTTTACCTGGATTATTAACCCCCCTTGCCTTAATGGAGACATATCTTTTGAAATATTTTTCTCATTGAATATTTATGAACAGGTACTAGAGAAATGACTGTTTTCTCTTCCGTGAGGTATAACTGTAAGTGGTTCAGGGTCCATTTGAGGAGAAATATACTCAGTTATGAGGGCACCAAAGAAACACATTCAACAAAAGCATTTGTTATTCTGCCTAATGGTGTAAAACACGTCACCCAGTATTTTAAAACACAGGTCCAGTATAAATGCTAAATGGGTATTGCGGAGATCTTGTGCTGCTTTAATGCAAGTTGGGTTGTTAGAATAGTGTCTGTAAATTAGTACTGATATTTCCAGTATTATGTACTGAGAAAAGCACATCTGTAAAAACCGGTGTGTCCCGGTATAAGATCTTGGCAGGATTTGGGCTGTCTTTAATCTCCTTTGACTTGTTCATCTTCCTTTAAGGCCATCCATAAAGATGCACTGAGTATCCTTTTCAGCCTTTGGTTAGGATTTGCATCAGTAGTCATAAACCTGCTCTCCGGACAAAGACGCCCTTTCCTTTGAAGTAATTGCTCAAGCTTTTCAAAGCAGTCCAAGAAGTCTATCCTCTTTCTCTTTTTATTTTTCTTTAAGAAGAGTTTGAAGTGTAGCCCCTGAAACTAGCAGCAAGATAAATTTTTCTCTCAGCTTTATGGAAAGCCATGACGATTTTTCAAGCAGTAAGACTTTAAAAGGTTCTTAAAGGAATCTGTTCTGCTTTATGATCTAGCTTTTGGTAGATCCTCCTATCTCGGAAAGCAAAAGTAAAGATTTTTTGTAGCCATTAACTACTGCAAATTTTTATCAGAGAATCAACCTGATATTTTTCAGAAAACTTTTTTTTTTCTACTCTTTATTTGGTTTAGAGACTTCAGTGAAAGATGGTGATTAGCTTTTGGGTCTTTGAAAAAGTAATATATGGCCAGTATTATTTTATTTGAGCTGATTTTCCCTCCTAAGTATTAACTCTCAGGGCTGGCAAGAAGTTGGGATATGAGTGCTACAATGGCACTGAGTTATATGGTTCCTAGATGTTGTTTCTAGACTTTCCAAACAAATATACACAGACAGGTAGCAGTTTTTCCTTTCCTTTCCTTTCTATAGGATGTTATTGCTTGGGCTCTGGGATCCAGAATGATGTATAACAGTGTAACTACAGAGAAATAAATAAATTCTGTGAGCCACATATTAAGCCTATGTTCTGCCTGCATTTTTTCCCTCTGCCCTTAGTAATTTTATTCCAAGCGGTCCCCCAAATATCGGTTGGATTTAAACAGTTTGGACCTGTTGGATTTAAATCCCATATGATATCATTCTATTTGCTGAAGTGAAATTTTAATATTTAAAACATTTGGTTTACTGGAACTTATAAAACCCAACAGGTATTTACTGTGAACAGATTTTTTTGATGAGAAAATTTAAAGAACATGAAATCTGCATAGCAGATAATGAAACGAGAATGCACAGTTCAGATTTTAAACAAGACTGGAAAACAGCCTTTTTAAAGAGGATTTGATAGCTCCTCATATTCTTGTATGTGGGTTTTTAGAGGATATTAATGTGCATTTCCTACAGGGGAGGGAAGTTAAATAGCACAGTCCTTTTACTGGAAATCCAATGAATATTTGTGAAACCAGTTACCTGAAAACAACCCAATGATCATAAGTTTACCCTTATGTTTTTAATTTGTTTTTCTTTTCCTTTCCTTTTCTTTCTTTTTCTTTTTTTCTCCCCCCTGTATTTCCTGAACTGTCTAACCTGCTTCCTGGGTTTGAGGACATCTTGCCAAACTTGAGGCCGAAGTCCTAGCATTGAACAGTTCTTTATTTAGAGATCAGGACCTGGGAAAAGAAAAATCTTTTTCAGCTTTGAAATCATTCAGTATGTGTGTGTCTTCTGACTTGTGGAGGGAGAAATGATTGGTATAGTGTGGATCAATGGAAACTCGTATTTTGTAAGTAAAGCATACTTAATGAAAAAAATCCTAAGTATGAGTTTACAAAAAAGAATGATTTTATCTTAACCAATTTTATGGGGTTACTTGTGAGGCTTCCTAAACTGTACAGTCCTAGAAGATTCTGAGTATTTCAACTCTTACGTTAAAGAAAGAAATACAGTTGACAGTTTTTTTCCTTCCTTCCTTCCTTCCTATGTCCCTGAGAAAAAATTCTTAGATCTAGAAAACAAAAAGCATTGCCATGCTCAAGTGACAATGTCTTCTGGATCCACCGTTATCCATCTGTCCTCTGTTTACTTTGGCTTACACTTTAGATTGCTTTCAGTGGCCATCAGTTGTCCTTCAAACTTTGATATCCCACTGAAGAATTCCAAGACAACTCAAGTTAAAACCCAAGTCTCCCCCTCCTCGTTCCCCTCCATAAAATGGTAACGTATAAAAACAAAAAAGGAGGGGTGCCTGGGTAGCTCAGTCAGTTGAACGGCCGACTTTGGCTCAGGTCATGATCTCGCGGTCCGTGAGTTCAAGCCCCGCGTCGGGCTCCGTGCTGACAGCTCGGAGCCTGGAACCTGTTTCGGATTCTGTGTCTCCCTCTCTCTGACCCTCCCCCGTTCATGCTCTGTCTCTCTCTGTCTCAAAAATAAATAAACGTTAAAAAAATTTTTTTTTAAAGAAAACAAAAAAGGAGCAATCACATTAAAAATGTATTCCTTAGATCTTAATTATTTTAATTCTTGATTTTAAAAGGTTGCCAAGTAGATATAATGAAATGTTAATTTCCAAAGTTGTATCTTGTACAGTATTTTTGTAGAATGTAGAACATCTCAGGAAAGGGGGAAACCATGAATCAGGGCTAATTATTGGTAACTTTTTAAAACATAGCTCTAATTTTATGCCAAAGCTTATCTCTCATAGAAAGTTAAGTAGTTCAGATTGGCTTACATTATTTGCTGCTTTTCTTAAAATAATTTCCCAAATTTGTGTACTTTTTAAGGAAAAAAAGTAGTTGCTCTCCTAACAAATTCTTTCTGGCTTGCAAAAGGTCAAGTGTGAACTTTGTAATTAAGGTGGCTTTCCCTCAGAGTTTACACACTTGGAATCAAAAGAAACCAAGCTCCTCATTCCACTTATCCCCTTGCCTTTCCATATGTCATTTGAGGTCTCCCTTTGTCATTAAGCATGTAGGCCAGTTCCTGTGTCTGGCTGCATGTGACACAGCCAATGTAGTACAACGTTTGCTACGATGCCCCTTTGCTTAAATCTCATTCAGAAGTATATATAGTCACCAAAAGTCATGAAGGACTCTGTGGGGACACAGCTATGTATTATATACTACAATAAATGCATTGTAATAATTCTTTATAGTGGCTAGACATGAAGTAACTGCAGGCTCCAGCTGAAGTGGGGCAGGAAGCACAGAATCTAGGCCCCTGTCTTCATAGGAGAGACCCTCCTCGCTTTTGGTTTGGATCTCTGTGCCTTCAGTAAAAGCTATTTTCCTTCCTCCCCTCCCCAACTCCCCTCCAGCCCCCAGAAAAACATAAACATGGACATTTATTTTGCATGAAATTTCAGAGAAGCCACTGATGCATTGCAAAAACCATTGCTTTGGAGTCTAGTTTAATTTTTTGGACAGCCAGTATTTGCCTTTCCAAGGACAGCAGGTTTCTGCTGGATTTTCCCTGACCGACATGATAGGATCTAACAAGTTGTTCTTTTCCATGAGTTCCACAGCTGGTGCTAGTGACCTTCTTCTGGGCACATGTGCCCCTTTTGGGTTACACAGGATCCTTTATCAATATTCCTGTGAAACCAATCCAAATCAAGGAAATCTAAGGATGCTAATAGAACACTGCCCTTCAGTCCCATTTATAAAGGCTTTTTGTGTCTTTGTCTTTAGAGACTATAAAAGTAGAGGGCTAGTGTGGTCTTAAAATAGTGTTCTTCAGGCTAAATATGGAGTTCAGTGTATCCTTGCAGTTTGGCATGAATCAAGCCACAAATCAAGCCCATTACTGTCTTCGTTATCTAAGCTGGGGCCGTTTGTGGTGTGGGTTTCTTATTAACCAACTAGTTTTTTTCTTTTCAGTTTGGGACTAGAAAAAAGGATGACTTTTTCTACTTGTGAAAATGTATAGAAGTATCTTCCATTATCTGGATACTGATTCTCTGCTACCCTTTCCTCACCTTCTTCCCCTAATTTTCAGTCACTATCAGTAGAATTACACGTAAGAGTTTGCTGTATTCCCCCTCTGTTCTTTGAACCATAGAGAAATACACCCTGTGAGGTCTATATTTCAGAAAAGTACGTAAGATTAGTAAATAGGCATTTAAGAGAGGGGCTGCTTTGAGGTATCAGGTCCTAGTTCAGACTGTCTGCATTATGACAGGGATCTCAGTGAACCACGGAATGGGGGGGGGGGCATCCTTTCTTTGAAATGGGCATCAAGCCAGAGTTGCTACTTTTATAATCATTAGTCTATAAATCATCTAAACAAGGGGCTTATATTTATATTTGGAAAGTATCTGAGGCATTCTACAGTGCAGATTTTTGTCTTATTTTACTCTGTTTTCAACCATTGTTGTTTGATATAATCATGTAAAGATTCAAAATTTGGCAACTGTGGTCCTCATACTCTAGCATATAGTTTGGATCTAGTCCTAAAATAGAATTTTTGGACAGATTTCCAAACTGTGAATTAAAGACTTAGGCATTATAGGAATGCCTAGGTAGAGGGAGCTGAGTAGAGAGAGGTAATCCCCTGTGTGAACTTGAATTAATTTGTTGTTTTTATCTGTTTGTTCCTAAAGGTGAGCCCACCACTCCCCGGGCCATTTTGACAGGCCACGACTATGAGATCACTTGTGCTGCCGTTTGCGCTGAGCTAGGACTCGTGTTAAGTGGTTCCAAAGGTAAATCTGTGGCACCTTCATAAAGTCACGTGCGTTTTCTGGTGTCTTCTGGTAACGAATCGCCCAAGATGGATTTGGTACTTTTTTCTCTGAGCCATGGCACCCGTTATAGTAGCCATTAGCCACATAGGACTGTTTGACTAAAATGTGTAAGTTAACTAGATAAAGTTTAAAATTCAGTTTCTTGGTGGTATAAGCCACTTCTCAGGTGTTCACTATTCACGCATGACCAGTGGCTACTGTACTGAACAGCATAAATACAGAACATTGACGTCATTGCAGAAAATTGTATTTCACAGAAGTTCTTTGAAGAGGGAGGCAGGAACAAGGAACATCTTTGTCTATTTATTCTTCTGGACTCTGGGCTGGGTTTCATCTCACACATCAAGAGTTTTCATAGAAACTCTTGACCTAGTCTGTTTTAACTTCCAAATCTTAGAACTAGGCAGGAGCCAGGATGACATTGAGAATGGAGTGGAAAAGATACTTAAGTTGGTCTGCTTAGAGGTCTGCCCTTGCAGCATCATCATGTATTTAGGCCATAGATAGTAAGCGAGCCTTCAGAGAGCACACACAACAAATCAGGATCTGACCAGAAACCGAGTTGTTTCTAATTCATTGCTTATTCCATCTCTGAGGTTTACCTATCTCTGAGGATATGGACCTGAGCTGAGGTCTGAACACACAAAAAAGTACCGTAATCTTATGTCTTTGAAGGTTATCTGATGGGGATGCATTGAGCATTTGACTCACCTTATCTGCGTCTCAAACTATAATACTTAGTCTAGCTAACAAGACTTATTAAATATTCAAAGGGTTGTGTTTAAAAATTTAGTTGGTCAAAGCAATGAAATAATGATGGCAAGAATTCTATGCCTACTGGAGTTTTTCCTTTCTTATGCCCAGTAATTTCATATATCCTGAGCAAACAAGTTCTTAGACACTACATGATCCAAATTAGACATAGGGGTGACTGGCTGGCTCAGTCTGTAGAAATGTGACTCTTCATCTTGGGGTTCTGAGTTTGAACCCCACATTGGGTATTGAGATTACTTAAAAATAAAATCTTCAAACAAAATTAGACATATAAAATAAACCTATCATATTAAAGGTTATCCTTGTTTTTGCATGGTAGTGCAGAGTCATAAAAAATGACCATGCAGGCTGAAACCATGAAAAGTGATCATAAGAGCCAATGGCAAAATTTGTGGTTGTTCCATGGCTTTTAAAAATTTTTTGTCACAATATTAAAAATTCTCATATACAGTTATATGTGTATATATAGGCATGAGAAAAACAGTAAAACTCAGTACACTATAATTTAAAACATTAGAAACATTGAAAATTAAAGTATTTTCTTTTTGAAAAACTTAAAAAGAGTACTTGCATAGTGTTTGCCTCTTTCTCTTTGTATAATATAACTTAAGATAACAAGCAAGAATCTTGTCTTTGCCTCGACCAGTTGTCATGCTCCTTTCTAAGTTTGGGTAACTTTCCAACGTTTTATCTTCTGTGCATTCAACGTCATGAAACATCCCCTCGGGTTCCTTTATTTTTTTTAATGTTTGTTTATATATTTTGAGTGGGGGAAGGGCAGAGAAAGAGGGAGAGAGAGAATCCCAAGCAGGCTCCACAGTGTGCAGAACCTGACACGGGCTCTATCTCACAAACCATGAGATCATGACCTGAGCCGAAACCAAGTGTCAGATGCTCAAATGCTCAAATGACTGGGCCACCCAGGCCCCCCCCCCAACTTACACTGCCCCCGGCTAGGGTTCCTTTAAAGTGAACGTTTTTGCTGGCATCACTTCTGGGACATCATTTTTGTTACAACCCCTTTTCTAATCTATGTCAATAAGTTCTTCTTCACTAATTTCCTCAGCAGTGTCAACATTTCCAGAATCAGTTCTTTCTTCTGTAACCCTATTTATATTCAGTATAAAGTTCACGCTCAGGTTTATCACTTTTAATTTCCTTCGTGCAGTTTCACCTTTGTGGCCAGTGTTCTCTTTTGATTATCCATTTTTGTAAAATGTCACATGGGTTTATCACCAGAGATGAGGAAGCAGCACAACCACAACCACAGTTTGCTCCCTGTGCACGAATGGGTAACAGACGTGCAGTGACCACTCACTGACAGACTTTAAAGGAAATGATGTGCTTGGTCATTCAGGACGCACATCTGTTATTTACATAGTGATTTGTGGACTGAAGAGCTGGTCACAGACGTGAACTTTATGCCATCACTGTGAAAACTGAAGTTTGAACTGTGGTGCTGAGGGACTGGTGTCATTTAGAATGATAATGGACATTCACGAGTGCTGCCGCTGTGTGAAGCAGAGGCTGCTGGTATGTATTTATGCTGAGAACCCAGACAACTTACAAACTCCTGAGCGGTCAAGAGAAAGCCAAGAACCTTATTTTCAAAAGGCCATGCCCTTAGTAGTCCTGTGGGAAACAGAGATCACAAGTCCCCATAGGCATGAGTAACTTAGCCTGGAGATCAGCAGGCCTTATGCTCATTACTCCTCTTGTCTGACTCACATCTCTTAGAACATACTCATCACACAGGTGGTTTCAGTTACCTGCTCCTTCTTAGCTTTGCAGGTAACAGGCGCTCAATAAAAATACACTCTGAGATGTATGCACTCACCTGCAGCTCCCGTCCTCCTCAGGCAGCTCAGCCTGGAGGTCAGCCTGGGGGTTGGGAGTGGTTGGTGCCACCCACAGTGGGGGCAGCAGGCAAGTGCACTTGGTTGCAGAAGGATCTCCGTGTGAATTTATGTGTGTGGGTGGCAGGGGGTGGGGAAGCGGAGGATGGGTAAGTGGACCACCAGGGACGTTCTTTCATTGTGAAGTAGCAAGCAGTGGGAAGGCAGAAGGCTGACGCCTCCGGAAGCTGCCCTAATGAGCTCTCCCCACACTGGCCACAGGGCGGCCACTGCTGCTGGGGCCCCTGTGACACACAGGCAAAGCATCACAGTGAGCTCGACGGCAGCCTTTGTTTAATTGTGGCCCAGCCTTCCCGGAAGCTCCTCGAGGAATTGAAATTTGTCCTGTTCCTTTCTGAATGCCTCCTGTTTTTATCATCTCTTAGCATAAATCATTTCATAAAGTAACTTCCTGTCGCTTGGGGAAAAGTGAACTTGAATGTGTATGAGTTGGCTTTCTCCTCTCCCAAGTAGGAGGTGAGATCTGGCCAGCATGCAGAGGACATTTTGCGAAATAACATACGTAAGATAAATAATTTTTAAAGGCTTGCTACAAGCAGCCTTTTGATCCTGTTTGTGCTCAAGATTCATTTTCACATTTGTCATCCTTAAAAAAATTTTGCCTGTTGTTTCTCCTCTTTTCTCAGAAGGACCATGTCTCATACATTCCATGAATGGAGACTTGTTAAGGACTTTGGAGGGTCCTGAAAACTGCCTGAAACCAAAACTCATTCAGGCTTCAAGAGAGGGTCATTGTGTCATATTCTATGAAAATGGCTGCTTCTGTACATTCAGTGTGAATGGGAAACTCCAGGCCACTATGGAAACAGATGATAACATAAGGGTGAGTATGCTACGGACTTTGTCACCATTGTAGATTTTGACCTCCCAAGTGTGGCAGGTTTGCTAGAGAGACCTCTGTTTTAGTCACCGAAGGCCTCTTTCCACACCAAAAGAAAATCATCAGGTAGCACGTGCATGAGGCTTATGTATCTCACAGACCACAGCATGTCCTGCTGTGCTGATCGCATCGCTCAGAGAGCCCTGTGCAAGAGATCCCTCTGTGAAGCCCAAGGCGAGCCTTCAGCAGAGAGTTTTCTTACGGTTCTGTGAAGCCAACCTGGGTGGCTTTCCGTGGCCTTGTTTAGCTTTTTTTAGTCTAAGAAAGTTAACTGTACATGATTGTTGTTTGAGCATCAAAACTGCAGTGGTCCGGTAGACCACACCTAAAACTGGCTCCTCTTCACACCTGGATAGGCTGCCGGCGGGAGGGGTAGGGGATTAGGACTATTAGGATTAGTATCTCCTTTCAGACTTCTTTGTGAATAACAAGACCAGCACTTGCCAAGTTAAGGGAGTTGGCTTCCAATTAGGATGTGAGTTAGGCAGACATTTTTCCCCTTTGGATACACAAGGAAGGGTAATGTCAGTGGACCTTCTGGAGTCTTGCTTCATTTTCAGGACACGATTCCAAAAGTATTAGAGGTGGAAGGAAACACTGAGGACTGCTCTTTGGAGAGGCTATTTTTTCAAGGTTCTTCTTTTCTCACTCCCAACCTGCTGGTGCAGGTTAAAATAAAGTGAAGCTGAGGTATTCCTGTCATTTTCCGAGATGAGGTTGGAGGTATGTGTGACCTTGTACAGTGAGGGAACCTCAGACGTGTTGGGAATGCCTCTGCCCCTGAGTGTGGCTTTTTAGGCTGGCTCTGGACATTTTATTCGTTGCTCCTCCTGACCCGGGGCAGCTTAGATGACATAAATTCTCCCAGTTTCCCACATCTAGCCTGATCACCCCCTTCTCAAGTAAACAGATATGGGATCAGGAAGTATTAAGAAACAACAACCCTAACTATAGATTACGTAGATGAAATGAAGGTCACTTGCTGCTTCTATATCATAGCACTGAATTTTAATTCAGTCAATGTCCTCTCCTTTTCTCTGAGTTTTCTTCATTGTATTTTGACTGCCTCTACCACAAAAGCATGCACTCATACTCAGCTTTTATTTTTCCCTACTTTCCCATAATACTTCATTTAAACCAAGTACACATCAGAGGATTTTCCTTTCCTCTTTTCTTTACAATAATAATGTTGATAATCTGTCACTTTGAGTTACGATTATACTGTCAGCTACACTAATAAATCTGTAAAATAATTTGAAATCCCTTGCTAGCTAAAACAATATCTGTGGCATTTCAGTAAGTACGAAAGGCTCTGGGAAGTTCCTCGAGGCAGTAGGAAGGAGGCTTTCTGCAGACTGTTCATACACACATGCTTTTTCCTCTCTGCCCTGTAGCTATTGTTGTTTTTTTCCCCTGTAATATTTCCCACTGGATTTTAGGCTTAAACAATCCGTTGCCTTTTTCCCAGCACTCCTGCACTTTATCATACTAACGTGGAAGTGGCAACTGTGTGATTAAAACAAGCTTGCCTAAAATGGGCACTACCTGCCCATGGCTCCAGAGACTGACACTTTCACAGCTAACTGAGTTGGGGAGGGAAGGAGGGAGAGAGGGAAAGAGTAAGAGACATCACAGAGCAAAAATCTCCAGCTCCATCCTGCAGGCCCTGCAGTCTGAGCCTGTATCAGGAAAGGAGACCATGGAAACAAATTAGTCATCAGCTCAGACCAGAAATTAAGTTTCTTTGAAATACTGAGAAGCCTGCAGGCAGGCAGCCTGGGGAACCTCTGCACTAATCAAGGCTTCCCACCTGTTTTTATTTAGATGCCAGATTGTTCAGTGGCATTTGGTTAACATATCATAGCACATCAACTAGGCAGTGTTTAGATGTCTTAATGAGTAACTTAAATGAAGTGGGCAGCTTTTACAGAGCAGCAAAGTTATTTTACCCTAAACAAAGGACAGCCACCATTTCACCCACAGGAACTCATCTATTTTTTTTTCTGTGGAAGCTGTGTTTTAGGATGTGATCATGCCCAGCAGACCACTCTGGCTGTAGAAACCAGTTCAGCCGTGGCATTGTCCAAGGCACTCTGGATTGCAGAGGAGGATCTAAGCATGTCTCTGGGGCCCTCTTAAACTTGTTAGGCTCAACCCGGCCTGGGTACTGAGGGAGGCGTGTTAGAGTTAAGGACTATGTGAGGGCTGCTTTGAGTAGAAGACAGAGTGCCATTTAGTGAATGTTACCCTGACTCTTGCCTCCAGGGGAACTTGACAGGTTCCTCATGAGAAAGGCCAGCAAAATACTTTTTCACATTGGCAGGCCCCAGGCTCATTAAAATGTTTTGGATGCTGATAAATGTATAATCCTAAAAATCCAGGCTTTAAATTCCAGATAGACTAGGATTAGAGATTCTTTACTAGTACAAAGAGTTAAAGATTAATAGTTTTAATTTGTATTTTAATATAGCACTTATCCAGCAAAAAGCCTCAAGTATAAAACTCAAATGAACCACAACCATAAGGTTAATGGATTTTCATCAGCTGAATTTTAGAAGTAGAGCAAATAATTGTTTGTCCTAGTTTTTACTGCAGCTCCTGGATACCCCCTAGAGATCGCTATTTGTAAAGTGAATGGGGGGAAAGGATATTGATTTTTACTTATATTGAAAAATCTTACTATTTGTATTAAGATTTAGAGAATATTTCTTACATGTAACTATCTTCCACACGTGGGTTTTTATTTCTTAGATGTATTTTTGTATTCTTGAGAAGAAGCTACATTTAAGAGACCAGTAAAAGTTGGCATTTGCATAAATATGAATTGAATGCCTATGAAACGGCCCTTACTTTTCTATGATTTTTTTAAAAATTTGTCAAAGGGTAGGTTAAAGACTTAAGGCAACTATACTAAAACGGAGTGTAGGGCAGTGTAGATATGTTTTCAGAAGTTAGATTTTTTTTCCTTTTTGGCTTGTTTGCACCATTTGTATTCCCACTTCACTCTCCAGGTGGACACAGGATTACAGGTGTTTACACTTTTTCTGTAAAGGGATAAGTAATAAATACTTTAGGCTTTGCAGGCTCTATATTCTGTTAGTCACTTGCGAAAGTAGCCATAAACAAATGGGCGTGGTTATGTTCCAGTAACCCTTGTTTATGGGTACTGAAATTTGGAATTCATGTAATTTTCACATCATGAAATACCCTGTTGATTTTTCTTCAACCATTAAAAATGTAAAACGTCCTATAAAAACAAGCAGTGGTCCACATTTGGCCCAATTTACGGGATCGAAGAGCAAATTCCATGTGTGTACTTCCTGTTCAGTACTGGCAGGAAGCAGTCAGTCCTGAGGCAAGAAGAAAATGCTTCACCTGGGGTTTAATCACCCTGGAAGCTGTAGTTCTCTACCAACCTGTCTTCCTAACCTGCTATAAAAATCCAGCAGGCCCAGTGAAGGTACTACAACTGTTGGCCTTCTCCCGTGGGGCTGTAGCCCCAAAGGCAGCAGTGTTTTATTGGCGATATCAGGTCAGCTAGCACTGTCTGCATAGCCTTGGTACAAAATAGGCTTCTTAGCATGTCCACAGTACAAGTGGAGAGGTGCCATGAGGCTCCTCATTTTAGAGCACTGATTCTAGTCCACCACATACACCATCTAAATAGTATTCACAGAACTGGAGGATTTTGCCACCTCATCTTTAAAAATCAAAAATTAAAAACACAAAAACAAAACATCAGACATTGCCTAACTTTGTCCATTTGACTTTTGAAAAATGGCAGAAGTTTTCTGTAACTCATGATTTCCTAAAAACTCCTTAGGAACACATGCATACAATCTCTCCCTGCATTGCAGTGGCTTCGTGGTGTGGAAATTAAACGGGGTGGGAGGCGGAGTTCTCCTAGGACCACATCTCCACTGAATATTGCTGTGTCTCATAGGCCATCCAGCTGAGCCGAGATGGGCAGTACCTGCTCACAGGAGGAGACAATGGTGTGGTCATGGTCTGGCAGGTGTCTGACCTCAAGCACCTCTTCGCCTATCCGGGCTGTGACGCTGGAATCCGGGCCATGGCCCTGTCTTACGACCAGAGGTAACACTGAAATCATGGTCTACTGATGGTGATATTAAAAACTGGGGGGAATTTATTTAAATGGTCTGATGGATAGACTGGGTTATCGGGGTCACCATGGGTTGTGGGGGTCACCTGGGCAATCAAAAAATCCAGTAAATATTGGGGTTTCCAAGATACTTTTTAAAAAGCGTGATGTTTCTTTTTGATGGCATTGCCACTCTTAGACAAAGGCTGAATTCTCTAGTAATAGATAGGATTTAAGTAACAAAGGCTGTAATTATGTTGCCATAAAGCTTTTTATATTTCTTAGAGTACTTTTTCTTTAAAATAAAAACTAAAAACCGTAAACATGTAGAATATAAAAGGCCTGTATGTCCATGAGGATTTTGTGGAGAGATTTGCCTTATTTCCTAAAACCTTCTAAGTGGTAAATTTGGGGAATGTAATCTTTGGCATCTTGCTGCTTCTACACTCATTTAAGTTCTGATTTTTTTTATAGAGGTAACATATACATAAAATTTACCGTCATTTTTTTTGTGTACAATTCAGTGGCATTAAGTACATTCACACTGTTGTACAACTATGGCCACTGCCCATTTCCAGAAGTTTTTCATCATCCCAAACAGAAGCTCTGTCCCATTAAACACTAACTTCCCATTTTCCCTTCCAGAGCTCCAGCTCAATTCCAGTGTCTGTGAATTTGCTTCTTCTAGGTACTCTGTGTAAGGGGAATCATACAGTATTTGTCCTGTTGTAGCATGTTTCAGAACCTCATTCTTTAAGGCTGAATAGTATATGCCACTTTGTTTATGCATTCATCTGACATTTTGGGTGTTTTCACCTTTTGGCTAATGTGAATAATGTTGTGATGAATATTCGCATACAAATATCTGTTCAGATCCTTGTTTTCACTTCTCTGGGGTGGATACCCAGGAGTGGAATGGTTGAGTCACATAGTAATTCTATGTTTAACTTTGTGACAAACTGCCAAACTCTTCTCTACAGTGGCTGTACCATTTTACATTCCCACCAGCCACACACAAGGGTTCCAGTTTTTCCACATCTTCACCAACACAGGTTATATTTTGGTTGTGGATTTTTTAATAATAGCCATCCTAATAGGTGTGAAGTAGTCTCTTATTGTGGTTTTGATTTGCATTTCCCTAATAACTAGTGGTGTTGACTCTGCACTCTTAATAATGTCCTTTGATGTACAAGTTTTTAATTTTCAACTTTTTTTCCTGTTGTGAATGCTTTAGCAGTATCCAAGAAATTACTGCAAAATCCAATGTTATGAAGCTTTTCCTCTGTGAGTTTTATAGTTTTAACACTTATGTTTATTTAGCTTTTGATCCAGTTTGAATATCTGTATGACAGTAGATAAGGATCCAGTTTCATTCTTTTGCATGTGGGTATCAAGTTTTCCCAAAACCATTTGTTGAAAAGACTGTCCTTTCTCCCACTGGATTGTCTTGACACCCTGTTAAAAATCAGTTGACCATACATGTCAGAGTTGATTTGTGGGTTCTTCATGCTAGTTGTCTATATGTTATGTCAGTATCAGACTGTTTTGGTTACTGTAGCTTTGTGGGAAGTTTTGAAAATCATGAAATATAAAACATCTGATTTTGTTCTTTTTTTCAAGAATGTTTTTTGGCTATTTTGGGGTGCCTTGAGAATCCATTATGAATTTTGCAAAAAAAAATGGATTTTGATAGGGATTGGGTTGACTCTCTTGATTGCTTAGGCTAGCATTATCACTTTAATAATATTAAATCTTCCAGTCCATTAACACAGATGTCTTTACATTTATATTCCTTTCAGCGATATTTTGTGGTTTATAGTGTACAAGTCTTTTGCCTCCTGCATTAAATTATTCTTGAATATTTTATTCAGTTTTGTTGCTATTGTAAATAGAATTGTTAATTTCCTTTTCAGATTTTTCATTGTTCATGTACAGAAATGCAACTTATTTTTATGTGTTGATTTTATATCTTGCAACTTTGTTGCATTTGTTAACTTTTTGTGGAATCCTTAGGATTTCCTAAATATAAGATCTTGTCATCTGTAATAGAAATAATTTTACTTCTTCCTTTCCGATTTAGATGATTTTTATTTCTTTGCCTTGCTGGTACTTCCAGTACCATATTGAACCAGTAAAAGTGATTAGCTGTGTCTTGTTTTTGATCACAAAAGATTTGAGTCTTCACCATGAAGTATGATGTTAGGTGTTTTTCATAAATGTCCTTTATTGTGTTTGTCCCTTCCTTTTTTTTCCTAGTTTTTTTTTTTTTTTTACTATAAAAGGATGTTGAATTTTGTCAAATGCCTCTTGTGCATCAATTGAGATGATTATGTAGTTTTTGTTAATTCTATTAATGTAGTAGATTAATTTTTCTGTGTTGAACCATCCTTGCATTCCAGGAATCAATCCATCTTGGTCGTATCTAATCCTTTAAATATGTGCCTGTATTAGGTTTGCTAGCATTTATTGAAGATTTTTGTCAGTATTCATAAGGCATATTGGTCTGTAAGTTTTGTTTCTTGTAGCATCTTTCTCTGACTTTCGTATCAGGGTAATGCTGGCCTCATTGAATGACTTAGGAAGTGTTCTCTCCTCTCCTCTCCAGATTTTAGAAGAGTAAGAGTTAAATATTTGGTAGAATTCACCATTGAAGCATCTAGTCCAGGGCTCTTCTTTATTGGGAGGCTTTTGATTACTGACTCAGTCTCCTTAGTACTTGTAAGTCTATTCAGGTTGTCTATTTTTTCATGATTTGGTTTTGGTATAGTGTGTGTTTTTAAGAATTTTTCCAATTCACGGGCACCTGGCTGGCTCAGTTGGTGGAGTATGCAACTCTTGATCTTGGGGTTGTGAGTTCAGGCCCCACACTGGGTATAGAGATTACTTAAAATCTTTTTTTTCATTTCCATTTCAATTTGTTTGTATATAATTGTCCCTAGTATTCTCTTATAATCCTCTTTTATTTCTGTAAAGTTGGAAGTAATAGATCTATGATTGTAGTAATTTGAGTCCTTTTTTCTTAATCTAGCTCAAAGTTTGTCAATTCTATTAATCTTTTTAAAGAACCAGGTTTTCGTTTTCTTGCTTTTTCCCATGTTTTTCTATCCTTTTATCTCCACTCTAATCTTTATAATCTCCTTCCTTCCATTAGCTTTGTGTTTAGTTTTCTCTTTTTCATGTTCCTCGAAGTATAGTATTAGGTTACTGATAGAGATCTTCTTTTTTAAATTCTGTATCTACAGCTATAAATTTCCCTCTTAGCATTGCATTAACTTTTGGTTTATTGTGTTTGTTTTCATTTTTCTAAGTGTTTTCTAATTTCTGTTAAGATTTCAACTCATTGGTTAATTTCTATGTGAATTTTCCAGTTTTCCTTCTGTTACTGATTTCTACTTCAGTTCTGTTGTGATTGGAAAAGATACTTTGTATGATTTTTAAATTTAAGACTAGTTTTGTGGCCTAACATGGTTCATCCTGGAGAATGTTCCGTGCACACTTGAGAAAAATGTCTATTCTGCTGTTGTTGGGTGTTTGACATATGTATTAGGTCCACTTAGTTTTTCTCCCCCCCTTATAATTTAAGTAACTTCTACACCCAACACGGGGCATAAACTCATGACCCCAAGACCAAGAGTCGTGTGCTCTAAAATCCCCTTGGATTTTAGTATTCTTTAGGTCCTCTTCTTTCTGGTCGTTCTACCCATTATTGAAAGTGGGGTATGGAAGGCTCCAACTCAATTGTTGTAGAACTGCTTATTTTTCCCTTCAGTTCTTTCAGTTTTGGCTCCCTATCTCTTGGGGGCTCAGATATTTGGTGTATTAAGTGTCTACAGATACTGTTTTTACAAATTGAAGTTTTGTGGCAATCCTGTGTTAGGTAAATACATCACTGCCATTTTTCCAACAGCATTTACCCAGTTCATGTTTCTGTCACATTTTGGTAATGCTCCCATTTTAAACGTTCTCCTTACATTTGTTATGGTGATCTGTGATTACAACTTGCAAAAAGCTCAGATAATGGTTAGCGATTTTTAGCAGTATTTTTCATGTATATACACTATTGTTTTTATACATGCTGTTGTACACTTTAATAGACTACAGTATAGGGGCACCTGAAGTCGGTTAAGCATCTGACTTCAGCTCGGGTCATGATCTCACGGTTGGTGAGTTTGAGCCCCGCGTCGGGCTCTGTGCTGACAGCTCAGAGCCTGGAGCCTGCCTTGGATTCTGTGTCTCCCTGTCTCTCTGCCCCACCCCACTCACGCTCTCTCAAAAATAAAACATACACATTTTTTAAAAATAGAAATAGACTACAGTGTAAATGTAAACATAACTTTTACATGCACTGGGAAACCAAAAACTCATTTGACTTGCTTTATTGCAGTTGTCTAGAACACAGTGTCTCCAAGGTATGCCTGCAATTGCTATATCTTCTTGATAAGTTGACCTTTTAATTGATGTAGTATCTTTGTCTCATAACAGATGTTGACTGATAGCCTATTTTGTCTGATATTAGTATAACCACTCCAGCTCTCATTAATGTATGCATGGAATATTTTCTTCTATCCTGTCACTTTCAACCTTTTTGTGTATTTAAAGTGAGTCTCTTGTAGACAGCCTATAGTTTGATCTTTTTTTTTTTTAATCCATTCTGCCAGTCTCCTTTGATGGGAGAGTTCAGTGCCTTTATAATTAAAGTAATTACTGATAAGTTTTCTGTATGTCTTAGAGCATTTTTTTGTCTTTCATTCCCTCATTACTGCCTTCTTTTGTTTGGTGTTTTGGTAGTGGCATATTTTAATTTCTAATTTTGATATGAGACAGTAGGAAGGATATTGAAAATGACTTCTAAAGACTGGTTCTAACCAGACCATTCAGAGGAAGATCTAATAGGCTCCCTCTAAACCATTCATCTTAGTGAGGCACCTGGGTGGTTCAGTCAGTTAAGCATCCAACTTGGGCTCAGGTTGTAATCTCCTGGTTCATGAGGTCAAGCCCACATCGGGCTCTCTGCTGTCAGTGCAGAGCCTGCTTCGGATCCTGTGTACCCTGCCCCCTCTCTGCCCCTCCCCAGCTCACGTTCGATTTCTCTCAAAAGTTAAATATTAAAATTAAACAGTCTTAGGGCTCTCCGTGTTCTCCCTGCACTACCTTCTCAGGGACGGGGAGCAAGCAGTGATAGCTCCTGTCCTCAGTGCTCATCTCAGTGAGTTCACGGTTTTAAGAGGACTAAGCCCCTACCCAGATCTTCTGCAGAACATGGCCTGGCCCAAATTACAGTCAACACACTGCTTTCTCACTCTTCATTGCCTTTGTACCTGTTAGAGAGCTCTCCATCACTTAACTATGTGCTTCCTCCTCCACCAGCAATTACGTTTCAGTTTCTTTTGGTTCTGATACCTCATATAAAAGATAGGAGAAAGATACAGCAGAGGAACAGAGTCAGTGGTCCTGTACTAGCATCATATGGTGACAGATGGTAGCTCCACTTGTGAGCATGGTAATACAGTTGTGGAATGATGATGTACGTCTGAAACTAATGGATCGTCGTGTGTCAACTATGCTTCCATTTTATATATGTAAAAATAAACATCAGGGCTCACTAGCCAGCCCCACATTAGAAATTATCAAGTCCAGGTTTTAGTGACTTGTCATTTTGATCATCACAAAACATACCTTAATTCTCACAAATTGTTAGGTTTCACTGCCATCTTCTGTATTTACCTTGTAGATTTGGGGAGGGCGGTTATCTCTTTAGTAACAGATCCCTAGGGAAAAAATAGGTTTGTAAACCCCTCCTTCTCTCTGCTTCTCCCAGGTGCATCATTTCTGGCATGGCCTCAGGAAGCATCGTTCTGTTTTACAACGACTTTAACCGGTGGCATCACGAATACCAAACCCGCTACTGACGGTGACAGCTTTATCCACCCCGCCCTCAGCCAAGGCAGGGAAAGGAATGGGCAGCATCTTTCTCTTAGAAATAGTTATCACATCTGAATGTAACTTAAATTTGCTCGAAGCAGCAAAATATTTTTTAAAGTTAATTGCTATTTTTGTAGACTTTGCTTGACTTTTTTGGGGGGGAATAGCAAAGCAGAAAATTGGCTGCTGGGTTCTGTAGTTTAAAAAAAATCTATATTTTTAGTCATAATGAGAAGTCTATTTTCACCAATTATGGAAACATATCCAGTGGAGCAAGTAAACCCACTTATTCTAGCTATATTATGAAAATCACTTCCCCTTTATCTGTAATCTTGAGAAATACATGATTTTAAGAAATAGGGTAATGGGTATAGGGAATTTTATGCTGTACTTTGGGTCCTGTATTTTTCCAAGCAATTGTGCTTCTTCAGCACTGAAATTTCTGGGATTTACATAGTAATGTTTAAATTATGGTAAATGTAATTTAAAGCATCTCAGTGAATTATTTCTATCAATATTATTCTTCAGGCATGCTTTAGATCTAGAAAATTATGGTTTGGGGGAGGCTATTTTGTGTGTTTAACAAAAAGGATCTCATGTTCTAGCAAGTGTGAAGTATTTACAATGTTTTTTATTTACAATTTTTTCCCGATACGTCATCTTCATAGTACACCAAAATGACAGGATGGGAATGCTCATGGGCTCACAACTTTTGCTTTTCTTCTGAAGTAAACGCAGGTACCAAAGCTCACCCCTAAGGTTTGACCGTGCCCACTCACTGAGGCAGAGCCATCAGCGAGAGCTCCCCTCCCCCACCCCAGTCTGAGCGCAGAGGCCACCAGGTGCTGTATTAAGCAACACCCATTTCACCTTCTATTTGTTACTGAATATCTTCACCTTCCTTTGAGTAGCAATTTGTACCGAGAAACATGTTATTCTGGTGTATAATTCTACTTTTCTAGTAGATTGACGTGTGGAATATTGTGAAAAATATTTGAGAAAAGGTCTGTATCGCATAAATAAATTCTTTGTAAGTTGTGAACTTTGAGTTGAAACCGACATTCCATCTCTATTTCCCTTGCAGCTTACCTAAAGGGGTCCCTTCCTATTTCCCAACACTCAGCTCTTCGCTAAAAGCAGAGATTTGGAATGGAACAACTCAGTTTGACAGAAAAAATAAAATGGCATTTGTAATTGAATTTTTGGAAAATACTATCTTTTCACTTCTACTTTAAAACAAGGATAATTCTTTGCAAAAAAAAAACAAAACCAAAAACTGGTTCAGCCCCAGGTTTTGAACCATAACCAATAAGAGACACTGTTGAATGAAAACAGGAACATGGGCCTTCTTTGGCTCCCTCTTACCAAGACTTCGCTGATGAAAACACTAGATCTATATCTAAGATTCACCACTGTTTTATAAACCATTAAGAAAGAAAGAAACAAAAGTCAAATGTGAGTACATCATAGGTCAAAGAAATATGCAAGTTACAGGTAAATTAATTAAGCATCCTCACTGCCATTACCCTCTGATATTATACTTTAGAAACTTCAGAGAAAATGGTAGGAGAAAATCAGGAACACCTAAGTCCTTATGCCAAGCATTTGATACCTCAACTACCCTATTTTTATAAGCTTAAAGCAAAGTGAATAAAGCAGCTTCCTCTTGGAATCTAAGAGGAAAATTGGTGCCTCCACTGCCTATACTGCTTTTAAAACTTACAACTCTGGAAAAGTAACAGAAACACAAAGTAATACAGAAGCATGGCAACATGTATCACTTCTGTGTTCCTTTACTCAAACCTAGTTCATGTCAACATAAGGGTTGCTTAATGACAGAATCTGTTTACCATATTTGGATTTATTCAGCATTCACCTACTTTATCCAGTATTAACTACTTTTTAAAGAAACCATTACACTCCAAATAAATTTAAACCAATTAGGAGAAAAAGTCAAAGTTGAGGTGGTTTGCGATGAAAGTGGATGCCCTACAACAGACAGGAAGCGTGGTAAGACATTCCGTACATTGACGTGGTTCAAAGTGTGGGGTGTTCAGTTTACATACGGTGATTTACAGCTCCTTTTAAAGTGCACTGCCTCAAGAAATTCAGATTTTCCTCCCTGATAGTATTGATTCTTACCGAAAAGTCACCAATCAAGTCCTTGAGGCTCTGTAATTTAAGAAATAGCACTAGGTCTCTGAGAGAAAGTGTACGGGCTTAGCGAATATAGGACATGAAAACTTGACAAGCACAGATACATGCTGATGAATGACTCACTCTTAGATGAGAATCTTATCCCCCAGAGTACACCAGACATCCATAAATAAATCTCATTAATTCAATAAAAAGGAATGATCTTGCCCCCTGAAATGACATCACACTTTAGTTCTACTTAGCATATAGGACATGAAGATTCAAAGTACCCTGCACAGGAACCCCAAGAAGCTGCATGTAGGACGTGAGGTAACCTGGAACCTGGGCTCCCCTTTTCCGTTCAGATCCGACAGCAGAGCCCAGGGGCCTGACCATGCACACCTGGTGCCATGTGGCCCCCTCCTCCACCATGCTGGCAGATGGGGTGTGGGTCAAGTTTGCAGGCGA
The DNA here is from genome assembly GCF_027475565.1 of Acinonyx jubatus. Lineage (NCBI taxonomy): Eukaryota > Metazoa > Chordata > Mammalia > Carnivora > Felidae > Acinonyx > Acinonyx jubatus. The sequence continues at coordinate 75,382,991 of NC_069382.1, forward strand.
TGGCTGGGAATCCCAGGAACAGCCAGACAGCACATCCACTTTGTACTCTTTTCAGCAACTAGAGTTCAATTAAGTTAGCATACGACAGATCTACCAAGATAGGAATTTTAGGAGAGAGATTTTTCACTAGGTATCTGTGACATGTTTTTCCTGGATATGATTTCAAGAGCTCCTGGCCATACAAATCACAGGCCTGGTTTGGTCCTCCTTACTGCATCAGTCCTGCCCCTGCTCCACCCCCCATCACTATGAAAGAACACAGCAGACCAAGGATACAGAATCCTTCTGCAACGACACAGTATGAAGGATCCCACCACTGAGCTTGGTGGAGAAGGTCTGCCGGTTTCTCGTATGCGTTATAGATCGTGGAGTAGCAGCCAGCCCCCCAGCCTCACGCCATCATGTGACATCACATTAGGACAAAGCATGTTCACAAATAAAAGAGGAGGAGGACAGGACGTAAATCCCGAAATCTGCACAAAGCATGTGTATCGGCAAATATGCCAGGGCCCCAAACTTGGCTATTCTGCCCCACTGCTGGGCAAAGAGTTTTCTACTTCAGTTAGGAGAGCTACCAGCCTAGCTACTCCCCCTTGTTTGTAGCATAAGGAAGCTGGGAAGTTTCACAACTTCCTAAACTAAAAAATGGAAGGAAAAGACCATAATAATAGCAAACCAATAAAATAACAAAATACAAAAAACATTTGTTACATTTCCTTTTGTCTCTCCTCTTTCCTCTCAGATGTGTGGGAAAATCCTCATTTATATTTTTCTTTCACACTGAAGAGTTGAATCCATCTTGCACTTTTTGGTCCCTCAAAATCATAAGATCACTATTTACAAAAATCTAAGCCTATTATTAATGACACTGATACATCACTCCCAGCCCTCCCTCCTACGAACCAAAAATTCAAATTGTTCAAACCAAGGGACGTGTTTTTAATGAAACTGAGCGTGGTTTGGTCTTTCAGCAAGCTGTCTTCCAGAGACAGACTATCCAACAAGGGAAGACAGCCATCCACAAATGTTCCTATGAATTCTGAGACCTCAGCAGTCATATGCTAGAAACATGAAAAGAATTACTTTTCTGTCTCAAGTTAAGGAATATCTTTCCTTGCCAAAACCAAGGTGGGGGGCAGGGCAGCTGGGCAGGCTTGTAATTTCCTCATACCTGGCAGGAAGCAACTGGCTGCTTTGCAGCTTTGGACTTGGGACAATTTGAAAGACATTCCCCAGACTCGACTTCATCCTTGGCACAGACAGGTGCCCAAGCCTCAGAACCCACCAAACTCGGCCCACAGGGTTGAAATCATCCTGAGCACACAAATGAAAGAGGTTTGGGAAAGGGAAGAGCAGGAGCAAAATGCCTGTGTACCAAATACACCCTTTCCTTCCCCTCAGCTGTTCAATGAGAACAACCCCTTCCCACAGCTAACTGCCTTTGAGTTCAAGGCCGTAGGTTTTACCATAAGGTAGCCCTCTTAAAATCTACTGGCCAAAGGGGCACCTGTTCAGTGTCCAACTCTTGATCTCAGATCAGGTCACCATCTCCCAGCTCATGAGTTTGAGCGCCATGTCAGGCTCTGCACTGACAGCATGGAGCCTGCTTAGGATTCTCTCCCCCCCCCCCCGCCCCTCCCCCACTCACACAGGCTCTCAAGCAAACTTAAAAAAAAAAATCCACTGGCTAAGACTAAGCTAGATTGCATGTATCAGCTTCCTTCTGGAAAAACTACTCTTTCCTCATCTAACAGAACTCACCCCCCCTGCTTGTGATAACCTGTCAGGCCTGCTCAGTTTTCTACCACTTTGCCAGGTGTCTCTGCTAGACCATCCCACCTCTGCCTATGACACAGATGTCCCAGGTAAAGCATCTCTGAGCACCTAGAGGACAGCCCATTCGTAAGGATAGCTTCCTGGGGAACCGAGAGGCGCAAGTCCCAGCTCCAGCATGCCTGGATGAGCTCCTGGTCCTTCTGAGTTTCCTTACTGGTGGAATGTGGACATTAATATCTCTAACAGATGTGGTGTGGCTCAAATGATACAGGATGAAATACTCTGTACACTATAAACTTTTCTGGTGGTTCTTATTTAGCAGCTAAGCATTTTCAAGGACTGGCTTGTCACTCCTTCAGAAAGCAGCTAATTCTGTCACTGGACTGCCCTTTGGCTAGAGTCTTAGACTCTGCACTCACATCTGGCCCTTTGTAACTCCTGCCTGCTAACCTTGGACCACCATCCCTGCTATGGAACAGTTCTTCATTCAGCTCAAGACATCTACCAGATGTGCCTCTGGTCCCCCCTACCAACCACCGTATGGTGTTTCCCACCAGTCCCTGGCTGCCAGGGCTATGGTCCTCCTCACTTCTCTGGCTGCCCTCTTCCAGGTGATCATTGTTTTATGGGCACCACCACACACCAGGAGGCCTTCACAACAGACCTACACACACACACACACACACACACACACACACACACACACACACACGAGGGCTCGGCTCATGCTGCCCACAATTTGCACAGACTTCTCACAACACAGTTTAAGGTTCTGACATTTCAGCAGCTCTGTCGGCACCTAATGAATGGTGACCACTGAAGTTCTCCGCTCTCGGGTCTTTCCCATGAAGTCGTGGACATCAAGGCCTCAGGCAACAGAATGGCAGGGGCTTCATGCTCTGATTTCACGCCACAGGTTCGGATCAGTGTTCTCACCTGCTGAGAGAATTTGAAATCCAGCCCATCCCACTTAAAACATGGATAAGCATTCTTTCTAGATGGTTGTTCACATCATATGCAAAAACAAAACAAAAAAAGAACAGGAACAAAGACCGAGAGTTGTCTGGGGCTTTTCTCTCGAGCGGCACGATCCAGTGTGGCCGGTGGAGCCACATGGGCTGTGAAACACTCAACAGGTGCCAGGTCCAAACCAAGATGTGCTGTGCCTGTCAACACACACTAGATTTCAAAGATTAAAAAAAAAAAATCTCAAAGATTTTTTTTTTTTTACTTTGGTTACATGTGGAAATAATACTGTAGACACACTAGGTTAAATAAAATATACTACAAAATTAATTTCACCCATTCCTTTTTAATGTGGCACCAGAAAATGTTAAATGAGGCAGCTTACACTGTGTTTCCAGGGGGCAGCGCTGCTCCAGAGGTCTTTCCCCACCAACATCATTAGCTCCCTTTCTCGTCCCGTATGGTCTGCTCTCAACGATCTTATTTTCAAATTCACATTTCACAGTTGTATCCATGAAAATATTCTGGAAGCTTTACCGAATGTTTTTAATCCATGTATTCCATATACTTCCATAACACAGCAACCTTTTTGAAGAGAGAGACATGCACTCCCTGACCCCTGGGCAGTTGCTGAGCCCAGCAGGCACCCCATGGTGGCTTCAGCAGGTCACCACTTCCCTTTTTCTACCCCTTCACAGGTCAAATCCTTTAGACACAGATCCCCTGCTGGAGTAAGGGAATGAACATCAAACAAGTACATGCCATTCTCACTGTGCAGGAACAGAGGAACCTAGCAATTACATCCCTGTATTTAATTTGGACTCTCAGAACAGAAGAAGAGCTCAACAAATGTTTTCTAAACACATGGGCAAATGAACAGTTTGCTTGTGGTGTCAGGGCCTTTATTTAGGATCATTACTTAGATGACCATTCACACCCGGGCCTTGATTTGTCCCCGTGGGACAGGGTTCCTCCAAAGAGCACAGCTTTGGAGATGGAAGAACCTAAAACTGCACGGTGACTCTGTCTCCCACCAATTCTGTGACTTGCGTTGTTACGGTCAACGGCTTGGTTTGCCCCTTCGCTGCCATTCATCGTTTCTCCAGGTGTTTGTGGGATTCATGTAATTACAGGAGAGCTGCTAGGCTGTGCTGCCCCACCTGCTCATGCTACTTCGTGTCTCTAGGCCATCCTCCCCCACCATGTCCCAGGCCATCCGAGGGTGACACAGAGGATGGGAGCACGTGCTGTCCAGAAGACACTCCGTCTTATCACCAGTGACCAGCACTTCCCTGGCAAATACTTGAAGTGGTCAGCAAATGCCTTTTAACCTCGTTCCAGAGAGGGACCCCGATTTCAGGCTCTGATCACTGCCAGAGGCCATGCTCCATCACTATTTCCATGTTCTCTTTCCTTTACATTAGCTCTTCTCTTTCATTAACAAAAATATCTCCACTGGGAGCCATGAAAAAGCTTGCTCTTTAACTCATTAGCGAGGCCAGAGACAAGCAAAATGTTCTAGACCTATACGTTACAGCTTTTTTGAAACTGCCCTCCTCCTGAAGCCTATACCTGCTGCCTTTGTAGGCCCAGGAGGCAAAATCTGCATTTTGTAACCAGCCGCTGGATTGAATCATGGGTCAGCACCAGCCCAGGGAGAAGGGCCAGTCAGATAGTCTCATTCCTTCAGCAATGTGAATTAAGAGATCCAGAGTGGAAGCAGATGGTCTCAAGGCCTGGAGTTGGACAGCCTTGAGAAGTTGGGGACAGAGCAGCACCGGGCTACATCAGAGGTACAGGCAAGCAGGAGTTATGAGAGAACAGAACCAAGAGCCAAATGCACCCAGAGCAGCAGAGACAAGAGAATGCACAGTCTCGGAGTCAGAGACAGTGACAAACAGAAGGAGACTCGGGAACAGCTGCCCTGCTTCCTATTTCCTGTGAAGCCTGACCTTCCTGCCATTGGCTCCATAAGATTCCTCTGCCATACATTAACAATCCCTATTTATTCCTGAGCTTTTGTTGCAGGTGTGTGCACCTGTTAGCAAATACACTTTGACCAAGATGCATTTTCATGTGTTCTTCCCAAGCATCATTCTCCCTCCCCACTCCTCACCCAAAACTTCATAAAAGGACATGGAACCTAGGCCAAGGAAGTGTGCTTTGATCACACATCCTTTGCAAAACAACACCACACAATCCTTTGCCCACCCCCATCACTTTTTTCCTCAAGAAGGGTTTATTGCAGGTTGGGTACACTTATAAGAGGCAAAAGTCTAACAATGAGAATGAACTACAGGGCCCCCCAGTTTAGAAGATGAGCAGGTAAAACAAATACATTGATTATGTACAATTATTACAAAGGGCAGGGTAGTGGGGGAAAAAAGGAAAAACTGCCAGCAGCCTTCCAGAAGGTTAATAACAGAGGATGTTTGTGGAGCACCTTCCTGCCCCGGTCCTGACTGTGCCTCGGGCTATGTTTCCTCAGTTGTTTCCGGCCAGCTCCAGATGACAAGCAGATGATGAAAGAGACTGCGGTGGCTAGTCAGATGCCTAGTTTACCGTGCTCTGCTAGAAGCCGGCTTGCTGAGAAGAAACCACTTGGCCCGGAGGGGGGGGGGGGGGGGGTGCCGCATGCGCCACGCCTTTCATGAAAAAGCCCAAAGGACGACTCCATTAACGTCTCCTAATACATATGTGGGAAGAGTTGGGGGAGAGCACACTGTCTAGGGAAGAAAGTGACATTCCCCTGTGGTATGTATACAAATAAATATCCAGTGTTGTCTTAGGTGAGCCCAGCGCCCCAGGCTAACGGTGGACTGCTTCCTCGGGCACCTGGAACCACTTTTCAAAGTCTGAATTAGTGTCCGATGACCAGACTGTCCTCTCGGGTGCTCACTTCTTCCATCAGAACGCCAGTCCTCCGAACCCCCTTGGCAGAGGAAGGTGCTACGCCACCTCTCACAGGACACCCACAAAGGGACAAATGCAGTTCTAAATTGTTCGTAAGAAAAAAAGGAACGCTCCGAGTTTACTTAAATAGGGAGAGAGCTTGATTCATCCAAAGTGTTTCTATAAAAATGCATTAAATCCCAGATAAAAGTTGCACATTCTCCTGGTGGCACTGCAAAAATGTCCACTGAACTGAAAACAATTTAAAACGAGCTGCTCCGAATATCTGTCACGGCAGCTAACACTGCATAGGACACCTCCAGGAACCGGCGGGCAGAGCCCAGATTATGAAAAGAAGCAAATCCCTGGCATCGAGCTCCTGGATCCTGGCAGCCCTCAGAGGTGCCAGCAAACTTCCCAACAGCAGTCAGCAGAGAAAGGCTCTTCAACGAGAGGGCCTCGGCCCAACAAGAGGGGCTTTCCAGCCGCAGTGGGCTCCAGCCTGTCCGCCCGGGGTCAGTCGCGGTGGCGGCGCCAGGTCCCTGCCCGCTCGCAGCTTTCGGCAGCAGGAGGACAAGGGGGTGTGGGAGACTCTGGAGGGGCGGGGGCCAGGTCTGCCGGTGCGGACACGGGGGGCTCCTCAGCTGAGGGACGGACTGGAGAGGTCGGCTCCATCCCCGGTCGGCTGCTGCCCTGACAGTGCTTGCTGCAGAAAATCTGCCCCTCCTTATCTAGAGCCGTGTTCTAAGGAGAAACCAGTGGAGAAACAACACATTAGCCCAGCCCGGGCTTGGGTCATAGCTACCACGACAGGAGCGCACAAGAGCATGCACAGGGCTCAGAAACAGAAGAGGAGAAATAACATCGAGTTTCTCTTCCAATAGAAGCCTAAGAGAAAAGCAACGGCTGAGGATACCTTCTCCCCAACCCCCCAGGCGGTCAGCCACAGTTGGCCCCTGCTCCTGGCTCAGTGTCAGCTGGCCCTGGATGGCAGCCTGAGGCAATTATTTTCTGGCTCTGAGCTTGCCTAAGTTCTGAGTGCTTCTTCTCATGCCCAGATCTGGAGCCCAGAAGAATCCTGTGACAATGAGCAAACCCTACAAGAACACTAGGGCTTTGACAGCTTTTCTAAGGCAAGTTCTTCATCACAGGTTGAAAAGTTACTCAGATGTCATATAAATAAGTAATCCCTTTACAACCCAAGTGTCTGCATAATCTACAAAAGTCCTGCAATCTGATCGTGCACCATTACCCCTTTTGACATCCTGCATGGTCACCTGACCTGCTCTCTGGTCTTTCTGGACAGTTTTATCTTGTTATACCCCAAGTTTGTTTTTTTAAGTAAGCTCCATGCCCAACATGGGGCTTGAACTCATGACCCTGAGATCGAGTCACGTGTTTTACCCAATAAGCCAGCCAGGTGCTTCACCCCTGAAGTTTTTAATCTGCTCAGCTCTTCAAGGAGCACAGAAACAGCCACAAACATGAGGAAATCACCTTGCTTTTCTGACCTTACACTGGGAGGTAAGACCTAATCTTTTCTCCTCCTCTGACTCAGTTTGAACATTTCCTTGCTTGTCCAGTGAGACCCAGCCGAGCTGTCATCTCAGTGGGTTTCCAAATGTGCTTTCAGTTCTCAGGCACCTTTAGCTCAAAGGCACAACAATCAGGAGGTGTTTTGTAATCTAACTACCCTGAGGGGAAATGTAGTACAGATTCTTTATTTCTTAAAAAAAAAAAAAAAAAAAAAAAAAAAGTCTGGAGAAGATATGAATGAATAGCACCTTTTAAGACGGACTTGTGTGGCTGGCTGGCTTGGTGTCAGCTGTAAAACAGGGTTCTCCACAGGCCTTTCCAAGCTCATGCTGAATAGCCAGCAATTTCCAAGGATAATTTCAATTACCTGGGGAGCAGGTAACTGTGGCAAAGCCCCCTCAGAAGCTTAGCATTGCTCTTTAACAAGCTTCCAAGTTCCTAGTATGAGAGGAGGCCAAGCCACGCCTCGGTGAACACTCTGAAAATGGGGAGAGGCAGCATTCACTTGGTTCTACCACAGAGCCCCTCCTGGGTAGCAGAGACAGTAACTCCCCAGTTATTGCTCCTCTTCTGTTCCTGTCAGGAGACCATGTGTGTGCAGCGGAACAAAGCATTGCGGTGCGGTTAGTACATACCATTGCCTTGGACCTAGTCAGAGGGAAGCAATGCAGGCAGCGGGAGAGGCAGGAGAAAGCAGGGACAGAAACTAGACTTACTTTAAACAGAAGCAACATGACTGAAACAGTTTTGTCTATCTCAAATTAAACCCAAATCATTCCCAAATTTCCCCCTGAAAGAAACATCATCCCCTCTGAGGGGGAAAGCCCTCCGTGTGAATTCATCCTTTCTCAAGTTGGCTACAAGATGCGGCAAATGAGGGTTTCTTGTAATTCCCTTTCCTGCCACAAGATGGCCTCGTCCCTGAGGCTGGGATGTGCCCCCTGGGGGATAAACAAGGAGCCTGCCCTGCAGAGGCACTGTCCTTTAACTATACCAAGTGACAAGTCATAGAAAATGCAAGTGCTATTCAGAACCACAGGCCTGTCTTAAACCAAAGCCTAATCCAATATAAATCTCTTCTCTTATCCCAAAGGCTCCACACCTGTCTTACTGATAAAAATGTATCTTTGGACACGTAGATGGAGAAAGAGAACAAAAGCCTTCACAGAGTTACTTGTCCTTTGCTGTTGTTCACAAAAAGTTGCTTTTTCACCAAGTGAAAAACAGCACTGAGCAGGAGAGCTGCTGGTGTCCTCCTGCTATGCACTCGCCAGCTCTTGATCTGGGATGACAGGCAGTGGGGCAAGCTGTAAAGTTTTAAGATAAAGTTTTCCAAGGGTACGCTTTGCTGGCTGAGAAGGATGTCAGTACGTACAGGAGACCCGCACCGATAAGAAGCTAAGAGCTGGACGCTGGTGTCAGAAAGTCTGAGACAAGCATGCAGATTTAAGACGGGCTGCAAATTAGAAGTTGCTCTGATTAAGCACAGCATGTTTGAATACCAGAATTCTGCTTCAGGATCCCCCATAGTCTCAACTGGGTTAAGAGTGAAACTCTGAAGTGTCTCTCAAACTGTCAAATCAAACTGTCAAATAAAATGCAGACAATAGCATCAACTTTACTTTCTTTTGCTGTTATTTTCATTCCTATCCTATAATTTTCTCACGGGAGCCTCAGGCACTGACTTTGGGGTGGGGGGCTGAGGCGGAGAGAATGCCAGGAGCGACAACAGACAGTAAGGTTGTATGGGTCACAGGACAGTTATCTGATGATTCGACCTTAGAGCACTGATACACTATTATTTCCACTTCTCTTTGTATCTGCAGGGAATGAGGTTACCCTCACATACTCTACGTATGAGAACGTATGAATACCAGGGAGAGTCATTTGTGGTTAATTGCTCTTAATACAAAAAAACACTTAAAACTGTTCCCAAGGGCAGGACACACAGACACATAGTAGCGGTGATGAGGATGACAACACAGAAGCACCACCAGCTGCCCCCACACAACCATGCCCCAGGCCAGGTCCTCAGTTGGGTGAGGATTAGCATGGCATCCCCATGGAGGCCTTCTTGCCACTGCTTTGGGGAACAAGCCCCGAATTCACAGGCCAGCTTTTTGGCCATTGAGAATTGGTACCTCCAGAGACAAGCTTTACTGATTTCTCCTGTAGGTACTGAATGTGATAATGCCACTCAGCAGCTCCTCAGACCTAACAACCTGCAGAGTTGTGTAGGGAACATGAGGTTAGACGGGACCCTGCCAACATGCTCAAAATCAACTGAACACACACATAAAAACACCACTTGCACAACCACCACTGGGATTACAGATATAATAAAGGTTGTTCACTCATACAACCATCCAGTTAAAGCTAAGGGGCTTGAAATTTGACTACTGATCTCCTTCATAGCAAATGGGAAACTATCATTTGTAAGCCGGAAGATACAGCTTCTGTCTGAGAGGCTCTAAATGTCATTATCCAGAACAGAGCCTATATTGGGCCATAAGGTAAAGGGCTGGGTCATTCCAGAGCTTTAGTGGGCCACAGGCGTCGGCCCATGATTCCTGTGTGGGCGCTGAGTCCACAGGTGACCCAGGCAACAATGGCAGAACTCTCCTAAGCCCTGGGCACAGTCCCATTAAAGGTCCTTCTTCTAGGAGACTCTGAAGCTTAATTAACCTAGCTATTAAATTTTGATCCTAAAAAACACTCTTAAGATTCTTCATTATGTGTCAAGTGTGCCAATTTTCTGTTTTATTTCCTCTAAATTTTGCAGAAGCCTTATGGTGTCCATGCGACCAGTCTGTAATTTGCCATCCGTCCCATCCATCAGTGCCTGCTCTTATAGGTGAATCGCTTAAAAATGTTCTCATGCTGTTGAGTCAATCAAGATGGTTCTTTTCAAAGTGTTTAAGCTGTAACTCTGTGACAACTCTGACTTTCCCGGGCTTTCAGCAGAACACTGCTAAAATGTTAGGAAAACCACAACTCAAGAGGCCTTCTCATTACTTTGGCACAGAGCACCCCAATGTCCTGCAACATGTCAAAAGACCGAGTCTGCAAGCTCAGGCCTTGTCTGAGGGAGGGAAGCAGTGTGAGAGCACGCTTTCTAGCAGGGAAGGAGTAAAGGAGTTCTGAGGACATACAGAGGGCTTCCAGGTAAATGCAGCCGCTCCAGGGGGAGAAAGGGGAATGGCAGACCATTAGTGGGGCTAAGGTGGTGGATACCCAACAAAACATACCACAGTGTTCTGTATTCTCCGTGGTGGGGGTGGGGGTGGGGGACGGGGAAGGGTTTCCTTCCAGCTTCTATATGGACCCAGAATCTTCTTGAGTAAAGGTTCCTAGACTACAATGTGCCAGAGAGTAAGGAACCGCTTTCCTTCTAGTTGGGTAGAAAACAAGTTGAACCTTTCCAGAGGGTGAGATGCTTGTCCTGAGATAAGAAAGCTGGAAATGTAGAGACAGCCCATCACTGGCTGTCAGGTTCCCAGGGGGCTGTCAGGGGTGGCCAAGCCGCTAACAACTCAGGCACCTGTCCCCTTAGAAAGTCTGATTCCAAAGCCACCCCAGGTCCTGGAGAAGGCAACCCCTCACCTGCTCCCAGATCGTGTGAGCGGTATGGGCAGAACAGAGGTCATGGCCCCCAGTGTTGGTGCCACAACAGGAGGGGACATACTCACTGCTGGGCTTCAGGCCCGACTTCAGCAGGGACTCAGGCCAGGACAGCTGGTGTTGAGTGAGCTAACCGCACTTCCAGTTCAATTTTATTCTTTCTGCCTTTATTTTCTCTTTTGCTAAATTTACCTTAACATTTCTTTCCTTACTTTAATGCCACTGTTTATTTGTTGTGTTTATGCATTTAGATAAATTCCCTTACAATCATTTTGAAAGAAGGAAGACCTAAAAAAAATTATGGGGATCATTGTTACTGACATCTCAAAATCTTTCTAACCCTGAAAACAAAAACACAAATATATATTTTTTACATTGTTCTGTACTTTTAAAAGCCACAAAACACTAATTTTTTAAAGGAATTTGTTTAACTTTAGCAGTTTCTTACCCTGGTCTCAAAGAATAATTCATACCTCACACAGTGTGTTTGTGAAGCTTTGAATAGGCAGGGAGTTCCTTCCTTAGGCTGTAAATCCCAGCCAGGCTTGGGAGGCCCTCTCCAGATGAGAAACAGAGAGGAGAGCAGAAGCAGCTGCCAGGGAGGGCACCGAGCCCGGGAGAAGGGGCCAGCAGCTCCTTGGTGCCGGGACCCATCAGGCTGGCCTTGCTAGTACCTGCACAGCCCCCTACCCCAGAACTCGAGGCCTGGGAGTCGGCCAGATGGGTGCACTCCACGTGCCAAGACAATCTTGAAAAGCAAAGAGGAACATGGAAGGTGCGGACTTCCATGTGAGGGAACCTCAGCTATTCACTTCTAAAGACTCAAAGTCCACCGAGCAGTCAGGCCCGACACTTCAGCTTTCCAAGGGCAGAACAGAGTGCCTTCCACTTACCATGATAACCGAGACCCCGGTGGTGGTGCTGTTCTGTTTGGGGAGCGCATTATTAAAGTGCTGTTTGAGTTTACCTGTTACTTCAGCTTGCATATTATTCTCCTGGGAGGCATCATCCTACAGAAAAGAATCAAATACAATGGTTTCAGATTCTCAGGTCTACGTTGGCTTTTCCTGAATAGTCACCCTCGCCCCACCATCTCTTCCTAACAGGACTGATTTTCACCACAAGGTTAGGGGAACAATTACTGCCGTTTAGCAGTCCTATGTCCTCAGGAAGACCCCAAGCCATTCCCTTTGCTCCTTAAGCCTCAATCAGGCCAAGTAGAGAGCACCAGTCTCTGAGAACACGAAGGAAGACACTCTTCAGGCTTCTAAGACTCTGTCCCCAAGGCACAAATCCCACAGAGTTTAGTACAGATCCCTCCCATGGAAACACCAAAATTAATGAAGAGTTTATTATTTTGATCAAGAATTCACTTAGTTGTTAGTCTTTATCGCTCATAAAGAAACGTGGCATCTCAGCTACTTGGTCCAAGACCTAAGTCACTTGGCAGGATCCAGAGAGGCTGAACCCTCATGTCAGGATGTGTGGGACCCCACAGAGATAGTGGAGGGGTGCAGGGAGCCCCCACTCCCCCACAAGCAGGCAAAAGCCCATGGCTAAATACATTAACCTCACTCTCATGGAGTCTTTGGGAATAAGGTAAATGCAAACTCTCCCACCAGCACCACTTAATGGATCACATTTACCCTAAACCCAGAGCTACCACCAAGCCCAGACGAACTCTGGTCAACGTCACACCCCCTCTACTAGGCTCCAGAAGGGACTATGTCTCAGCCTCCTTACTCTCAGCAGGAGATCTCCTATGACCATGTGCCATAAAGACATGGGGATCAGCGTCTGAAACATGCTCATCTCTGGGCAAATCCTGAAAACTCTCAAATCCCATAAGTATAGAAGGCAAAAGCTGAAAGGCTCCTGAGAGCGCATCCCAACCAATCCTTTCATTTTGTAGATGAGGAAAGTAAGGGCCAGAAAGGGACAGTGACTTGCCCAGGTCACTCACAGAGCAGGATCAAATACTCTGAGATCCTCATGCCAAGTGCCTTCTCCCAGAGAGCTACCTTCATGCTACTTGCTCATGAGAGAAAACAGACATTTCATCTGCCATGGAACTTGGATGCAGAGCTCTGCATGTGCAAAAGCCACGGTGAATTAGCAGGCTGGTGGTCACGGAACTTACAGATGTTCCTTCCCCGAGAACGTGGGTACTTACTGACACCCAGGGGTGGCTCAGGATTTCTCCCGCGGTACACCGAGCTTCAACGTTTACCTGAAGCATTTGACTGATTAATTCCTGGAACGAAATAAAGAAGAGTATAGAGGAGGCGAGGTGGGGGACTTCCAGCATAAACACAGATATCTGAGCTTGCACTAAGTACTTCAAAGAACCAGCCAACACAGCTGCTCAGCCATTTCACCTTAGAAGCTATTATCACCTACATTCCTACTGCCCTACCAGGCAATCACACAGACACGGCTGCCTCAGGGCAGCACCAGTGTGAGAGAAGAGAAGGTCTCTCCTGGGTCTACATTAAACCAAGATGTTCTCTCCTAAGAGTTCTGGTTATTATCATCATTCCGCAGTGTAAAAACTGCAGTATTGTTCCTTTTGGCAAGTCAGTATGTCTCATTCCCACATTCTGATGGGTGTCCAATACATATTTCTTAAATAAATGAAAGAACGCATGTTTAGGGCTTAGAGGAACGCAGGAGGGTGGCAGGGGCAAATTGGGAAGACAGCCAGTCCAGCTTCAGAATGTGCCTACGAGTTCCAGAGACTATACTGTGGGATGAACTTAAAGAAGAAACACATTAAAAGTCAAGCCAGACCTGGAGCTCGATTCCAAGAGCTGCAACAGCCTCACACGGCAGACGAGGGCCCCTTGACACAACATAACCCATGGAAACAAACCCAGATGGGTACCTTTGCTGAGTCTGTGATGTTATCCCAGTAGGGGGCTGGAAACTCCAGCTTCCCAGCCAAGATCTGGTCAAAGAGATCTTCCTGGAGACTGTTCTCACTAAGTCAGTGACAAAGAAATAGAAGAAAAAGCAAAGTTACCATACAGTTTTCAACAAAATGCTCACAGGAAGAATGGGGTGAGGAGTCCAGTCTCTTGGCTTGGGCATTTCATATCTCAATTGTATTTGTTATGACACATTTTTTCCTTTTGGATGATGAGCTAAAGAACATATCCATAGGCCTGGGTATCAGGGAAAGAGAGGACACAAGGTTCAAGAAACTTGTTTCAGCTTGAGAAAAGGCAGTAATTCTGGAGACGGATGGTGGTGATGGCTGCACAATACTATGAATGTACTTCATGCCATTAAAACTGTACATTTAGGGGCACCTGGGTGGCTCAGTCCGTTAAGCTTCCGATTTTGGCTTAGGTCATGATCTCACAGTTAGTGAGTTCAAGCCCCCGCATTGGGCCCTGCCCTGGCAGCTCAGAGCCTGGAGCCTGCTTCAGATTCTGTGTCTCCCTCTGCCCCTCTCCCCACTTGCACTGTTTCTGTCCCTCAAAAATAAGTAAATGTTAAAAAAAGTTGTAAATTTAAAAATGGTTAAAAGGTAATGTATATATTCTGCCAAAGAAAAAAAGGACTCAAGAAAAATATGGAATCCACAAATAACGTAAATCCTCATTTCAGAAAAAAACAATCTCGGCATCTGCCCTCACTTAATCTCTCATGGCGATCAGAGTGGAAAAGTAACAAACCTGAGTCAGCTCTCCTTGCCCTTCCTCTTTCTACTTTTCCAATAAAAGAGCCAAGAGCAGTGAAACAAGCCAAGATATGAAAGAGTCATAAGGAGTCCAGAATCTGGATAAAATATTCATGACATAATTAGCTCCCCATTGGAACTTGACTTTCACTTAAGCTCAATCTGCAAAAAAAAAAAAAGGAGCCCATCCAAGAAGAGCGACTAGAACCACACAGACTGAGGTGAAGTGATGTTGCTGCCCTCCCAGGGTGGGCATCCTTCCTCAGCCGTACCTAACTGTGCTACCCTCAGAGGTGCTCCTGCACATACAGCTGGTGCCTACTGAAACATAATGCCTTGACTTCTGAGGGAAGGTACACAGAAACGTAAAAACACTGCTGGGAAACATTCGGGAAGCTGGATGTCACCGTCTCCTGGAACACAGAGCCACAGCCACAGAGCCCCACCTCCCCCTTACTTGGTGGGTGCATCAACGGCTGAGCGAAAACAAAATCATTAGCCTTCTAGGCCAGTCATTACAAAGCCCTAGTGGAAACCTCAGGGTAAGCCGCTGGAGTCAAGATGAAAATCCAGGAGTGGAAGTCCAGTCTCAGTGTGCACCATCTGCCTTGGAGTTGCCAACAGGGCCCCTGCAGCCTGCTGTGCAGAGGACTCACATGAGACCCCACCCGGCCTTCTAGACATAAGCCTAGTCATGCTAACTGCTCTCCCAGAGTGAGCAAGTGTGGTGTCCACAGAAACAGGTCATTTGGGGCAGTGCCTAGGGACAAATTCTGGGGCTGTGTGATGTGACTACCCTACACCTTTAATGAAAAAGAGGACAGGCAAACTTCGTTTTATTTCTGCTTCCCTTTACTGTACTTTGCAGATAATTGTACTCTTTTTTTACAAGGTGAAGGTTTGTGGCAATGCTGCAGGGAGCATGTCCATCAGTACCATTTTCCAACAGCATCTGCTCACTTTGCATCTGTTACATTTTGGTAATTCTCGCAATATTTCAAACTGTTTCATCATTAATCTGTTAGTTATGGTGACTTGTGATCCTTGATTACAACTCACTAAAGCTCAAATGACAGTTAGCATTTTTTAGCAATAAAGTACTTTTTATTTTACTGTTATTATTATTAATTATTATTTTTAAATAGGCTCCATGCCCAGCCTGGGGCTTAAACTCACAACCCTGAGATCAAGAGTCCCATGCCCCACTAACTGAGCCAGCCAGGGACCTCTACTATTTTTTTTTTTTTTTTTAGTAAAGCATCTCTTAATTAACGTACGCACATTGTTTTTTTAGACATAATGCTGCTGCACGCTTAACAGACTACAGTACAGTGTGAACATAACCTTTATTTGTACTGGGAAACCAAAAAAATTCATTCGACTTGCTTTTACTGTGGTATTTGCTTTATTGCGGTGGTCTGGAACCACTCTCGCAACATCTCCAAGGTAGGCCTGCAGAGTCTGTGGGCTTTTGTGAATACTCAGGACATCTCAACAAGCCCAGCTGAATTGACATCTGCCAGTTCATGAAGTCTGGGTCAAGAGGCACATCGAATGAGTAGCAAAAGTCAGGCCAGACAACCAGGTAAGGCAAGTGATTCCCACTGCCCTCCTGGAAAGTGTTTTTCTATGAGCCTGCACAAACTCTTTCTAGGTTGTCTGATGTTTTCTTTTTCACTGTTATTTCCCTACTGACTGAACTCAGCTCAACTCTCCAGGAGAAAATGTTAGAAAAAGATGTTAAAAATCACCCATTTCCAGAACCGTTGCTTTTAGCCACCCCTCTCTATTACTCATCTTCTTTTTTTTTTCCTGGAATAGCAAATAGCTTATATTTTGTTAACATACAGGACTTTTATTTTGTTCATAAACAGCTAAAAAGTTGGAAGTGTAACTGCAGCAAGTTATTTAGGTTCTTGGCAAAATAGTCTGAGTCAACAAACAAAAGCCTAGGGGGGTCCCAGCAATAAGAAGTCACCTAAAGGATCCATGCTGTGAACTGCAAGCACTTTGAGCATTTCAAGCTTCCCTCAGTAGAAGAACAGAAAGCTAATTTATCCTTCTAAGTAGTCACGTAGTAAAAGCCACTCTGATTAAATCTACACTGGACTTATTTACACATTTATACTTCCACAATTGGGCTGAGATGTTCAGGGCACTTTAAAATCTTAAAACAATACAGCTCATGGATCAAGGTGCTGTAAGTTTAAAAATGTACATTAAGAAAAACCTGGAAAGCAACAGGAGTTTGAGCACATTCCTTCTTTTCAATGCCAAGTTGTTAAACAGTTGTCTGATGAGGTAACTTGAAAATGTTGTAAGCTACCTCACAAAATGATGTTTAAACATTTAGCTTATGGGAGGTATAAGTGCATGTTTCAGAAAAACAAAATTATCATGCAAATATTATGTTTTGTCAGTGGCCCCAAGATCAGACTTGCTTAGGCAATAACTAATACCGTGGTTGTAGGACCAGCTTCTGAATATAACATATAAGTCAATAGCTTTCAAAAGGTAGCTTTATCGCTTTTAATTAGCCACATACTTACCTCCAGTTCCCACAAAGAAGCTGCCATGCAGTGAGAAACAAGTCACAATAGATACATACTGTTCAATCTGAGTCTCAGTCTCGCTTTTGGTTAAAAGCAAAAAGCAAAATCAAATAACAAACCCACAGACTGCACTGGCATGTGGAAACACTAGAGGGAGTTGTGAGCACACATTCCTCTAAACTGATCCCTGATAACCCCTTTCCAACTGATCTCAACTTGGGTTAACCAAGGATGGAAACTCTGCTATAACAGGCCCCATGATCACTTGGCAACAAAACTACCCCCTTCACTAGTTTCCCAAACAAATCATCACTAAAACCAGCCAGAACACAATGGAACCGTAAAAATGACCACAAATTATTCCACTCCATGTACATACCTGCTTAATCTTCTCTCACATTTACTCTATTTGACTTCATTTGGTCAATGGGACATCAATCAGCAAATGTGTGTCAAGTGGACACTTGGAAAGTGGTTGAGCAAAGGAACTTGCCCTCTCTGGCTGCTTTTGGGGATCCTGTATCCACCATCATGTGAAACCAAGGTTAGCCCATTGAATGCTGAAAGGCACTTGACCAAGTCTTATCTGTTGTCCCAGCTGACCCTGAGTGAACTACCAGGCATGTGAGTGATGCCTCACTAAACCATCAAGTCCCAATTAGCCAGCCCAGATCAGAAGAACTGCCCAATATATCCAAAGAACTGACTGACAGCTCTAACCTTTGGAGTAGTTAACTGTTCAGCAAAAGCTGGCCAATAGTGCAGTAATCCTATAGTCTGTGTAACCCACCTAAGCAATGGCTTTGAAGGAAGACCATGATTTAACGGCCAGATGGCAAGAGCTTCCCACTGCAGAAACCCAATCCTAGCCACAAGGACAAGGTCCCACTCAAATGCTCTACCTTTCACTTAACCTTTGTGATTTCCAGCCCTGAAATAAGCATACCCTCATACTCAATTTATTCTTCTTGATCAATATTCTGGTGATGGGTGTCTTTATACCATAAGGCTCTCAAAAGTAGAAATTGACATCCCTGTGTCACTCTTGTGTTTACTGTAATGTCAGTAAAAAGAAAACTTGTTCAAATCAATTGAAAATTATCATTTAAAAAAATGTATCTTTCAACTGTTTTGTAGGTTTGAAAGCTTTATAATAAAATGTTGGGGGAGAGGCAGCAAATTAAATGTATTGAACTTACTGATGAAGTACAACACCATAAATAAGACATCAGAGAATATGCTTTACATTTGATCCCTGACACCTAGAATAGTGCCTGGCACACAGTAGCTACTCAACAGTAGTTGTAAAATGAACAATAACAGAGATTAAAGTGAAAAGAGAGCTCAAGAAGATACATAAGAAAATCCAAGTTGCATCATTAGATGAACTTCTATTCCCAAGTCATTCATTTGCTCCAAAGAGGGAGATGGGACAGATCAAAAGAGGCCCTGTGGCCAAAGCCCTGCACTCTCTCATGTTCACAGTACTGGGGTACTGGGTATGCTCTATGCCCGCTGTCACACATTCTGACACCTGTGTGTGGCCACCTCTGCCCCCCCACCGCCCCAGGTGAGATATGTGATTACCAAGAATCAGTCTCTATTTGTTCCCAGGCCTATTTATGCTGAAAGTATTTGTAATATTATGTGAACATATAGAATTAATTTAAATTTCATTAAATATTATGTGAAATATTATGTGAACAGATAGAATTAATTTAAAAAGAAAGAGTTCACTGTTTCTATGAGAACTAGGTTGAAAGCTTTGGAAGGGGAGTTGTTAAAAAAAAAAACAACCCTGCTGTCAAATTAAATAGGAGAAATGACTATTAAGAACTGGAAAAGGAGGCTCGTCAGTGGCTCAGTCAGTTAAGTGTCCAACTTCGGCTCAGGTCATGATCTCACAGTTCATGTGTTCGAGCCCCGTGTTGGGCTCTGTGCTGACAGCGCAGAGCCTGGAGTCAGCTTCAGATTCTGTCTTCCTCTCTCTCTGCCCCTCCCGACTTCTGCTTGCTCGCTCGCTCTCAAAAATAAACATTAAAAAAATTGAAAGAAAAAAAAATGGGAAAAGGTTTGTTTACCTAGAAGGATCAGACTGCTTCATAAAGATCTTTAAATCTCACTCCACTTGAAAAAGATTGAGAATGGATATTGTACACACTGGATGATTTGGTGTGTTTTACAGAAGAGTGACAAGAAATTCAGAGGACCATATACCAAACAAAGGCCTTGACCTCACATCAGAAGTGTGGTCAAGGAATATCCATTAATGGGTTGTAAATTAAGAAAAAAAGTAAAAGGTATGTTTATATAATTTTTAACTGACATTTTTTTTAATTTTTTTTTTTTTTTTAAAGTTCATGACCTGAGCTGAAGTCGGCTGCCCGACCAACTGAGCCACCCAGGCACTCCTTAACTGACATTTTTATTGACCAGATTCTGGTCCTGATTGCCAGGATGAGAATGCCTGCTTCCTGACCAAAGGGAGAGTTTACAATTCAGATATTGTTACTCAAAGAGCCACTGACCTTCGGAATGGAGGGAATCCACAGAGAAGTATGTATGTGATCACGCCTGCCGCCCAAATATCCACCTTCAGGCCATAGCTGAGAAAACAAAGTGGGTGGAGGGAAGAAATAATGATATTACTCCCAGGAACCCTCCAAATTACTGGAGTAGTTGCCTTTGTTTGTTATGACGGAGGGCTTCCTCTGTGTCAAACCACTCATTTCACACAAAAGAATTAACTGCCCTTTGGACAGGAACATCTACTCTTCTCCGGAGCTAACCACAATATTGGGAACTGTTGCCATATTTCCAAGACTGGCCCTGGGACAAAAGTCCAGGCCTAGAGCTCCTGGACACAGAAGCACACACCTCAGTTCCTGAGATTAAAGTCATGGTGCAGGTAATAGACTCTCCTACCCTCCACCTTCCCAGGAGGAATGTGAATACACAGCAGCCGGAGCAGCAAAACACACCTTTTTCCACCAAAATTCAAGTACTAACCAAAGCCACCAGGAGTCTTACCCGGTTTCAGCAATTATTTCTGGAGCCACATAAGTTGGTGTGCCACAGACTGTGTATAAAGGGCCTTCCACCACAGTGGCCAGACCAAAGTCTCCCAGCTTCAAGGACTTGGTTCCATCAGGATATTCACACACCTGGAACAGAAACCAGCCAATAATCAGAAGTAGTTTCTTTTCTCAATGATTCCAAAGGGGCCCTTGGAACTAGATAGAAACAACATTGATTAATAAGTTAAAAAAAAATCTCTCCTTGTTGATAATAATACCATTGTTTACTTCTGATGCTCTAAAGTTCTAAGTTTTCTTTAGACATTTTGCATGATTGTGTGAAATACAGAAGACAGTATCTTCCATCTATGTACAAAGTTCCTTATCTTGGGGCATCTGGGTGGCTCAGTTGGTTAAGTGTCCAACTTCAGCTCAGGGCATGATCTCATGGTTCGTGATTTTGAGCCCTGTGTGGGGCTCTGTGCAGACAGTACGGAGCTTGCTTGGGATTCTTTCTCTCTCTCTCTCTGTCAAAATAAATAAATAACTTTTTTAAAAAGTTCCTTATCTAGGAGTATAATGAATATGTGTGCATGCTGCCACGGCAGTTAGGGGTGTAGGTAGCTGCTTACCCAGTGTGGCCTAGACAGCAGGAAACGGAACTTGACTACATCCTCACTGAGTGTGAAGTACTTGCGAGACTCCGAAATGGTGTTTATTAACTGTCCTGGAGTTAACCCTCCTGGACTGTGTCCTCCACACTCCTCCTGGGAAGGTGGAGGGTGGGAGAGTCTATTACCTGCACCATTACTTTAATCTCAGTCATGTTTAGAAAATAAAATCAAGACTTGTTCTCTGAACAGTCAATGATGAATATAAATATCACATAATGAAAAACTTTGGAAGTTTGGAAAGAAAGTAAACTTTGGGATCAAACAGCCTGAGCCTGAATAACCTCTGCCATTTTCTGGTTGAGTGACCTTCAAAAACCACCCTGTGCATGTTCTTCACCTGTGAAGTGGGATGAGACTAGTCCCTAACTCACAGGGGTGGTGTCAAGAGACCAAGCTCAGAGCAGGGCTCAGTGAAGGTTCCTTCCTTTTCCTGGAAGGACTGGCTGATGAAATCAACTAATTATACTGGAAACAGTTTAACAATGCTGGTGAAGACGTGCGTGCTTTTTGCTTAAACGGAAGCAATCTTCCTAGAAAACATTTCAGCAACATGTAAATTTCTTTAAATTATTTATAAGCCTTGATCCAGTAAATCTACTTCTAAGAACCAACCCTAAGGGAATACAGATGAACCCAAAGGTTACACACAAAGCCACTAATCTCAGAATTTATCTATGTTTTTAAAAACTGGAAAAACATAAATGGCTAACAGGACAATGACTTCATAAATCATGGAACATTCCTATGATAAAATACTATACAGTCACTAATAAGCACATTTCAAATAAGTACTAATCCTATGGAAAATATTCACTATATTACATAAAAAGAACATTCAAAATTATATATTCAATACAACACACCCAAATGTTCAGTTTATTTCTAGGTGGTAACACCAAAGATTACTTCAGCTTTGTTCTTTATACTTTTCACTGGTTTCTAAAACGTTTACAATGAACATGTGTTGGTTCTATAATTAGGAAATTTTATACATAAGCAAATTCTCCTTTGGGGATAAAAGTCTGAGAGTCACATTCTAAGTAGATGGTTTTTAGATTTAACTATGTAATCTTTAACCTATTCATCTCTTGGATGTCCATTCTGAAAACAGTGAATTTCAGAGAAGAGCAACTGCAGAGAACTAATCTTTACTAATGTAATGTCTTTCTCTATTTTTATATTTTAGTCCTATTTAGTTTGTTTTTCCTCACATATCACTATGAACTGAGCCAGATTCTCACCCAAGCCGCTTACTCACTAAAGGATGAAAAATTTAGAAAATTATGTTTTTTCAAGATAAGCATGTTAACAACATTGTCCATTAATCTGATACTCAATGAGGGGGAGTGATTTATATAGACATCATTAAAAAGCATCAAGCACGTCAGGGCTCCCCCTTGTCAGCGATACCCAATTTGTACAGGCATTTAAAAAGCATGGCACTTAAATACCTTCCTTACCTGTGATGCCCTCATCAAGTGAAAGAAGAATGTTTTTCACCATAGTATTTAATAACTGCTTCCACATTTATGTACTAAGTATACATCCCCAGCATACATCTTTATGACTTTCAAGTTTCATGGGAGTAATGGTGAGGCTCACAGATATTTATCATTCTGAGTCAGCCACAACTCAGCAGAGGCATATTCAAAGCTACTAATGATTTAGCCTAAAGCAACAGAAACCAAGTTCTCAGTCATGCCAGGGTCTAAGGACGACCTTCCATCCATTATGTTTAATGTAAACATTAACGAGAACAATCTGATATAGAGAATTACAGTTAGAATTTATGATGCATTTACTGAAACCCAGACTTCAGAAATTCCCTAAGTAATTGCAGTGATAAGAACATTCTAAGCAAAATTATAATTTTAAATGTCTATATCATGAAAGTAAAAAAAAAAGTTTTATTAATGTCATTGTTATTTTGTTTTTGCAAATTTAAAATACACTCGTTAGGTACATTTTTTTGAAAAATAGTGTTTACTTTCAACATGCAATTTAGGGATGCCTATGGGTACTTGAGGGTTGCTGTAGACACTCAGAAGTCCCTGAAGCCCCATTTCTCATATCCCCTATAAGGAATTCAGAGTCAGATGCAGAAGCATAAACAGAAAGGTACTGAACAGTTTATAATCACTGAATTATGTCTGGGCAACTGGCATCCTATCCTCAGCTAAACATCTAAAGAGAAGTGTCATAAGGAGCAGACAAGCCTGAAAAATATTTCATCTGATTCATTTCTCCACAATACTTGACACAGAGGCAAATATGTGAAAGATAATATGAGTAAATTTCAAATATTAGCTGGAGAGTCTCTTCAAAGCAGAAAAAAATATCTATAAATCTACACATATAGACACACATTTGTACACAGCTTTAAGAGAATGACACTGACATATAAACACATATGGCTTTCCTTTCAGAGAATGGTTTTAAAAAAGAGGTGGACAAATGCATAGGGACCCCAGAGAAAGGCCTTCTGTTCTGGCAGTGTGCTTAGTTCTCTCCCCAGTTACTGACATCCTCACAGAACTCCAGAGATGCCAATATTTTCCCACACATTATCTCACTGGACCTCAGAGTCACCTCCCTGGGTGATTAGGAAAGTAACTGTTATCCGTGTTTTTCAGATGAGGAAACTGAGGCATAGAGAACTCAAGTTACCAGTAGCTACCAAGTGGGGATTCCAACCAAAACCATTACCATCCCACTACACCATCCTGCAACAGATTCTGTGTCTGAAAGTGAGAGTAGGCCTGGCAGAACCCCGGCTGCAGCCTGCACCCCTACGCAGATTCTGAGTGAATTTAAGCAATCACAACTGTGAGAATTCTAGCCCTGTGGTGTTCAAATGCCCCACCACAAGCTGAGAGATGCTCTGTCAAAAGTTGCACTCAGAATGCAAAAGTTAAAAATGTGAGGAATGTAGATCCCACATACGGAGTAAACGCTGCACGTTCTCTAAATAAAATGTCAACATAATGATTTAGAAGGGCTTCAAATAGGAGAAACCAACCCTCTTCTCTCCTCGGTCCCCAGAACTCCCGGAAAAGCGGAATTTATCACTGGTCTCTCATAGTTAAGTCTGACAGGGCACCACCAGGCTGTAACTCACAGCATTAATGGCCACCCCAGTGCTCCCTGACACGCCGACCCATACATCTCTGCTGGCAGGGTTTTAAATTATGACACCGCTACCAGAGAAGGGGATGCAAATCAGATGTCTGAATGCTCTGCTGTTTAAAAATGGTATCCATTTTTAGAGTAGGGAGAGGCCGATGGTCACTCTGTGTACTTACTTCTAGTGCCTCAATGGCACTTTCTCATCCTAGGGCAATTCTGACCTGCTGACTCAATCTAGAATCTGCAGAGTGGTCGAGTTCAATTTTCAATGGCAGGTACATATTTTACTTAGATATGTGCAGGTAAGGTTTCCAAAGCCTGACCCTTTTAGAGCACACATTAGCCTCATCCAGATATCCTCCTTCCTTCCCTTTTGGGTAGCACACTGGGGCTGGTGCAGGTCTTGAAGAGGGGTGAAGACTCATCTAGGGCAAGTGAGACTAGACAACAAAGTTGATTCCAATTTCTTGGTTATATTCTGAGACACATCATCTTGGAGACACCCATCTCCATCATATTCTCTTCCTTTGATGCGTGATAAAAGGATAAGGTATCAGATTCTGAGATGGTATACACATTGTGAGTAAACGAGAGAAGACATGGGAGGGGAGAGTGGAATCAATGAGCTGGGAAATGCACATTCGCTGGTTTACAGGCAAGTTCACTAATGCCTCAGTTGCCTTCCTCACAGGGCCTCGACATTCAAAGCTACAGAATAGGCTGGTGCCACAGAAACCGATTGTCCCTAGAGACCTGCAGGTCTGTATTTTCAGAAAACATCAGTACATGCAGCCACCAGCGTGAGGTGGGCCATGGACAGAAGGGAGAAATAAAGGAGGCATCCTCATTAATACCATGGCATTTATGTCTGGCCGCTGCCAGAGAAAGCCCTGTCACCGTTGCTTGTGAAGCCCCTGGCCAACCTTCGTCACCTGGTGGAGGAACCTGGGCCTGTAACAGGTGAGAAGACTGTTTTGAGGGGAGAACACCACATTCTCACTTCTATCCTGAGGCTCAGTCCTCCTTAGAGATCATAAAACGAAGTCCATCATACATCCTGTTTTACAGAGAAGGGAGATTTATTTTCCTAAGAGGAAAATCTAGACATGGAACACAATTCCTCAAGGCAGAAGACAGGAAGGAAAAAGCTCATATACTTTTAAATGGATACTCAGAAATCATCAAATGATATTACCAAAAGAGGAAAACGGATACTCTGGATTAGCAGAAAGCCCCCAGGATGGCCTTAAATCCTAAACATCAATGCATATTCCTTTCCACAATTATTTGTATAGTACAAGTACGAGACAAGTTATAAAGACCTGTGTTTGAGTGAGTGCTCACTGCTAGCTAGCTAAGTGACTGTCAATGGTTAGTCAACAACCATTTACTCCACATCCACCACAGCGTGTTTCCTTGAAACTGTCCAAGGCACTGACGACATAAAAATAATTAAGATACATACCTTGCCCTTAATGGTGCTTACCTACAGAAGGAGACAGACAAGCACATGATAAACTCACCACATCAGGGCATGTAGAGCAAAACTAGAGGTGGCCATGACTGACTCGGTCCAGGGAGTCAGGAATGACGTCAGAGAGGACAGGCCTTTTGCTCAGTGCCTTATAAGATGAATACATTTGCCACATTGCTGGGAGAGGTAGCATTTCAAATGTAGACCAGTATGGAAATAAGCAATGATATGTAATGGTATTGATAAAGTTCAGTCTAATGAGTAAGGACAGGAAAACTTGGATTTGTATTATCATGATATAAAATACTCAGATAACCTCACCTAAGAAGTAACGATGATGATACTCAGCCCTGAAAGGTAGAAATAGAGGGGAAAAAATGGTCTTGTTTGTGTCTGGGGGGAATGTGTGAAGAAGTCCCTTATCAGCTTCTCTAAAATTCCTCTACAATGTGGACACAAAGATTAGCCCAATTAGTAAGCTGTGTTTATTAAGGCCACCATGGAGGTGTGCTAAATATGATATGAAGGTGAGTGTCACTCTGGCCAGATGGGTGGGGAAGGGTCGGTAACAGGAGAAGAGACTAAAAAGGTAAACTGGGACCAGATTATGAGACCCTCCAAGTGCCACAGACTTTCTTCTGTAGAACAGTGGGACAAATAAGACGTGTAAACAAGAAAAATCAACATCTGAGTCTCAATTTCTGTACCTGTAAAGCTGAGATAAATGGACTAAATTATTCCCAAAGTTCTGTTCTGCATGTAAACAAACCGTCATATTCTACTTTCGCCTCCTATAAGCTTCTCATTCTCTGATTTATTCTTCAGAATTTTTACCTCATAAAATAATTTTCCTTCTCACCTTTCTTTAGTCAGTACCATCAATCAAAACATAGATGTAAATGTGGGGTGCCTGGGTAGCTCAGTCCATTAAGCAACCAACTCTTGGTTTTGGCTCAAGTCATGATCTCACAGTTCATGGGTTCAAGCCCCACATCAGGTTCTGTGCTGTCAGTGTGGAGCCTGCTTGGGATTCTCTGTCTTCCTCTCTCTCTGCCCCCTTCTTTCTCTTTCTCTCTCAAAATAAATAAACTTAAAAAAAAAAAAAAACGTAAATGCAAACGTGTTTTCTAATGTCTGATAAACAATAAATACAGAAATACATATCAATTCAAGAAATCCATTAATGCTTTATGGTCACTGGTCACTAACTTGAGTCATGCTGAGTCCCTTCATTTAAATTCTCTCAATCCCTTATTGCAGGATTGGTATAGACTCTGAAATGATACTGTTTGCATGAGATCATGTCATTTTAAAGGGAGAGAGGTATGAATTGGAACAAAAACAGCAGAGATGACGTACCAAGAGGTTCTCTGGCTTGATGTCTCTGTGCACAATGCTGAGGCCATGAAGATACCTGAGGGCGTTGGCCAGGTTGTACACCATCGCGCTGCCATCTCTCTCAGTGTACTTGGTTGAAGAGGTAATTGCATCAAAGAGATCCCCACCCTAATGGACACATAAAAAAGAACACAGCAAAATGTCAATAGTGACAATCCTGTGAAGGTAACAAAGAAGGTTCATCAGCCTGGAGCAGATGAAAAAATGACATAAGTGCCATGAAAAATGATGATAAATAATGAAAGTTTCAAGGTAGGAGATCATTTTTTCCAATTAGGTCCTTCAAGAACATGGTTAAGTCTTGGGATTTGGCACCAATGAAATCTCCTGACATCTCTCCATCCTCTTACTTTGACCAATTCCATCACCAGAAAGAGCTCAGTAGCTGTTTCCATCTCTTCAACCAGCATGATGATATTTGGATGTTTCACCCTGCGCAGGATTGACACTTCATTCTCAATCAGGTGCTCCTGTCAAAGGAAGGGGTTAGAGAGGTGGATCAGACACCACAGAACCATCTGCCTGATTTCTATAACCTGGAGGGTGCATAGTCTGCAGACGGGAAGCATCCCCCTTGGCGCAAAGCAAACCAAACCCTGGCCAAGCTGGTTTCCATAGGGACAGGACAAGTCAGTGTGACGTGTCATTGTCACCAACAAAAAGGAACTGATTATCTTCAAAATGTCCCTTGAAAGGGCTCAATGGTGTTGTCCTGGCACATAAAACATACTGCCTTCTTATCTCTTCAACACCTTAAGAGGTCATGACACTGGCAGCCTGGGCACACAGCACTGTGCTTAGTGATTCATATGGAACCACTTTTTTAATGTGAATGTAACACTCAAAATTAAGATCAAGTATACAAGGAAATTTGCATGTGTATGGAATACAACTTGAGCATTAAATTTTTTGTTGTTTTTAAACCATTACTAATATGAATTTGGGTTTCATGTTGAAATTTACAAAGGGGAAAAAAAAAGTTTTTCCTCTATGGCTGGATATAGAATCATTCCCCAGAAGGATGTTCCTTATTATCTTATATTTCAGAAATCAGAAAACAGAGTACCATAGAGACCACGGTTCTCATTTTATTTCTAACCACTTGCCTGAAAATACTACTTATCAATCCTTGTGAGTCATGCAGCCAGGATCAGCAACTGTAGCAAAAATGTTTACCCACAGCATTAAGGAATTATTCTCGATATACCAACCATGAATCATGTATAACTATTGCTCTACTTTATTATGAGACATGAAAATATTTCAATAATATCACATTTGTTGATCCTCAGTAGCTATAATAATGAATTACTTTGAATTTAGGATATGCTCTGTGAAATTAACTAACTGCCCTCTGACACATTATAGGTTTTCAAATGTAACTTATACCTAAAGCTTACTGTTTAAGAGATATCATTTGCTACCTACATGCACACATATGTATATACCCATATGTGTGTGTATGTCCCTCATATCGTCCCTTTTGCCTTTGCTATCATGAATCTCAGAACCAAATTTAGTGTTCACTGCAGTAAGAGAATTATCTCTAGGTCAAGATATCATTTAGGTTCTTGTCTTATCTTCACGCATCCATGTGTACATATCATTTTACTCTAAGCCACCTCAAATACTCTGACAATAGATGAAGTACACATTATAACAAAAGAATAGCATCCACAGAATATCTGTGCTAGCTCCCACACATGTGGAGCGTTTCCTGAGCATTGAATGCCCCGTGCTTGTCCAAGTAATCACTCAGTCCGTGTTGGCAAATGACAGTGCAAATGCTAAACAGAAGTAGGAAAAGAAGCAACATTTACTAGGAATCTAGTCACTATTTGTCAGTCGCTTTGCGAAGTACTTGTGTAATGTCTTAACACTTTATCCTTAGAACAGCCTTTTGAGGTAAATGCAAACCTAGCTTTCTGACATCCAAGCTCACATTTTTTGTGCTACACAACATCACCTTGTTTTTTTTAATTATTATTATTAAGTAGACTTCATGCACAGTGCAGAGCCCAAGGTGGGGCTTGAACTCACAACCCTGAGATCAAGACCTGAGCTGAGATCAAGAGTCGGACACTCAACCCACTGAGCCACCCAGCTGCTCCACAATATCTAACCTTTTAAAGAGGAATCCTTCAGTAAAAAGAATTTTTCAAAGTGAAAATGACAGCTGCAAAGCTGAAAATACTTGATTCCTTGAAAAGATAGAAACTAGAGGTGTATTACACTGAGTTGCGGTGTAACTCAGAACCACACTAGACTTTGTGCAGGGAGGAGAATCTATACCCCTTAATGAGCAGGGGTGGGAAGTCTATGCCCAGCCTGAGACTCAGCAAATGCTCCCAAATCTCTGGGAAGAGCGGCGGTTCTCAGACCCTAGCGCACCATGGCTGGGGGGCTGGGGACAGGGCCACCTACCTGTTTCCAAACTCCTATGTCTAAGTTACAGAGCCACAGCACAAAGCAGCAGACAGTGCCTTGGTCCCTCAGCCAACTCCTTGTGGACACAGAAACAAAGACTCAGCAAACCCTCCACATTTCTTCACTTACTTAGAGGCCTCTGGATCATCTGTGCCAGGCTTGTCTTTTATTGCACTGACAAGCAGAGTTAGATGTACTTTTGTGACATGCAAAGGCGAGCAAATGCACTTAATTCACTCTACATGAAGCCAAGATGACAGGAGTTACTACCACCGCAGTAAAAGAGGCATTTTGTTTTCAGGCTAAATGGATCTATCACTTCAGTTCTCCTCTGAAGTTGGAAGAGTCTGTAAATTTACCTCTATTCAGAGGCTCTGTTAGTGATGCTAATTTAGAGTGACATATGTAAAGTAATCCCCATTACCAGTACCCCAGGAGCTCTCTCAAACTGGAGTTAAAATAAGATGGCTACCACCTAAGGAGACTACACCTTTCAAAAGTTATCCTTTTCAATAAAGGGCTCAAGAGAAAGTCTTCTTGGGAACTTTCTGCATCATGGAACCTCCCCCAGGACCACCGGCAGTGTTACACTGGAAACACTGAGCGGGTCCTGCAACATTTTCTCCACCACTGTGTGTTATCTCAGCTTCAGTACTCTCCTCCACAATGGCTTGTATCCTAAGCACACAGTGAATGTTTCTGTTGGAATGTGGGAGATGTTAGCCTTTGTCTTCCAACCTCTGAACTATGCCTGTAAAACTGTCTAGGAAGGAACAATCCACTTTTTAAACTAATTATCGGAAGCAAAACAAAAGTAGTCCATAAAAATCTTTCCAAATGTCATCTTCCTATTTCTTAGGCAACCCACATGTAATCTTTGTTTCTAATATGTAAACTCTATAGATTACATTTGTCAGAAAAAAAATCTCTGAATGCAATATGAACGTCACTTTTATCTTGAACTGCAGTGAACTGACATTATTCAGCCATCTACCATATTCATGTTAAGTGATTCAGGATTCTAACTCCAAATAATTTACATATGAATCATTTCATGGCAGTGGTCCATGGTTCTGAGTGAGAGTAAATAACAAAGAAAACTGCTAACATGGCAAAGGAGACCACCTTATCTTTGGCTGTGGTGGTTTTTAATGTATAAAAGGGGGAGTGGGGGTGGAGAGAGAAACGGATCAGGGAATAAACAACTCTCCCAAACCAGACTCATCATCTTGTCTCCACCCACCCCAGCCCCACAAAGCAGCCCTTTCCTCCTGTGCCTTCTGTCTCATTGAATGAACTTGGCTGTCCCAGTCAGACAGGAATCCCCAAGCCCTTCCCTCATCTGCTCCCAACAGCCCCTCAATCCCAAATCCCTGCCAGGAGACCTTCTCAACAGCCTCTGAATCCATCCTTTCACCTCTATCCCTATTACCAATCTCTCACTTGGACCTCTAGAAATTTGCAAAAGTTTTCTCTGTCTGGAATTCCCACCCACCTCCTCCACTCCTCGGGGGAACTCCTATGTATTCCTCAGGTCTAGATTGGACCTCTCCTCCTCTAAATAGACTCCCCTACTCAACCATGTCTGAGTGAGGCACTGTTCTTACTTTCCTCAATTCCCACTGTTCCAACCACTGCTCTCATCCTGCTGTCTGGAAGCTTCTGTTCAACCTTGCTCTCCAGCAACGAGCATAGTTGTGCAATGCCTGAGTGAATAAGCACATTGCACATTGCTCTTGGCCAACAGTGACTTTCCAGGTGGTATCCACACTGCTTAATGAGTATTGCTGAGGATAATACAGTAAGAGAGAGAAAATGTTCAGATCACCCCATGTGATTTCCGTGGTAGATGTATGGAGTGGATTGAATGATGGCCACCCACAGATACCAAGGCCTAACCCCTGGAACTTGTAAAGAGTACCTTATTTGGAGAAAGGGTCTTTGCAGATGTGATTAAGGATTCTGCAATGAGGAAATAACTCTGGACTATCTGGGTACCATCACAATTGTCCTTATGAAGGGAAACAGAGGGAGATTTCACAAACAGAAGAGGTAAAATAAACACATAGAAGAGAAAGTGATGTGAAGACAAGAGGCAGAGGTTGGAGTGGCGTGGCCACAAGCCAAGGAATGCCATCAGCCACCAGAAGCTACTCAAAGAACAGATTTTCCTCTAGAGCACCAAAGGGAGCATGGATTTCAGACTTCTGGCCTCCAGAACTGTGAGAGAATAAATTCCTGCTGTTATAAGCCACCAAGTTTGTGGTAATTTATTCCAACAGTCTCAGGAAGCTAATACAATATACATTTGGGTTTACGTTGCGCTAGGTTCCATTACATGTAGATAATGAATACATAACTGTGGGAAGTGAAGGATGCATCCCCAAGCGAAGGATGCGGCACCATAACAGAAAGCTCAGAGCTTCATACCCTGTGCAAATTTAATAAATAATCATTTAGAATGAGTATTATTTAGACCACTAGATATGGAAGAATTCTTAAATTTACACACATCACAGCCTTCTCAACAGCGTCCATAAATGTGGCCCCACAGCACGGCTTGCAATAACCTCCTACTTAGAAGCACCTAACACATTTTCCATCCTCTGTGCCCTTGCTCAGGCCATGCAGGCCACCTGGAAGGCTTTCCTAGCTTCCTTGCTTTCCTTGTTTTCCTTGCTGCCTATTGAAATCCTCCCCACTGCTCGACGCCCAGCTCGAATGCTTGCTCTCTGGCATCTTCACCGGTCACCTAACTTCTCTCTCATGTGCTACCTCCAAACTCCCCTAACATTCTCTGCAGAACTGGTATTAATTTATATGCTAAATTACACTCTTCCTAGCAGTTTCCTGCACACACGTTAAATTTTAGGAACATGAGCAAACCAATCTAACAATGTATATGGAAATTACAGAAAAGCAAACAGAAGGCCAGAAAGGTTAAACACTTTTTTCCCAGGTTCTTATTAAGTGAACAAGTGAATAAATTGAACTTGGATAGGGAACATGGCAGACTGGCTAATGTAATAGGATATGGCACCAACTAGCACAAAATTCCAATCACTGTTCTGCCTCTGTGGGACTTTTGGGAAGCTATTTAATCTGAATCTCTCTTATCAGTGAAACTGGTATATCTTGTTGAGCAAGGCATTAAAGGTAATGTGCAAAATTTTTCTATGTCCAAGCCTGGATAGATTATACATTTTAGTAAAACACAAATATCATTGTCAGCATTAATTTTTCTGTGCACAACCCACAAAGCAGAGGTAACTGACAATACCACAGAATAGTAGCTAATTCCACTATACCACCCTCTAAATTTTGTTTTTAAAAACAAATTATCTATACCTTTTTTTTTCTAAAAGTAATATTAAATGGCAAAAGCAACTTATTTGGAACAAAGCAAGGGCTAAAATTATAATTTTAGGGGTGCATGAGTAGCTCAGTTGGTTAAGCATCTGACTCTTGATTTTGGCTCAGGTTATGATCTCACAGTTCATAGGATCAAGCCACACATTGGGCTCTGCGCTGACAGCATGGAGCCTACTTGGGATTCTCTCACTCTCTCTCTCTCAAAATAAACTTTTTAAAAAAGTCTAAATAAATAAATAAATAAAATTATAATTTTATATAGTCAATATTGAAATAGTTGCTCAAATAAGCAAAATGTAAGAATGCAAATAGGTATATGATCATGAATTATAAAAATAGAATGACATTTAATAACAAGGAAAAACAGATCCAAATGTTTAAAGTGACCTAATCATTTGCCTCAACACTTAGTGTACCAGATTAAAACATTTTGCATATAAAGAGCTTTTTCTCAACTACTAAAACAGCTGCTTAAAGTTTAATCAGGTAAACAATATCCCTACCATAGCAATGATTATTATTATTATTATTATTATTATTATTATTTTACTTTTTTGAATAATACAGTTGTTTAGAACTGGGCTTCCAAAATTATGACACATTCTGCCTAAAACACACCATACCAGAAAGAGCAACACTTGCATCTGGGGAAAAGGCTTTGCAGTTAAAAATTTAATAACATTGTTAGAACAAGTAAAAGCACACAGAATTACTTAAGAAAAATTAACTGTAAAAAAAACCTTATTCTTCAAAGAAAAGGTGGGGGGCATTTCGGATAGCCTCAGCTTCATAAGCTGTCACAGTGTGGCCAAAAAAAAAAAAAAAATATGACAAATGTGCCTTTTGCCTTTCTGAAACTTCACCATAATAATAATACTTTAAGTTTTTTAAGAATTCACAATTTTATACAAATCCAATTAAGACTAGTTTACGAGTTTCATAAATATAACATTACTACTATCACTTCAAATTCTAATTATAAATTCTGAATTCCTGTGGCATATTAATAATGTTAACCGTTAATATGTGTTAAATTCCTATATACTGATACTTCTCTACATTTTTTCCATATCTTAATTCAGTTAATACTCATGATGACCTTGTGTCTTAGATTTTATTAACAACCACATTTTAGGGATTAAGTAACTTTTCCAAGATAACGGAACAAAAAGAGGCATGGAACCAAGACTCAACTTTATACAATATGGCACTAGAACAGCACTGTTCAACAGAAATATAATGTGATCCACACATACAAATCTAAATTTTCTTGTGTCCCCATTAAGAAATGTAAAAGGAAGCAGATAAAGTAACTTATGTAACCCAATTTTTCCAAAGTATTATTGTTTAAACATTCAGTCAAATACAAAAGACATTAATGAGGTACCACATTCTTTTTTTAAGTCTTCAAAAGTCTACTGTGTATTTTACATCTACATTTCAGTTCAGACTAGCCACATTTCAGATAGCCACATGTGTTACTGAGTTCGAGAGACTTGCTCTCTTAAATGCTATGCTACCAGAAAGTAATCTAAAAAAGTCTTTGTCATCCCTGTTATAGAATATTTTTCAAACATAATTAACTTAGCAATACTCCAGCAGCACTTCATCATTTGATCTTTCCCAGCCCAGCTTAAGAGTGGGACAGGAGAAAAAAGTTCATCTGGTGTCGGGGGGCGGGGAGGACAATTCTTCATGGTGTTTCTGCACATCTTCATCAGCTTTTGTGACAAACTATCTTCCCAAGGGTACAGTTAGGGTCTCCCTCTGAGGTAGAGGACAGATTTGGTTCCTGACCATGGTAATAAAAATAAAGTTCTCCTCTGGGGCAAGATTTGGACAGGTTTGGTAGGAGCCCCTTCATAAGACTGGGGGTTTATTAAGCTTGAGGACCCTCAACTGTGATGGAAACATCTTGTGTGCACAGCAACTGCCGCAGCCCTTCCGCATCACTTTTGTGGGACTTGAGAGCTACGGGGAACCAAAGCCACCTCTTGTGCCATGAGGAATAAAGTCTTCTGTCACTGACCCAGCAACCTGGTGTCTTCTGCTAGAATCCATAAAGCTAGCAGGCTAATTTGTTAGTTTGAAAGCAGGGTAAAGTCTTAGACCCATCACGGTTCTTGATATATCTTCTGGGGATTGCTGGGTTTGGAAATAGGCATCTCCCAAAGAAAAGAGCTTACATTTTTGATAGCTAAGACCACATGAACTCAATTTATTGTTTTATGATTAAATTTTTGAAACAATGACAGGACAAAACAAAAACAAACAAACAAAAAACCCCAGCTTCATAGTGCTTCCCCCATTTTTGATCAGTGGCCTATTCCTGTTAAGGCCTTGTCAATGTCCACATAAATTCCAGCAAACACCTCACACCAAGGTTTCTCAGTTTCTTTGATACAACATTTATGTATACTGTACCTTTCCACAACATTTGGCTTTGTCTATAATCTTCAGGGCAAATTCCTTTCCAGTGGACCTATGAAACAAACAGAGAAAGGCAATTTAAAGATACAGATCAAAGATACAATCATTCTTGATTTTCTCTACAGTACAAATTCAGGGAAGAAGGACTGGCTTCCTCCTCTGTACATCAGGAACAATGTTGAGTGGGGTCAGGGAGAAAGGTACTCCCCCTAAAAAAAAAGAAAAATCCAAAGTCACCCTGTCAATCTTCTTTTATAAATATTAATTATAATATTATTAAATAACTCACATATTAAAAATACTTACATTGCATCAGAGTTGGACAAGGAACTTCTTCCATACTAAAATTTCAAAATAGTTTTCTTAGGAGGCAGAATAAAATTAAGAAAAATGAATCAAAGTAACTGAGAACTTTCTATTATCAACATATCTTTACATTAATCTATTAATGATTAAAAAGCCCTAGACTTTCAATATCTATTTCTCAGCAAAACTCCATCTGGTGTCACTTTATCCACAGCTTTCAAGGCTTATATCTGGTAGTAAAGAGATCGGTCATTTACTCGGACATACAAATGTTGATGTTGTTATTTCGCTTTTAATCACCTTTAACATAATTTAATCTGAACACGCCAAAAAATTTCCTTTAGAATAGGAAAACACTTCAACAAAGAATATAGCAGTATTCTTGGAATATATTAGTTCTCTCAAGTCCAGCTGTTTTTGCCACATAGTCAAAGTACATACTGATGAAGCTGACCTTAAAAGAATAACGTTCATTTAAATTACTTCTCCATAACATAAACCAAACACGGATTCAGATTTCTTTTTTTTAATATATATTTTACTTATTTGAGAGTGAGAGAGCATGCACACTAGAGCATGTGCAGGGGAGGGGCAGAGAGAGAGGGAGAGAAAGTATCCCAAGCAGGCTCCGCGCTGTCAGCGAGAGTCCAATGTGGGGCTCAAACTCAGAGACAACAAGATCATGACCTCAGCTAAAATCAAGACTCGGAGGCTTACCCAGCTGAGCCACCCAGGCGCCCTAGACTCAGACTTCTAATGAGTCTTCAGAGGTCATATTTTTAGCTGCTTAATTTGTTACCTGGGAGACAAGCTGTGCACCAGGGCTAAGTCAAACAACATAGAGGGCAGGGAAGCGTCCTCTACAAGGGGCACCGAAGCTTCACTGGAGACTGGCGAAATGGAAAAACTGTACCTACAACTTTCTGGAAAATTCCCCACAAATAATAAAAATTACCACTTACAACAGGTCAGACATTGGTCTATAAACAAAAAGACTCTAATCTGAGTTTTTTCCAGTTTTTATATTGTTTAAAAAAGGCCTGGAATTTAAAAGAATGGATTTCTTACCATTTGAGAATTTAGGACTTTAAACAAAATGAAGCTGAATAAGCAAAAATATAATTTTAATATAGGCAAAAGTTGGCTGACTCTGATCTTAACAGAGTCAGAGCTCATGTATCCTGAACTACTAGTATAAACAACTAAGTATTAACTGAGAACAGTGCCTGACACAGGTAAGTGCTATATACATTTATTTTTTAAATGATAAATCTCTCACCTCAACTGCATACAAAGCAACTTCATATTCTGTGTGTATACCTGTATTTTTTCTGGTCAAACTTTTCCAGAACAGCAGACTTTTCCAGAAAGGGGGAAATAGAGGTTTCCCAGGAAGGCATTTTATTCATACATTCAGGTAAGAATAGACTCTAAGGAAGAAATGTTATGTGTAGGTGAACAAATGATTATCCTCACCTGTCCATGCACTCTTTGACTACTGCAAAATTCCCATCACCAATAACCTTCCCAATTTTGTATTTCTCAAGAAGAGTTGATGATTCAGAGCACCTGTTTCCATTCACACCTGCACAAAAGGATAAATGCAAAGTCTAGCAAACACATCAGCATTTCATCTAGATTCCTACATATCTGGGCAATAATAAATTGCAATGCATTCATTTCTAAGTCAATGATGAATCATTAGAAAATTTCTAAGCGTATCTTCTGAGGAGAACACCTGAATCACCAATTTGCTTTTAACCTTGCTGTGGAATCTGAAACAAACATAATCAATAAACCTAACAAATTCCCCAAACATCAGCTGAGATAAGTAAAAAGGAAGCTTAACCTAAGCTTTGTAAACTTTTCTGTTAACACTCAAGAAAGGGAAGGGGACAATGGTGGGGATTTAATCTCATCTTATAAATTTTTAAGATTTCTCCTCAGGATTTTCTAGTAAAGAAAATTCCACCCAGCTGGGATACCTGTGAAGGCTAACTCCTGCCTCCAAGTCTTCTCAAAAAGGGGAAGGGGGAGAGGCAGGAGGACAAAGTGGTTAAAATGACTACTTTTACAATGCATCCCCAGTGCCCAGCACATAGCAGATAACCAATGAAGAAACATACTTTTGCTACCTAATTGAGAGAAAGTCTATGTGTAGGACTTGTGAGCAGACTGCCACTAAGGAAAAAAAATACGTAAGCCCAAGTGTAAAATCTGAAATTGGGTGAGCTTAATTAGAAGCAAGGAAACTTTACATATCTTGTAGTGACTCCCACCCACTACAGCTCAACAGGCTAATTGGTGACGTGATTACATCCCTGTTTAGGAAGATTATAATTTAGCATCAAGTGGGTTTTGGGTGGCCACCAAGTTCACATGGATAACTTCCTGTATAAAAGAAATCATCAGATTGAGGACTACCTTCAGGACTCATGCAACGACCAAGTTCAGGTCCACCATTTACATTCGAAGAAGATCTGCCGTGTGCAGAAATCTGCTGAATGAAGAGAGTGACCATTACTTATCAGGATAAATTTACAAATATTCAGCTAGCAAATACTTAAAGAATAGAAGATGCTTATATTGTGCAAAAATATAATGATACAAGAAGAGAGGAGGCATCTCTTTCTCATCTCTTCCATACACACACACACACACACCATTAACATATCTCTTCCTTAAAGTATTTTCAATTCAGACTGGATGTCAGGAAACTTGACAGTATGTTATTCTCTTTGATACTGTTTAGCTTGTGACCTCAGGGGAATAAAGTAAAGGAAACTATCATGGAACCACCGCTGAACAAGGAACTATAGGTAATTCCAAGAAATGTCAGCACCGAGTCCCCAGATCCCACCACCGCCCTGTGGCCGACCCCAGGGGGGGCCCTAAGGGGGAGCCCTTCTCTGAACTCCAGCCCCATGCCCAGCACTGTACCACCTTCCACACCCTCCTGTGGCTTCAGGATCCAGAGTGTAGCCCTGGCTCAACCCTCTTCTTTACTGACCCCAAGACAGCAAGAATTCCTCCTAAGCATGTTAAAAACTTTTACTACTACGAACCAGAGGGAAATAAAAGATAAAACTAAAAGACAGATTCCAACTCAGTGACGCTGCAGTTCCCAGTCACAAAAATATCTGTAATCCTTAGAAGAATTAAAAAACTCATATTGGGGGCACCTGGGTGGCTCAGTCGGTTAGGCGTCTGGTTTTTGAATATTGATTGGCCCAGGCCATGATCGGGCAGCTTCGTGGGCTCAAGCCCCGCGTCAGGCTCTGTGCCAACAGGCCAGAGCCTGCTTGGGATTTTCTTTCCCTCTCTCTCTGTCTCTCCCCTGCTCATGAGAACTGTCTCTCAAAATAAATAAAACTTAAAGAAAAAAAGAAAAACTCGTATTATTCATATCATGTTTACTATTACGAATGCTTAGGGAATTTTTTTCTTTTTTTCTTTATCCCTAAGGGCTCGTAGGCTTTTAAACTCAAATTTTGCTCTTTGAACTTTGTCTTTCTTTCTTTAATGATTCCTTTCAGGAGCTTCCAAGGTCAAAGGACTTACCAGATACTGAGAAGCCTCTTTGACATCTTTTGTACTGCTGTGCATACCTGCTTGCCTCAATGCCCAAGCTGTCCTGGTACCTCTGTCCCATAATGGCTGTGCCTTATTCATCACTGCATCTCCCGTATGCAGCACAGTGCCTGGTACACACAATCCTGATTTAATACTTGCTGATCAAAAACACAAATGACACAGGGCCTACTCTCTTCCTCTGGATGAAGTAAGAACCTTGCTGAGACTGAGTTTGGTTCAAAACCCAGGAAAGCCCAATACTGATTTATACACACTGCTTCGAATAGGATCATCCAGAAGGTCTTCTGGAATAAGATATGAGTCTCAAGAAGAAGAGGCATTAAAAATTGGTCTGCTTTCTCAGATCCCATGTAGCCACACCTTGTGTGGACAGTAAAACCAGCAGCAGCATGTCCTGTTGGGAAACCTAAGGCCAAGGGAAGGCAGTTCTGAGAGTCAACCAGTCAGCTCCTGCCCTGAGTGGCAACCATACTTCTCACAAGTTCTGCCTCCTTCACTCTGACATGGAGAATAACTGTAGCAACGTGTGTACGTGCAGGGTCCCTTTCAGGCCACCCTTTATCTTGAAAACGCTACAGTCAGCTCACACTTCACCATCCACAGACTCCTCAGAGTTCAATCATTCTGTTTCTCACAAGGTAAATGGAGGACAAAGTTTTTCACATGTTAGCCTTTTTGTTTTCTCCTGGTTTTGTTTTTTTGTTTTTTTTCCTGCTGAAATGAAAAGCAACTCCAGAATCAGCAGTATTCTATGT
Source organism: Acinonyx jubatus (assembly GCF_027475565.1). Taxonomy (NCBI): domain Eukaryota; kingdom Metazoa; phylum Chordata; class Mammalia; order Carnivora; family Felidae; genus Acinonyx; species Acinonyx jubatus. Next base: position 75,422,592 of record NC_069382.1, read on the forward strand.
TAGAATGTTTAAAAGGTAGATTGTTTAAAACTAAAGCCCAGAGAGGCGGCTTAAAGGGAAGCCAAAAAGAAAACTACAAGGTTCTTCAGTCAATTCTGTTTCCACAGCTACCAAGCCCGTCCTGGTCCTCCTCGGGCTTCTCCTGGAGCCTCATCAAAAGCCTCCTTAGTTACTTTCAGTTTCAGCCACATTCCACACAGGATTGCCAGGAAACTTCTGCAAGCGTAGTTCTGGTATGACCCCTACGATCGATCTAAGACCTCAGTGGGTCTTTGTGACCAACAGAATAACACCAATAGGATAATCCCATGATTGGTCTCCCTACCTACCTATCCAATTTGTTTCCCACCACTTTTTATCATGCATTTTATACATTAAATGAATCTTTTTTTAAAGTTGCTTAAACTTCTTAAATCTTAATTTTCTACTTTGAATATAGGGGTAGTAGCAGCTCCTAGCTCAAAGATTTGCAAGTAAATTTAAATGAGCTCATACATGTAAACACATTTAGCGTGTCAACTCACTGACATGTAATTAAGTCATTATTAGTTATTAGTATACCTTTCCTTAAAATATAGTAAGTACAAAATAATAAATTATCAGTCATTATTATATTACATATATGTGATATATATTATATATAAGTCGTTATTAGTTATTAGTATACCTTTCCTTAAAATACCTAGCATAGAGCCTAGAATCCAGTGACTGAGAAATGTTTTCCAACTACTGAATGTACAATGGCTACAAGAGCTCTTTTGCTACATAATTCATTCCTCTTCTAATCTAACCCTTCGTAGACTGAAAACGGTCAGTCAAGTGAATAAGAAATCCAAATTAAATTCATATTAGCCAGGGGCGCCTGGGTGGCTCAGTCAGTTAGGCATCTGACTTCAGCTCAGGTCATGATCTCAGGGTTTGTGAGTTCAAGCCTCATGTCAGGGTCTGTGCTGACAGCTCAGCTTTGGATTCCGTGTCTCCCTCTCTCTTAACACCCCTCCCCCACTTGCGCACGTGCTCTCTCTCAAAAGTGAATAAACATTAAAAAAAAACTTTAAAAAATTCATATCAGCCAAATTCTTAATGGAATAAAGACAAGAAGAATGTCATTTTGGAGAAAGTATATCCCAAAAAATAAATGGAAAGATCCCTTTTTATTTTTAAAGTTTATTTATTGGGGTGCCTGGGTGGCTCAGTCAGTTAAATGCCTGACTTTGGCTCAGATCATGATTTCATGGTCTGTGAGTTGGAGCACTGCATCAGACTCTGTGCTGACAGTTCAGAACCTTGGTCCTGCTCCGGATTCTGTGTCTCCTTCTCTCTCTGCTCCTCCCCTGCTCACACTCTGTGTCTTCCTTTCTCTCAAAAATAAACACTAAAAATTTTTTTAATGAAGTTTATTTTGAGAGAGACAAAGACAGCATGAATGGGAGAGGGGCAGAGAGAGAGAGGCAGAGAGAGAACCCCAAGCAGGCTCCACACTTTCAGCACAGAACCTGATGTGGGGCTCAAACTCACAAACCATGAAATCGTGACCTGAACTGAAATCAAGAGTCTGACTAAGACACCCATGTGCCCTGGAAAGATCCCTTTTGATCACTGCTCACCCCTAGATTACAGTGATGGGGGAGGGGGGACTGTTAATACCTGGAAACAGCAGGGGCAGTGACCATCTTATCTGCATGTCTAAATTTCACAGCCCAGAATGGGGCAGCCCCACACCCTCAGGCCACAGCTGGCTGAGTCAGGCCTGGGTGCTGAGCAGAAACCATCTCTCCTCCAAACACTCTGAGCCTATGGAGGTGTGCAGTATGTAGGCCTCACGGCCACTGCTGAAGTCCTCAGACCTGCCTTTGTGCCTGCCTTCCCCCACACCTGCCTGCTTGCTTAGCTCTCCTGGAAGTAGATAGCTTTCTTCTAACAAGCCCCTTTCTTGAGCTAATTTGAGTACATTTTGGTTCACTGAAAGCTGATGTGTTCTAACTCAAGGCTTCTCTAAGAGGGAACTCTTGGAAGGGACTAAAATGCAGGCATTTTTACCTCCATATACATTTTCATATGGATGAGTGACTCCTCAGAGTGTTTACTAACTGAGTTCCTGTGAACCACTGTAACTTTCCCAGTGTTTGTTTTGATTAACCCCCCAACACTGACCTATTCTGAATCCCAGGAATTCAGTAACAGTCCAGCAATTGCAAATACGGTTTATGTTGGGATTCAGAGGCAGCAAAGAACAAGGAAAGAGACCAGGAGACAGAGCAGGTGTGGGAACTGGTTCCCTAGTAACTAAAGAGAGCAGGACCTAGGCTGAAGCCTGAGCAGGGGAAGTGGCCCGTGGTGAGGGGGGGCCCAATGAAATGATACTTTCAGGAGTACCTGACAAAGGTTTCACTAAATCACCAGGAAGTGTAGACTTCTTAGCAAATACTGATGGCAAGACGGGCATTTTTCAAAACTCTCAAACTGAAATTTTTTTTAAGTGCTAAACGTCAAGCAATTACCAAAACAAAACCAAAAACCTCTGTAGAGTTAACAGTAGTGACATATCTAATTACCTATCCAAATAATGCTCCTTTATTTGAAAATAAAGCTTGGAAAATGAAAACACAAAGGGGAGTCATTTTATTACAGCACAGCTGAATAGACAGGGACATGATTTGACACAGCAACAGCTTTCCTTTCCTCCCTCAGCAATAATCTAGGCTGAATTGTTAGAGAATATAAAGATGAAGGGACACGATCATTACCGCCCAGAGGTTTACGATCTTATAAGGAGACACATGTACATGCTTAAAACCTTTCTGGGAAACCTCTTCATTCCAAGAAATGGTTGCTAAGGTTCTGATGATTACAAAGGACTCTGAACACCTGTGAGAGGCAGCCATTTTACTAAGGCATGAATCTGGACTTGTAATGCTTGAATCACACAGCTAGTGATTAAGTTCACTTGACCCCCCAGCAATGAAGCTTGGTGCTCCAAGGGTACAAGAAAAGCTGGGTATTCACCAAGATCCCTGGACAGATCCCTGGCAAATGTGAAGTGTCTATTGTGCAGCATAAAGCAAAGCATTCCCAGTGCCCTGAGAGGCATGCAGACAAAGAGCAATGAAAATGCAGGGGATGAAGCTAGGACTACAAAATTCACAGTTTCCCAGGCACAATTTATGTATTTCCCTGTCCCTCTTAAGAATTATTCTCTTATTGAAGCAAGGATTGAATCAGCACCAGCGAGATTAAAATTTGGCGTTCTTGATTAAACCTGTCCCATTCCTATTGTCGAACTAACAATTTTTATTAAAATCTCTTAAAATGCTAATGAGCATTTATGCTTCCATCAGCAACTATGATGCTGAGACAGCACAAAGGAAGTGCCTACATGCTTCATGTTAGCGAGATCCTCCTCAATAAAGCCTAAATGGATGGCAGCATCTGGGCTCTTTTAAGATTATCTTCTATAATTACTAACTGGTTCAAAAAGATGTGATTATATTTAGGGGTGGGGAGTCAGGGGGGGAATGTTTCCTAATGAGGCCCTGATTGGTCAAGGAGGGAAGGGGATGTAAAAGACCATGGAGATGTTGCTGAGAACATTATGTGACCAGGCTCCACGGCCCCATCTGGCAGCAGCAGGTCCATTTTTATGAGTAACCAAGGAAAGGAAACACATAAGAACCTGCTTCTGCTAAGAACATTTTTATTTTATTTTATTTTATTTTATTTTATTTTATTTTATTTATTTTTTATTCTATTCTATCTTATCTTTTTAAGAAAATTCAGTTCCTCAGTTGCACTAGCCATATTTCAGGTGCCTAACAGCCACACATGTCTGGTGACTACTGTATTGGACAAGGCAGATATGGACATTTCCCATCATCTCTCATCATCTCAGAATGTTCTACTGAACAGCACTAGGTTAAGCACTTGAAAGATATATATTTCTTTCTTTTAACTGAAGTATAGTTGATGTGCAACATTACGTTAGCTTTATGTGTACAACATAGTGATCTGACATTTATATACATTATAAAATGCTCAATACGATAAGTACAGTTACTATCTGTTATTATACAGAGTTATTACAATATTATTGACTATATTTCCTAGCTTATACTTTACCTCTTAATCTCCTTCACCTATTTCACCATCTCTCAATTCCCTTCCCTTCTGGCAACCACCAGTTTGTTCTCTGTACTTATGAGTCTATTTCTATTTTGTTCAGTTCTGCTGAAAACTTTAAAAGACTTGGGGTACCTGAGTGGCTCAGTCGGTTAAACATCTGACTTCGGCTCAGGTCATGATCTCATAATTCGTATGTTTGAGCCCCATGTCGGGCTCTGTGCTGACAGCTCAGAGCCTGGAGCCTGCTTCGCTTTCTGTCTCCCTCTCTCTGCATTACTTCCCAACTTGCACTCTGTTTCTCTCTCTCTCTCTCTCTCTCTCTCTCAAACATAAATAAAGATTTTTTTAAAATTTTTTTAAAAACTTGAAGAGACTTGAAAATAGAGCAGAAAAAGTCTAAGGTGTTCTCAACTGCTAGCACCATTAAAAAAAGCATTCATGGCTGACTGAGTAAATGCTAAATGAGTAACATTTCAGCTTTCTACATTTAGGTAAGAAATCAAGTCAGAGTGGCCTATGTTAAATTTCTTTGGTAAGTAGATTGTTACAACTTCCACAAAACTTAAAATTTAAAGAGAAACATTAGGTACTACACTAAAAATGTAAAGCTTTATTCAAAAATGGGCAATTCTCAAAAAAAAGTAGAAATGACTCTATCAATGGATTATAACATATTGAGTTTCGAGTATAATGCTGGACACTATTTAATTCTGACTTTTAATAAAAGGAAACACTTGAGCAGAATCCAGGAGATATTGTATAATGAGTCGACTTTCTTGATGCATCTTGGGAAATGGCACCCTGATTCAATTTTTAATTGGCCTACTGCAGGGGTCAGAAATATTTTCTGTAAAAGGCTAAAGAGTAGGGGTGCCTGGGTAGCTCAGTTGGTTGAGTGTCCAGCTCTTAGCTTTAGCTCAGGTCATGATCTCAAGATTCACAGGTTCAAGCCTCATGTCGAGCCCCACCGTGTCTGGCTCAGCACTGACAGCATGGAGCCTGCTTGGAATTCTCTGCCTTTCTCTCTCCCTGCCCTTCCCTGCTTGTGCATATTCTCTCTCTCAAAAATAAATAAACAATAAACAAACAAACTTTTAAAAATAAAGGCTACAGAGTAATATTTTAGGCTTTGAGGTATGGTCTCTATCACAATTACTCAGCTCTCCTATTGTAGAATGAAAGCAGCCCCAGACCACATGTAAACGGAGTGTGTGACTGTGTTCCAGTAAAACTGAATTTAGAAAATCAGGCTATGGGCCGAATTTGGCCAGCAATAAACTCTTTGTCCGCAAGAACCTTCTTAGGAATCTAATTCTTACACTTTCATACTCTAAAACAGAATAACCCTCAGGGTCTGTCTGTTGCTGTAAAGCAGTGTTTCTCTGGCCTTGGCTGTACATTAGGATCACCTGGGAAGATCTGACATCTTCTATTAATGGGTTGCAACCCAGAGTAAAGAATCCCTGGGGTAGAGTGTGGGTATCTGTATTTTTTTGAGCTCCACAGATGATCTAATATGTGGCCAAGTTTGAGAACCTCTTTGGAGGAAGGTTCTGGCAGCAACTTTAATTCTTCAGCCACCTTAAGTTCTCTCTGTCACTCATCCAACAATCTAACCATTGCAAGTTATCTACTGCCAAAGAACAACTTTCTCTTTGTAAGAAAAGGAAAGAAGACACTTATTACAGTTTATTGAATGCCTACTTTGTGGCAAGTCCTAAAATGAGTACTTTATATGTTATGAATTAAGTATTATAATCTCCATTGATATGTGAAGAAACCAAAACTCAGAGAGGTTATATAACTTGCCCAAATGCCACAGCAAATGCAGAGTCAGAATCTAAACCCAGATCTGACTCCAGAGCCCAGGAGCTATTTGGCTATTCTCACACCGTCCCCTCCTTTGAGAACACAAAGTCCTCCAAGGCTATTAAATTAATATAAGGATGCCACCCAGTATAAGACCCAGTCATTAAAATATTCATTGTGGTATATTTAGAATGTGCTTTCAGATTACAGAACTATAGTCACATCCTTGTAATTTATTCAAATAATGTACCAATTCACAGCCTTTCCTCATATAAAGAGAACTTTAGAAATTTTTTTTTCTTTAAAAAGATAACCTCTGAAATGTATTGAAGATTTTTTTAAGTCAGTATGTTAGGTACTACTTGTAAATAGATTTACTTCCATTATCATTTTTGTGGATTTAATATTTTAAAAACATCAATTCCATTAAAAAAGAAAGCCAGTGTGAATTACAATAAATGTTAAATTAAAAATGCATTTAATAACATAAATCTTCCAAAGAAGATATACAGATGGCCAACAGACACAAGAAAAGATGTTCAATGTCACTAATCATCAGGGAAATGCAAATCAAAACTGCAATGAGGTATCACCACACACCTATCAGAATGGCTAAAATAAAAAACACAAGAAACAAGTGTTGGTGAGGATGTGGAGAAAAAGGACCCCTCATTCACTGTTGGTAGAAATGCAAGCTGGTGCAGACACTGTGAAAAACATAGATATTCCTCAAAAAGTTAAAAATAGGGGAACTTAGGTGGTTTAGTCAGTTGACCGCCCAACTTTTGATTTCAGCTGAGGTTGTGATCTCATGATTGTGGGATCAAGCCCTGCATCAGGCTCCACACTGAGCAAACAACCTGCTTAATATTCCCTCTCTCTCCCTCTGCCCCTCTCTCCCACTGTCTCTAATAATAACAACAACAACAACAACAACAACAACAGAATTACTCCATGACCCATTAATTCCACTAGTGGGTATATACCCAAAGAAAATGAAAACACTAAGTCAAAAAGATATACACATCCTTATGTTTACTGCAGCATTATTAACAACAGCCAAGATATGGAATTAACCCAAGTATCTATGATAAATGAATGGATAAAGAACATGTAGTGTATATAGATATACACAATGGAATATTATTCGGTCATAGAATGAAATTTTGCCACTTGCAACAATATGGATGGATCTAGAGGGTATAATGCTAAGTGAGATAAGTCAGAGAAAGACATACCATATGATTTCACTCACAAATGGAATTTAAGAAACAAAACAAATGGAGAAAGAAAGAGACAAAAAAAACCCAGACTCTCAAATAAAGAGAACTGGTGATTACCAAAGGGGAGGTTGGTGGGGGAATGGGTGAAACAGGTAAAGGGGATTAAGAGTAGACTTACTGTGATGAACATTGATTAATGTACTAGAATTATTGACTCATCATATTGTATGCCTGAAACTAATGTAACACCATTACATTTGGATTAATTACATTTGGATTTTAAGAATTAAAATAAAAACAAGAAATCTTTATCACGTTTATACTGGATTTGTGATAATTCACTCTGAAATACTTCATTATTAGTAATGAGATATGAGAACAATTAATGTGAATCAATACCTAAAGGCTAGTAATATACAAAATGTATTCTTATCTGTAGCCATACCTTAGACTTGTTTTCATTTGGCAAAATTAGTGGTGCTTGATATTTGTGATTGGTTAATAGTGGTAAATAGTGAATTCTCCGGCTACAGAGAACACACAGCCTGTACATGTACAATTCAACAGTCTCTGAAAGGGGCTGTCTGTTCCTTTGAGTATCGCTGCTATCTCTGTCGACCACATGGTCCACCAAAACCGGCATAGATTCTCTGCATATCCTTCCGAGTGAGCCTTTCATGCCAATTGTTGCTTACTGGATTTTTAAGCAACAGACATGTGGTAAACCATGCCTACCTGCTAAAAATGTCTGTATGCTTTCACTGTGAGGTCTCACCAATTTCTAGGATTCCAGGGTGCTAGGAGAGATGCCTGACTCTTCAGCCCAAACTATGGAAGTTACCACAGTCAGTCACCAGCACAGACCAATTTAAATGCTACAACATCTAAGTCTTAATTCCATCCAATTATCTTTAATATACTACCAAGAAGAGTTTCTAATGGCTCACTTTCATGAATAAGGGAGCATTTAAGATTAACACAGGAGTTGCTTATATTCAAATAAAATTCTTAAAATTGATCCTATTTATACACTGATTTGCTTGGCAAACTCTCCCTCCAGCCCCACAAAGGTGGGCTTCAGCCCAGTTGAGCGATTTACCCACCAAATAACTCTATTTACTGAGCAACCACAATGTGCAAATCGCCGTCCTGAAACAGTCTGAGATTCTTAATGATGATTTATCTTGTTAGGCCACTGAAGTCTTCAAAACTGCTTAGTCCCTCTTCTGTTTTTGCTTCTGTCTACAAAATCAATTACATTCAGAGATGAAGTCACCACCCAGCATTTCGGGGTAATAAAAAGTATAAAAGTAGTCAGTCTCTCAGTACTGAAGATTATTAACTAGCTTTAAATACCAGAGAAAAACCAAAGCTCCAGGGAAAAGCAAAAACGTCTAAGGTCAGCAGCTACTGTGGATTTACATTTCACAGCTTCGAAAAGAAGTTTTGAAGTTCAGGAGGTCAGAGAGTTGCATTTTAGCTCTGCCAATCAGTATGAGATACTACCAGCCCTTTCATCACACTTCACAAATCTGGAAAATCTTTCACCACCAGCAGACCCAGGAGACATCATCAGATAAAATATCAGCACATCAGACGGTTTATAATCTCAAGATGTTGGATAGTGTTCCAAATGTACTTTTTTTTTTCCCCTTTCTTCTTTCAACCAACAAGAATACTCACAGTAGACAGCCTCTGGGCATACACTTCAGCATCAAAATGTGAGACATTTTATCCCTCAGTGTCCACAGATGTGCCCCTGACTCTGAAGCCTTAAGTTACTACAGCCTTGAAAATCCTAAACTGGGACATGGGTGATGAATGAAATTCCAGGGAAATGCTTTCTTCATCCATCTGGCAGCTGATGACACATTTAGTACTCTTTATTGCCTATCTGTCCCAAAGAAAATGCTGTGATTTAAGCACAGAAAATATTCCCACAGGGAAAGTTATCAGCTAGATTGAAGGGACTCTGAGGAGCTTGGGCAGAGGAAACAGGAGATCATGGACTGAGGACAAGAGGAAGATGAGGATTAAGAAGAAAACATCAGTGGTGGTTGGATTCTAGAATTTGACGGGGAGATAAAAGAATGGGCAGGGAGTGATCAGTAGGAACAAAAGACTGGAAGAAGAGAAAAGCAGCAACACTGATACTGAGAGAGACTTCTGTGGCCCTCAAAAAGGAGAATGGACAGAACCTATTGAGGGAACAGGGGAAGCCTAAGAAAGAAATTTTGGGTGGCTGATAAAGAGATGAAAGCAGAGAGAATAGGTGTGGCCTCCAAAATGGTTCCCCTGAGCCTCACCTCCTGATTTTCATGCCCTAATACAGACCCTTCCCATGCAGAACTGAGCTGACACGTGACTACTAAGCTCTTATGGAAATGATGGCGTCTGACTTCCAAGACTAGGTTATAGACAGGAGGGCTTCTGCATGGCATTCTCTTTTAGATCATATGCTTTGAAGAAACCCAGCTGCCATGTTCTGAGGATACTCAAGCCAACTTATGGAGAGGTCCACATGGCAAGGAACTGAGGCATCCTGCCAACAGCCAGCACCAACCTGCCACCACATGAGTGAGTCACCTTGGAAGGAGGTCCTCCATTCCCAGCAGGGTCTTCAGGTAACTAGCTCTGGTGCACACCTTGACTACAAGCTCATCAAAGATGTTAAGCCAGAGCCACCTAGTTAAACTGTTCCTGGATTCCTGACCCACAAGAACTATGCAAGACGATAATTTTGATTTTTTTAATGTTTATTTATTTTGGAGAGAGAGAAAGAGAGAGAGACACAGAGTGTGAGTGGGGGGAAGGACAGAGAGAGAGACAGACACAGAATCCAAAGCACACTCTAGGCTCTGAGCTGTCAGCACAGAGCCCAACATGGGGCTCGAACCCACAAACTGCGAGATCATGACCTGAACCAAACCTGGACACTTACTTAACCAGTTGTGCCATCCAGGCACTCAGAGACAATAATTTTTTATCGCTATTTTAAGCTGCTAAATTTTGAGATAGGTTACTAAGTTACTAAGTTGCCTCACAGAGTACTAATGGAGTCAGACTATATAAAGAGGACAGGAAAACAGAGATGAAGGATAGAGTCAGGAAGGCAATTCTTAAGAGAGAAAAGCAGAGGAGGTAATACAATCTGAAGTCTGACTTCTCACTTCTTCCCTTCTTACATACTACTGCTTGTTAAATTTTTTCTTTGTAGGTAAAAATTCCTTCATATGAACACTGAACCTGGAAACCCCAAGACTTACAATAAGAAAGAACAGCAAAACTATTCTAAGCGTTTTCCCTATATTTAATTAATGTCAACCCTGTGCTCTAGGTCCTATTAATCCTTTTCTCACAGATAAGGGTGATAGGATTTACTGGAGATCATACAGCTAGTGAGTGGCCAAGCCAAGATCAAACCCAGAAACTCTAGTTTCAGAGCTCATGCTTTAACCTCTATACTATCTTATGTCCTTCTCCAAATGGAGGCATCTAAGCACAAATGAGCTCTGGGCTTCATTCTTTGATACTGTCCTTCTATGTAACTACATACTATGGGTTGCCGCATCTGCCTTAATCCTCTGGCCTGAGTGGGCAAGAGATTTGTCTTGGTTCCCTTTAGCTTAACTGGTTCAAACTGAAACACTCACAGAAAATTTTAATTATTAAGGAGGACTAAAGAAGAACAAAAGCCTAGTACAACCTGGCATGAATTGGCCTAAAAAGGCCTTTGGGCTTGCCCAAGTGTCTGACTGTAGTAGGTAGCCTGGGGTCAAGATAAAGCCTGATGTGTCATGAAGGCAGCTTGGTTCTGGCCTGCAGAACTACCTCCTTCCCAGGTGACCACCACCACCAGTGGTCTTGTCCTAGGAAAGCCAGTTTCCCTAAATCTATACAAAAGGAAAACCAAGTTCTGTTACCTACAGACTAGGTTTTGGGGAAATGGTCTAATAGAGACCTCCTAAGTAGCCCTAGCAACTCATTTTATGACTTTTTTGTCTAACCACATTGTTTCTAGTCATCTGTTTAATACACTGGCCTTGCTTTCTCACTGCATCCTTAAAGGCTAGTAATGGTGATAAGCATGGGCTCTGTTTTCAAACCGCATTTACACTACTATCCTCGCAATGTGGCTTCCATGACAGGACCACCATGTAAGATTATCTCATATCCAGGTACCCATGTGTTTGCTGGGCCTGGACTACACTATCTTGTTCCAGCCTATGTCAATCTTGACAATACTCAGCTCGATTTCTGGCTTTCAAAGAAAACCAATAACCCTAACCTCTTGTGAACTTTGTCATTTTACTAAAGCTTCATGGGGTCACGTAGAAGTGCTAGGTACTTCTCTATCTTTCTACCTCCCTTCATCTACCTCTCCCCCACCCCAGGACTGCCTCTCCCTTTTCCCCAACCACCCCCACCCCCATTCTTTTTCTGTTATCTCAACCCATTTTTATTCAGAGCATTTATGCATATCTAAACCCAGATACTCAGTAAAAAAGCCATCCCCAGCACTAACCCCTCCTAAAAGACCTGTGCATAGCTTTTCCATAATAATCATACCAACTTCCTCCTGAGATGCCTGGGCTGCAGTCATTCAGGAGATTCCTCCAGTAATGGAGGGAAAGTCAGAGGTTAGAGACAGAGACCCTGAAAGGATCAGAGATCCCAAGGGGCCATTGAGACCCTGAGCATGTTACTTCACATCTCTGAATCTCAGTTTCCCCATCTATAAAATGAAGATGAAACTACAGATCTAAGATTATTTTGTTTTCACATTGTAAGTTTCAGGGAACTAGCAATACCAAAAAAGGATAATCGAAGTACAACTAGTTCTCAGTTACCCTAACATCTTTCAGTTTTAGGTTTAAAAGGACCTCAATTGCTTGGTTGCCACCCTATTTCTTACACTTCCATCCTGAAAAAAAAAAATTCACAATTTGGAGAAAGCTTCGCTTCCTCTCTTGGCTTTGGTCCAGCCCTTCAAAGAGCATGATCTTTTACAAATGCACATGAATGGAGCAGAAATGTCTTCCTCAAAGAGTATTACAGGGAAACTGTGAATAGTTTTTTGTGGAGAGGTGGGTTGCTTCTGTACTTCTCTTCTCTTTTTCAATGAGCAAACAAAAAACAGCCAGGGACACTCTGTGGTCAGAGATTAAACATCACAATATGACTATTTTCATTTCCGGTTCATCCAAAGTCCCCACCAAAACACTAAAATGATTCTCAGAAACTGCATAAAGATGGGGAGATTCTAAGAGAATATCAAATTCTGCTTATCTAGACTTGACTCTGCTTAATTCCCAACTTAGCAAAACCCAGATTTAAAAAAAAAAAATCTGGCAAAAGCTTTGTCCTGGCAGATACAGAGATAGGAGTGACAGCTCCCGCACATGCTGTCCTGGTGTGGTTTGCTTGTTTTTGTCAATTCTGATTCTCTGGAAAAAGATTATCTATCCCCAAAGCCATGAAAGCCTCTAACCAGGATAAATAGTTCCTGCCTATGAAAAACAGTCCTCCATTGTCAGACAATCCCTCTTAATTGATCTTAATAAGCCTTTGTAAATGAAGAGGAAGAAAAAAGCAGAGCACTAACACATGGTAATTATCTGTAATTCTCCATTTGTAATGTCACTGAATAGAGAAAATAATGCAAACGTGGACAGATGCTGACTAGCGCTTATAGACATTAAAATCAGTGTATTTCGTACAGTAAGTAACATGACTAAGCTGCAGTATTTCACAGGCAGGTCTTCATCCCTATGACAATATCCAGTACCATAGATCGCTGGGGACAGTCATGACGGAAGGTTTCCACAAGGAATGACCCAGGCGGCAGTTTGGCATTGTGGCCTAAAAGCTGATCAGTGTGGCAGACACTCCTTTAGCTGCTAACATTTAATGTAAAATTTGGTAATTCTGTATCAGCTTTAAAGTGAGAAGAGAAAGACTCCCCAGCTTCCTAGGTGGGTTTCTTGCCAACTTAAAAGAACTATAATCCTAGCATTTTAGAGGGCATTTAAAATGAAATGTCCTTATTTAACAGATAGAAAGAAAACACAGGGGAGGTCTCAAAGCTGTGAGTGAAGCTCACAGGCCTCAAGTGTAGTGCAAAACAAAGTTGGTTTGGGAGGGATGGGGGCGGGATCATGAAAATGTTACATAAAAGCCAGATCTGAACAGTGGAAGGAAGGCCAGGACACAGAGTCCAAAGTCCTTGACCTGAAGGCAAGGATGGTGATAAACAGGTTACACATCAAAAGCCTGGGACACAACATCCTGACCTTGTGACTTCCAAGACCTTGGGGCTGACCGTTCAAGAGCCACAGGTACCAAGCATGGGCTCTCTTCTTCTGCTTCTGCTCCAGGGTGACCTCTAGACTCATTAAATGGATCTGCATTGCGGGTACTGCCCCCCTCCACAAAAAAGACTGCTATGACCATCCAGATACAAACCTTATAGGGTCAAAAACTCCCCCTCTCAACTTGTAGGAGGAATCCCCAAATGACTGAAAGTAGCCTCCACTAGAGATCACCCCACTGAACATGCCAGCTCTTCCCCGCCCAGAAAGACCCAATAATATCCAATCCCTAAGCAACCTAGGGGCTGGTTCCACCTCACAGAACATGCCTGCACTCTCCCACTTGAGAGTGTGCCTCCACCTTAATAAACTACTTTGTGCCTGCTGCTTTCCTTCTGGCTGTGTTCACTGGAGTGCAGGTCCCCAGGTAAATCTCATGGGCAATCCAAGGACGGAGACCTCCTTTCACACAAGGCAGAGGCTCCCAGCAATAACAGAAAGACCACTACTCTTTATCTTACAGATAATCTCATTTTCCATCTTGGCAGTAACCAATATTTCTCTCATCTTCTTTACCTCTTTAGGTACCAATAAGTAATCCTGAGCAGGGAGCTCTGTGCTAGGTGCTGGGGTTGCTATACCATTTCTGATACATTCAGAGAGATGAGAGCAACTTTCATGTCTCAGCAGAAAAACAACTATGTTTTTAAAATTCCACAAACCTCCACTTCAGAAGTACGAGTGATCTTGTGTGACTTTGTGTGCAAGTGTGTAGGGTGCGTGTGTACTCTGAGCATAAGTGGCACCAATGAAAAGGAACAACCTTAGGCTCACAGCTGAAGATGAGCCAAAAAGAAAGACGGGAGCAAAGGTCACCAACAGATAACAGAAACGGGGAAATGAATGAAACTCCAGGGATGCAGAGAATCGGGTACCTGCCAGAGGCTCTGCCCAGAGCCATGGTCTGGGGGAGGACATGACAGCCTTCACATGACTCACTGGAAGCCTGTGTGGGCTCTGCCCTAAGGCTAACAGTTACCAGCACTAGGAGCCACCTGCTTTTATTCTAACACATGACAAAATACGTGGAATTAGAAAAGAGGTGAAAGAACTTTGATTATTTTTACTTTAATTCTCTTGAAAGTTACCCAAATTAAAAACAGTGCACCTCCTATCTATTTGGGGGGACAATAAATGGGGGGGGAGTTGAAAATACTTAGCTGATTAGTGATTTTTAATTTATATCACTTTCTCAATTACTCAGTTAAGAATTCCACTGAAATCATATTATAAGCTGACCTCAGCCAGTTTAGCACCTCAGAAAATGCCTGGTTCTTCTGATAAAGAGAAGGAGCTTCCACCACTTGGAGGCAGGTGATAGCTATGTACTCGCTGATCCCAAACTTACTGCCAGCCTTGGTCCAATTTCTGTCAACGCACATAGGCAAGCAGGCACAAAAACAGACAAGCTGTCCTTTTCCAGAAGGAATTTCTCTTTTTGATCTCTGTGACTTACACAAGAATCACGCAGGGTCACTTTGGGTGTTCACACATTCTCAGGAAAGGACAGACAAACCTTAGTTAGCGTCAGGTGGAGAATGAGCCCTTCGAGAAGTAGGGGGCCCATGTTCCTCACTGCCCTGAAGGCTCAGCAGGTTCTCACCCAGGGGTGGTGGGTGCTTACAATTCATTTTACTAATGAAAAAGATGTTTTCAACATCCTTAAAAGTAAAGAAAACCACTCAGACAATATTTGAAGTGTTTAGGCAGAACCATCTTTGGAGAATGTATTCCTAATGAAGATCTTCCCAATGTCACCAAAGCACCAAGAGAATTAAGTTCACGTACGCATACATACAGGGCACTAGGTATACTTCAGTATTCTTAATGCAGATAATTTGATTGTTTCTACAAAAGGAAACTTTCAATCTTCAACCCAAGTTATTTACTGCTATTTTACCAGGCAAATTTTCTCTTATAAATTTAAATGATTGAAAACCACTAAGGGAAATCAATGTTGAAATTTTGCAAATACAGTTTCATTTACCATTCTTCTCCCTCTCTATTAGACAAAATGTCTATTAATCCAACTGCTGATCATGTTAAGTTACCATTTATATTTTTAGGACCTCACAGTCAAAACCCAAGATTTGTTTCTAACTTCTCATCAAAATGAACATATCTTTTTATGTTACTACATATGTGTATAAGTACCATACTAGTATTTCGTTCTATTTTAGACTTTTGCAAAGTCAAATTAGGTTAGCTAGCAATATTAAATTCATGATTCAAAATGAGATTGTTAGAAGAATTACAGTGTTCTCCAAGGCTTACCCATTGCAAACCATGTTGATAATAATGGGAAAACTACCATTTATTATACTTTACCACAATATATTCAACCCTAACCACAACCTTATTAGTCCCTTTCTAGTGATGGAAATACTTCAGCTCAGAAGGGTTAAGTGAGATGACCCAGATTACAAGATGAAAAACAAAGGATTCAAACCCTGATCTTCCGGGCTCCAAATCCTAAACTCTTTCCTTTTTGATTTGTTATTACACCCGAGCCCTTGAACACATTAAACTACCAAACTATGCATCTCAAAACAACAAAACCACACAAACATGCCATATATCCTATTTCATACCTTTAATCCTCTGAAACTTCCTGGGCTAGTTGGGGAAGAGCTGGAGGATTTCGTTGATTTAGGAGTAGACAGCTGGCTGCTGGGAGTTCCATTAACTGACCATAAGACAACAGAGGAGACAGAGGTCATTAAAACCCAAAACAACCCAACTGTGTGCAAAAACACTAAGCACATGCACAACATAGCTCCAGTGAAGCTTTGATTCATTTAAAGCTCCAAGCAGATGGCAAATCAGCAAAAAGCAAAAGTAATGTGTCTTATTGCATTACAAAGTATCAGACAAATAAGGAGTGAAACTAAAATTGTTTTCAGTAATAGTTCTCCGAAAGTGACATAAACAAATATATAAAACATTATGGAATTAGAGATGTGAATGAGAACTTGTCCATACACCCTACCCACTAGCAAGGGTAGAGAAATGAAATGGCCGGTATATTTGTAATGCTTTACTATGAAGGTTGCTCTCTAACTTCCAATATCCACTCTCTTGGTATATACCAACCTGAATAACCAAGAAGTTCTTACGGCTCTCCAAACCAATTCCATCATAATAATCCAAACACATTTTCTAAGTATATTTTTAATAGAAAGGGAAAGTTACTGGTCATTTTTAACATCTGCTTATTTGTTTGAAGGCCATAAAAGGCACTCTTCAACTTTATTTTTTCTAAACTAGTCATTTCTAAATTCCTTCTATTTTCTTGTCTTCACAGTTTAATTTCTCCCATTATTTAGTAAATCTTTATGATTTTTTTATAGAATCCCCTCCAAACTTCCATACACTTCTTATTGTTGAAATTGCTGAAAGCTCAATTTAGAGCACACCTAGGAAAAGTATGACCACTGCTATTTTCTTTTCTTTTTAAAATGTTTATTTATTTATTTTTGAGAGTGAGAGAGCATGAGCAGGGGAGGGGCAGAGGGAGAGAGAGAGAATTTAGACAGGCTCCACTCTGCCCAGAGCCTGACACAGGGTTCGATTCCACCACCCTGGGATCATGACCTGAGCCAAAATCAAGAGTCAGACTCTTAACCTACTGAGTCACCCAGGCGCCCCTAACCACTGCTGTTTAGAGGGGAAGATAAATTTGCGGATTTTATACTACAGAATGCTGGTCAAACATTTCAGCATGGCTCATGCTTATTCCTAATTGTATCAACTGGATCCATTTCTGCTGTAATTTCACAAAGTTGGTAGTAAATGTCTAGGACTGGTGTAATTATTTTTCTAAGAAGTGTGTGTAACTTCTTTTATCATTAACCTTCAAAGCTTTGCCTAAAGATAAAAACTACCATTTATCTCTATGGGAAGAAAAACAAAGTCCATTTTTTTCTTTTCTTCTTCATTTTTTAAATATGAGGAAGCAAACAACTATTATTTTAAATGAAGCTAATGAGTATAAAAAGCAAAATGTAGAGATAAAAGTCCTAAATAGGTGACTCAAAAAAGTGAGCACCCATCCTTGAGTAGGGGCAAAAGTCCTGGATCAACAAGTGTTTGTAATGGGATGTGTTATCTGTAAACCAGGACATCTAGCTCTATGAAGTCATGCTTGTTTGCTGCATTGCTCATTTTTATTTTTACAAAAAAAAATTTTTAACGTTTATTCATTTTTGAGAGTGAGAGAGACAGAGCATGAGTGGGGGGGGCAGCGAGAGAGGCAGACATAGAATCCGAAGCAGGCTCCAGGCTCCGAGCTGTCAGCACAGGGCCCAATGTGGGGCTTGAACTCACTGACTGTGAGATCATGACCTGAGCTGAAGTCGGACGCTTAGCCGACTGAGCCACCCAGGCGCCCCTGCATTGCTCATTTTTAAAAATTGGGTATGGATGAAAAAATTTTCTAGTCACTTTTAACTGGCCAAACTTTAATTTTTCTAATTCGAAACCCCTCATGCATAAATAACTATCAGTTATCTATAATTTCTTAATACATGTGCACCTTTAGAGTGCAAGTACAACACGAGGAACTGTGCAATTAGAAACTTTTAAGAATATTCAACAGTCCTAGTTATTTCTCAAGTTAAATTTCAATGTTGTTTGTTTTAAAAATTGTCTTTAAATAAAGGGAATAGGTGGCAGGAATTCACATAAAGTAGAGATTATTATGAGCAATGAATGAGTCAACTTGCTGTGAGCTGAGACTGAATTTTATTCCTTTTTTTCTTCATTCCATACAGCAACCTGTCAGGTCACCAATCCCTACTCAATGAGTGCTATTAGCTTCACAGATATTCAGACACCACACTGGTAACAAAGGCTACCTTGGAACAGTGACAGAAAAGGGACTAAAAGAGAAAAATCAATTCCTGCGAATGTAATCTTGACAGCAAACAATCTCCCTAAAAACACACCACCTCCTGCCTAAACATAGTTTCTTAATAAAACTCACTGCCAGGATTTTACTGGTGTCAGTAACTACATGTCTATATCTGCACTCCCCCCCCCCCCGACCCCCCCAGCCAAATAATCTCATTCTAAAGACATACTAAGTCATATGTGGGTCTCTAAGTTTCCCAGAGCATTTGAAAGGTCCTAAAAAGTGTTCCCTAATGAGAAGTCCTTAACTTCGTTTATTTGCACATTTCTCCAGAGTCTTAGGGACGGTAAGTGGGACCCAAGACAGTCCCATGTTGTAGCCACGCCCCTCACACAGCTGCCACCAACTGGTAGGCAGGCAGCAAGCCGACAGCACCTTTGTCCTCCTCCTATTCCTTCACTACCCCAGATTCTCTTTCCCAACATAAGGCTATTTATCATGTGCCCTTCCCCTCAACTGTAAGGTAAGAAACAAACTTGAAGCTTTTTTGTTTGTTTTGAATACTTTTTATCTTGGTAGACTCTGAAAGATTTACAAGCAAGAAAACTAAAGTGAGAATTTTTAGGACTCAAATTATGGTAATATTTACTGAATTATGTTATCTGGATGAATTTCTCTGTTTATTGCACACTATTTAACTATTCTGATAGAGTTTTCTTGAAGAATTCAGTCAACCAGAAGACTTCACTTCTGTCCCAAAACAGAAAAAGTACAATATTAGGTCTACAAAGTTACTAGCTCTGTTTGAAACTCCAATTAGTCCCATGGAATTTTCTAAACGTTAACAAGTATACCACAGCTAAAGAGGTCTATAAAAGTGAGTTGTACTTATGGGTACTTGGCTTTTAATAACATAAAACTATCAGGTTTCTGTAACTGCAGTATGTGCTGAACATAGTTTTTTGGTTTTTTTTAAATATTTATTTTTGAGAGAGAGAGAGCGAGTGAGCATGAGCAGGGGAGGGACAGAGAGAGAGGGAGAGACAGAATCGGAAGCAGGCTCCAGGCTCTGAGCTGTCAGCACAGAGCCTGACGCAGGGCTTGAACCCACAAGTTTTGAGATCATGACCTGAGCCAAAGTTGGACACTTAAATGACTGAGCCACCCAGGTGCCCTGTGCTGAACATACTTTTAAGTTTAATCTCTCATAAAGAAGCTGTTTGCCCTCTAAAACCTAATTTAAACATCTTACTTATGAGTTTAAGATCTACTCTACTATCCCAAATGCACATATGGACTTAAACATTGAGGGTACTGCCATGTTAAGATTTTTTGAGTCAACTTGTAAGCATTCCAAATCCAAGTTAAAAAGATTTGAATAAATCTTTCTTTATACAAATATGATTATGAAACATGTTTTTAGTTTAGTATGTACTGGATTCATTATAATACCTGATTCCTGAATCACTCTCCTCACTTCTATTTATTTTACTGTTATGATAAACCTCTGTAAACCTATGGCTAAAACAAAAGCTAACAACCTGACAAAAATCTACATTTGACTCTATGGTAAGCTCAGGTAATTGTATTTATGCAAATTTCATGTTGTATTAGCTTTCTTTGTGTCTGAGATACTTTACAGAAAGCATAATATGATTTCAAATAAGGTCCACGGTAGAGAAATGCTTTCAGTTAAAAATATTCATATTGTCAATATTTTTAGAAGAGTCTTGGACCTATTAGCTATAGGGTGGGGAGGAAGGTAAGACTAGAAGGGGAAGGAGAACAGAAGAATTTAATTGCTTCTATGGCCATTTTCATATTACTTTTTCAACGTTTATTTATTTTTGGGACAGAGAGAGACAGAGCATGAACGGGGGAGGGGCAGAGAGAGAGGGAGACACAGAATCGGAAACAGGCTCCAGGCTCTGAGCCATCAGCCCAGAGCCCTACGCGGGGCTCGAACTCCCGGACCGCGAGATCGTGACCTGGCTGAAGTCGGACGCTTAACCGACTGCGCCACCCAGGTGCCCCCATATTACTTTTTCAATAACAGAGTATTTTCCAAAATTAACTAGAAGATAGGCCCTTGGAGGTGGTGTGCTTCTTCACCGCTTTGTCCTACAAGTACATACAGAGGCATCTGGCAATCTGACAACGACCGGTTTTCTAATAAACACAGGAGGCTGAGGCATCCTAAGCACCGTGAAGCATTCCATGGTGCACACATGTACACTGGTACGAGCCAGATACGTTCATGGAAATGGAGCAAAAGGAAACAGAAATGTGGCAAAAAACAAAAACGAAAAAAACCCAGCAGAGCGACAAAGCCATACTAATCATGGCTCACCTGGGGATCTGGCTGCAGAGTAGGCACTGGAGTGATGGCCACCCCTCTTAACTGTACACATTCAGTGAATACGAGGAGGAGGAGACAGTAAGGAGAGCAGTTATTCAGCAGGTATGAACACATATACAAAAAAAGGGTAAAACAACCTGACCTAAGTCAAGTGGGATGGGTGCTGAAGGGGAACCAGTGAAAAGCATAATGTCCAAAAAACTCAGTCTTTTATAAAGAGCCTGATGCTTGAGGTAGTTTTTATTGATACTACTTTCATAATGTTTTAGATTTCCCACACGTAAAATCAGGGTTTTTCACAATCCCTTCTTTAATAGTAAATGATATTACAAAATTATTTATAATTACTATAGACAAATCTTATAGAATATATCAAAATATTGATAGATGTTTTTAGCTTTTAAAAAAGTGCACCAAAGCATTCAAAATTAGGACAAATCTACAGGTTTAGAACCTGAAAGAAAATTAATTACAGGTAAATCTGACTCTTAAGTAAGTACTAACTCCTTTGCTACTATTTAATTGCTTAAAGAAGGAAACACCTGTGAAACTCTTCAGGTAAATCCATTTCTGTGTTAGATGTGTCTACGTATGTTTTAAACCAGTAAGAGACGAAAATATTCACAATCAGATAGCACAAAGTTAAAATATAGTATGCAGTGGGCACAATGTGAAGAAGCACTTCTAAGTAAATACCAGGAGAAGATTCTAGATAATGACTGTTCTTAAGAAAATATGTCAGGACAAAACAAACAAGTGTCTTGGCACATTTATGACAACTCTGAGAAACAGACTTAAACGTTTGATTCTAAAAGTCATGTCACCTATATGTTGTTTTGGAACCAAGCTGCATACAAACATGGGAAAAACTAGGAGTTCATAATAATCAAAGAATACTGAAAGGAGAATGATTAACCACCTGAAGCTGGTGATTTGCTGCGTCGGGAGGGCCCAGGGCTTTTAGATCCAGAATACTTAACAGCTGAGGAGCGAGAATAAGATGACTTCAAGACACGGCATTCTAGAAAGGAAGGAAAGTGCATTAAGTCTGGTTGAGATACTAACCAAGGGAAGATCACACGTGAACACAAGTCTACTGCTTAGAACCATTCCTGGATCATTTTCCTATTATTGTTAAACAACGTTAATATACAGAGCAACTGTCCCAAAAGTACACCTGAGGTTATCTTTAGTGAAGCACACATCTTGTAGACCACACCTCATCATTGCAGTGGAGTTCTTAATGAACATAGAAATCCCAATGTCCTAACTTGATCACACGGACAGAACCTAATCCAAACATGTGCAACTTCTTTTTTTCGTCAGTAGCATTCAGAGCAAAAGGCTACAATCTTATTATTCTCTCCCAACTCTGATAATCTTATTTTGAAAGGGTATGGAACTCCTTACCATCTTGCTTTCCACTTTTCCTAAGTATGGAGCATCAAAAATGAGGAAACTAGCTAATTTAAACAATAACTTTGGTTTTTCCATAAATTACCCAATAAAATAGCATTTAGAGTACCAGAACTAATTACAGCTAAAATAATCACTGCTAATTTGAATAACTAACAACATGGGTTTTGGAGTCATGCAGATTTTGAATGACTCACGGATTTGATTTTGCTAACTGGGGGACCTAGGTTAGGTTCTAAGCTTCAAGTTTTTCCCCTATGAGATTGGAATAAGAATAAAATCCGCTTCCTAAACTTGTTATAAAGATTAGATTACATATTGTCTGTAATTTATGTTAAAATACTTCAATTTATGCAGTAAGATTAAAATGTGGGTTGGTTTTAAATCTATACCTCGGGGGCAATAAATTAACATGTGAAGTACACTAATCAGGAAAATACACACCAGGGGAGGCTAGTTAGCATGTGAAAGACCCTAATCAAAACCTTACTCTGAAGGAGGCTGTGGCAACCTCAGTTTAGTTAATTAGCATTATGGATGTTAAAAAGTACTCCACTGTTGAAAGGAGTGGTGTGTGTGTTAGTCAGAATCACCTTAAAGGCACTGCCACTCTTTTATAAGCACAAATGCACATGTAGAGAACCAATAACTAGAACTTCAATGCTACACCCTCATTATAGGACTCTAAGCCCATCCCCGAAGCCAGCTCTTCAAAGGAGTATTTTGTTACTTGGCTAAGACAACATTAGCATTTTATTGAATCTTTAATGCAAGATGTCAGAATCCTAAAAGGATAAAGAGTTAGGGCTTTAAGATTAAACACAATCTTTAATTAAGATTAAAATAACTGATTTTAAAAGCAACAACAACTTTGCCCCCTAATAAATACAACAGTGGCAGAATTAGGTCTAATGTTATGGCCTGATGGTGGTGATACAATAATGACATTTACAACAACAGTAACATAATAGTATGCAATTGTGCATACTATATTACAGGCACTAACTGCTTTACCTATATTAACTCATTTAATCCTCACAAAATCTTATCAAAAAGCCGATTACCCCCAGTATGCAGAAGGTTAAGTAACTGGCGAGGGAAGAAATCAGTAGCTCTCACTCACCTTTCACTATTGGAGGTCATCAGTAGCTAACAACAAAAACTATGAATGATAAAACTGGCTGCGGAAGTTTGTAACATACACATAAAGCACAGAGAACAATGACTGCTACATAGATAGTACGTGCTCAGTAAGTGTTTTGTTGTTGTTACCCAAATTAACTTTATAACCTAAGATATATAATGTATTAAAGCGTCTCAACTTTCTAATTTACTAATATTGATATCAAAGAAATATTACAAAATGGAAATTAAGCTAAAATCAAGGAAGATGTAAAATACAGAGGATAATGCAAACACACAGTTTGTCAACCTTAGTCATCCCTGAGAACAGGGGATTATGTGTATTAGTACACATAATACACATAATACATAGCACACATAATACAAAAGGACATTCCTTGCACTTCTTTCCAGTGGTAGTACCAGTTTAAACCAGGGCCAGTCCAACAGAATATAAAACAGTACAGGAACCCTCAAAGAAATGTGGCAGTAGTGAAAAAATGAAACAAAAACAAAAAAAGTATAGATAAATGAGGCCCAAGCACAAAGTAGATAAATTATCCCCAAGGTAACTGACACAGAGTAACAAGAAAGAATTACACAAGGAAATTTGGTACCACAAAATGTATCATCTCAAATTTTAACAAGTTTATGGATCACACTATTTATTTGGTAATACGTTTCTCCAGTTCTGGATGGTCAGAATCACACAACTGGAAAGGGGATACCATCAGCCTAATTTTTGAAAAGCCAACTTTTTCGATTCATGAAATTCAAGAGTGTATCTCTAACATCCCTCTCCTATGGGAAATGTTATGTCTGTAGGATTTCATTTAAAGAGGAAATTGACTCTCAGCTAAAATAATTAGTATTACTGTAATAGGTTTAAATTAATTCAAGACAACAGGGTAAAGTAATTTTCCAGAATCAATACACTCGAACTCAACTGGAGTTATTGCTAAAAAGTTGAAAACTGCATACTCTGGAGAAGGGGGTTTTTTTATTGTATCAATGAAAATAGCTTCATTTTTTTCCTGCAAATATGAACAATGCATGTCATTATTTTTTTTAAGTTGCAAACAGAACGAGATAAAAAAAGAACCTGAGACAATTATTATCAACAATTTAGTTATTATCCTTTTACGTATCCAATTATGCACATGGAAATTCTATCACTAACCATTTCAGATTCAATACAATCCATATATTTATGGTGCCAGAGCCAGCCCCTGTTCTGAAACAGGGCAGGAAATCCATTTCAGAGACAAAAGAATGCAGTAAAAAGAGAACTAAAATGGCTAAAAATTGCAAAGGACTTGAATTAAATTTTTTGTTTGTTTTTTTACAACTAGGCAAATGCTTTCATTAGTTCAAAAAGAATATGGCCAATGTCCCCTTTCTTCAACATGCCAGACTACCCCAAGCCTCCATTTCAGAGTTATCAAGACAGTCAAAAAATTGCCTTACCACTGTGATCCAGGACAAAGTCATCTTGGGCATAACGGAATTTTTCAGGTCCACAAGCAATAAAAACATCATCATCACCAAAAAAGTCTTGCAGACAAGTAACCTAAAAATTAAAAAAAAAAACAACAAATCACATCCAAGAAATAAATCAGAAACATCAGAAGTAAATTAGAAACCTTAGAACTAAAATAAAAAGTCAGCAAAATTCATATTTGCAAGCCTCCCCTATAATACTGAGTTGGAATGAAAATCCATTTCATGTCATACTACATTTCCAAGCACTCTACTCTTCACAAAGCACTTCCACACGCTTTCCCTGACCTCAGAACAACAGAACAAGGAGTTCAGAGCTGGCATCAATATGTCTGTTTCACAAGTCAAGTGGAGGACATACACACAAGGTGAAGTGAAGTTTTCCACGTCTCCCTGAATAACCGGTGGCAAGGCTGAGGTTGATGGAGGTCTCTGTTCTCAGTTTAATTTCTTCATTTCTCTCCTTCGTCATTCTTCTAACAACTCCACTTCCCAGCTGTGTGACCCTGGGCATGACTTCTCTGTACCTCTGGTACAGCGTGCCTTAGGTTGTTTTGGGGAATAATGTATGGAAACTGCCTGGAACAGTGCTCAAGGTGTAAATGCTCATCTCCATCACCAACATGATCATTAACATCAGAGGAGGCTACAGGGCCCTTATAAGGTCCTATACCTAAATGTATAGTCTTAATTTCATATTCTTTTTTCACTCCCTGGATCGCAACACACACTGTCTCATTTTGAGATTCCACAGAAACTGGATCCCCCACAGGGAGGACATTCATCCGCTCATCCCAGTGTCGAGGACAACTATCCTCCTAGACTTTGGACATAGGTAGGTTCCACTTTTACCTGTTTTTCAACTGGCTACATGAGGTCCTCTCTTTTTTAAAGTACTCTTTTCCCAGTAATAATTATAAAGTTAAAAAAAAAATCATTGCTGGGGCACCTGGATGACTCAGTTAAGTGTCCAACTTCGGCTCAGGTCAAGATCTCACAGTTCATGGGGTTCTTAGAAGGATTAAGCAATTGATTTTATTACAAGGAAATATTTTATCTGGTACTAAATGTGTTGGTATTTGACTAGAATAAATGCCAAAGTAGACCATTAAGTTCCTTATTATATGGAAAAGAAGTATTTAACAAGTCTAGGGACTATAAGAGATCAAAACAGTGGTTTTATATTATTTAGATCTTCCTAATCAATCTTCTAATGATTTCACCTGTCAGTGTTAAGTTTGGCTTTCCCAAACATGGTTTCCAAGAGATGCCTGCCTCCCTTTGACTCAGTTTCCAGGCAATGAATGCACATTTGGTTAAATAGTTAACCAAATTATATAACTATCAATTAGGCTCCAATTTGCCTCAAATACTACTCTCAAGGAATGGTCGTTATGAAATGAATAAGTGACACAACTGGTTTAAACAAACATGTATTTTGACTCAGGACACGACATACCTCCTAGAGTATTAAATTTGTTTTGAGCATTTATGATGTGCCAGGCACCATTCTAGATGCTATAGAAACATTAGTAAAGAAATAACAAGAGACAAAAATATCTGTCCTTCCAAAGCAAGTGTGAAAAGAAACACAATAAAAACATGTAAGTAAATTTATGCAATATCAAAAGGCAGTAAGTGCTATGAAGAAAGATGAAGCAAAGAAGGAGAACAGTAAATGCATGGATGGGTGTTGCAAAACTAAACAGGGTGGTTGGGGAAGGCCTCTGGCAAAGGTTACATTTGAACACAATATTAAAAGAGACCAAGGAACAAGCACGTGGGAAAAGTGATCTAGGCAGACAGCACAGAATGTGCAAAGACCCTGCGGAGAGATCACACTTGGCACATTCACAAGAAAAGTCCTGGCATACAGTAAAAGAGGGGGAAGAGTGGATCAGAGAAGTAAGGGGAACACAGAGCAGATGACATGGGGCCCTGTCAGCCATTGGTAAGGGCTCTGCTTTACTCTGAGACATAAAACCATTGGAGGCTTCAGAGCAGAGGACCATCACATGACTTCCCTTTTAATAGGATGACACCATGCTCACACTAGACTGTAAAAGGGCAAGCATAGACAGCATAGTTGGAGGCTATTGCTACATCAGGCAAGAGATGAGAATGGTTTGTGCAATAGTGTTGGGACTGGAGGTAGTGAGAAGGGGCTACACTACCCCTTGGATAAGGGGATATGAAAGGAGAGAGAATATGATAGCTCAGGGTTTTTGGTTTGAGCCACTAAGAAGTTGGGATTGTCATTAACTCTAATAGGAGAGAATACAAGATAATGGACAAGTTTCATGGTGGAGAGGGTGCTCATGAATTCAGATTTGGAATATTAAATGTCAAATGGCTATTAAACATCCAGGTGGAGTTGGTGGGCAGAAAGTTAGACATACACAAATCTGAATTTCATGGGGGAGATAAGGGCTGGAGGTAGAAATTTGGGACTCACCAGCATATGGATGGTATTTAAAATCTTGAGATCAATTATGGCAATGAATGCACCTAAGGAAAAGATCTAAAGCCTGAGCTCTGAAGCACAGTAACATTATAAGGTCAAAGAGAAGAAGCAAAACCAGCAAAGAATATTGAGAAGGAGCAGCCAGAATGGGAGGAAGAAAAACAAGAGTCAGTAGTATGTTGGACAACAAGTCAAGAAAGTGTTTCAAGGATGAGGGAGGAGAGAGGAATCACCTGTGTCAATGTTACCAACAGCTAAGTAAGATGAACCTTGTGAAATGACCACCAAATCAGCAACACAGAGATTGGTGGGCTCTTAAAGATGAAAACTAGTTTTAGTGGAATGGTTAAAGAGAAGGTCTAATTGCAGCACCTTTTTTTTTTTTTAACGTTTTTTTATTTATTTTTGGGACAGAGAAGAGACAGAGCATGAACGGGGGAGGGGCAGAGAGAGAGGGAGACACAGAATCGGAAACAGGCTCCAGGCTCTGAGCCATCAGCCCAGAGCCTGACGCGGGGTTCGAACTCACAGACCGCGAGATCGTGACCTGGCTTCTGAAGTCGGACGCTTAACCGACTGCGCCACCCAGGCGCCCCATAATTGCAGCACCTTTAAAAAAGAATAGCAGAGGGTCGTCTGGGTGCTCACTTGGTTAAGTGTCCAACTCTTGATTCTGGCTCAGGTCATGATCTCATGGTCATGAAATCCAGCCCCCCCTGTTGGGTTCTGTGCGGAGTGTGGAGCCTGCCTGAGATTCCTCTGTCTCCTTCTGCCTCTCTCGCCTGCTTGTGCTCTCTCAAAATAAAAAATTAAACATTTTTCTTGAAAAAAACAATAGCAGAAGAACTGGAGACACGGATATAGACAACTCTTACAAGGAGCTTGGACTGGAAAAAATGGGAAGATTAGCAGAAGGAGGAAGTGGAGTCTGTGGTTAGCAGAATATTTTTTTTCTAATTTTTTAAGAAAGAGAATGAGAACAAGAGGGAGAGGGGTTGAGAGAGACAGAGAGAAACAGAAAAAGAGAATCTCAAGCAGGCTCCACACCCAGTGTAGAGCCCAAAGCAGGGGCTCAATCTCAAGACCGTGAGATCATAACCAGAGCCAAAATCAAGAGTTGGACACTCAACTGAGTAAGCCACCCAGGCATCCCTGAACTTGCTTTTTAAGATGAGAGAAATAACACAATACTATGCTATTGAAAGGATCTAGTAGGCAGGAGAAAGATGGTGGCACAAGAAAGAAAGGAGAGACCTGCTGGAGCTGTGTCCCTTTGTAAGAGAGAGGGGATGGGAACAGAGTGCAGAAGGGAATGACCTTGCATGAGACCATGGTCAGTCTTCCCAGCAAAGGAATCCAAGTGGATGCTGCTAGGTGGGAACACATGGTGGGGCTGGCGCACATTTCCTGATTGCTTCCTA
The DNA here is from genome assembly GCF_027475565.1 of Acinonyx jubatus. Taxonomy (NCBI): domain Eukaryota; kingdom Metazoa; phylum Chordata; class Mammalia; order Carnivora; family Felidae; genus Acinonyx; species Acinonyx jubatus. Next base: position 75,451,248 of record NC_069382.1, read on the forward strand.
CTTCACCGAGAAAACTGAAACAAAGTCATCACCTGAAAGTGAGGCTGAGAGAGGATGTACAGCAGGTTTGAGGAGGAAGAAAAGGTGTAAAATTGCCATCTGGGATTGTGGGGAATTACTCGTTATTAGTTTAATGAATACCTGTTGCCTCTACTCTGAAAGGGGAAAGGAACAGGTCGGATTTGCTATGTCCTCAGCAAAGGCTCTTTACTGTACAGTGTAGTGTCTCTAACTAAAAGAGGAGCCCTGCCCCCATCCAGGTCCTGACCCTAAACCCTCTGCCTACCAGCTCCCCATCACACCCGAATAATGTGGTTTACTGTCCCAAGAGGGAAACAATGATGGCCTCCAAGCAGCATTAAGGGTCCACTTACGACCCCACAGTCTGCATGACAGAAACTCTTGGTTCTGAAACAAAAGAAGTTATCCAGTCCATATATTGTTTTAGAAAAATCACAACCTTTAAAGCTGGAATTCTTACAATTTCATGGGGTTGTATCTGACTAGTCAAGAGAAGAAAACTGATATAAACACAGATGATAGACTGTACTGATAATAAGTAAATAAGGAATGAATGGGAATATTCTCTACCTCTACTGCTGCTGATTTAAAATACAAGGGCACCTGAGGGGCTCAGTCAGTTAAGGTCTGACTCTTGATTTCAGCTCAGGTCATGATCCCAGGGTCATGGGATAGGACCTTAAGATTCTCTCTCCCCTCTGCCTGTCTCCCCACTTTCTCCCTCCCTCCCTCTCCCCCACCTCTAAAAAAATACAAGTCTCTGTTCACATTTTTCACAATATAGATATGGACTGTTTGGACTGTCATTACTATGATCAACAAAACCGTAAAGTTAAAACTCACTAGTAAGAGAACACCAACAGAGAAGTTGATGAGTAAACCAAAACTAACATCCGTGGAAGGAGAATGAGCAGGTTTCAGTTGTTTTCACTTTCACTGTAGAGGAAACTCACCTTATGGTATTAACTAAAAACACAGGAAGCATTTGCTGAGGATAAGCTTTTGTATTATTACACTGCTGAGCCTGAACCTGACCACCTCACCTCCTCCTTTTTTTTTTTTTTTAACATGCAGAAACCTTAAGCAAGATACCAATTTCATCTCATCTTTAAAGACTAAATGTGATCACATGTGAAAGCAGTGGTTATTTCTTCATTTTCATTCATTCATGGCCTCAAATACTGTTTGTTTGTTTTTTTAGTTTATTTTGTGGGGCTCCTGGGTGGCTCAGCTGGTTAAGCATCCAACTCTTGATTTTGGCTCAGGTCATGATCTCATAGTTCACAGGATCAAGTCCTCTGTTGGGCTCTGGGCTGACAGAGCAGAGCCTGCTTGGGATGCTCTCCCTCCCTCTTTGCACCTTCCCCACTCACACGTGTTCTCTCTCTCAATATAAATAAACAATAAAAATAAACTTTCAAGTTTATTTTGAGAGAGAGCAACTGCATGACAGAGTGCAGGGGAAGGGAGAGAGAGAGAGTGGGTGAGAGAATCCCAAACAGGCTCCATGCTGTCAGCACAGAGCCGGATGGGGGACTTGATCTCACTAACTGTGAGATCATGACCTGAATGGAAATCAGGAGTTGGACATTTAACTTACTGAGCCACCCAAGTGCTCCTCTTATTCCAGTAGGCTGATGGTAGAAACTATTCTTTAATATGTACATATAAACATATTTATAAATATTTCACCAGTATATGTATACATGTGTGTATATGTACATTATATGAGCCACATTTCTGTATGTAATTTCTGGGAGTTTAAGATATCTTAATTAAAAAAAAGGATATCTGAATTTTTCTGGCTCTAATTGGAGCCCCATGCAGGACTTGATCCCATCACCCTGGGATCATGACCTGAACTGAAATCCAGGGTCAGGCAATCAACCAACCAAGACACCCAGGCACCCCAAGGTCAACATTTTTAGATAATGCAGAGGAAAAGAGACTGTGAGCATATCATTCCAATTTTATGCTAAAATTATATTTGTGTAATGCTAAGCCTCCATATAATACAGTCATTATTTGCCCATGCTTACATTTTACAAGCATATGGACTACATATTTAATTGTTCCTAGTAGTGTCCCAAACTCAGTCAATACTTTTCAAAGTGAAATATCTGACAAAATGCCAAGGTCGGATGTAAGCTAAAATAAATTTCTCATCAATGATGAAAAATGGTATTTCTCATCAATGGGAATCACATTAATTTATCACTGTACATTCAGTCTAACATTAACCAAAGTACCTATAATATGCCAGGCATAAACAAAAGCCAAGAAGCATGCAGTCTACTGGTAGAAATGGACAAGAAAATAACAATTATCATTCAAATTACCATTCAAAATGTTACAATAAGACAATACTACAATGGAAGAGCACCCTGACAGTTACAGGAATAAAGAAGCACAAAAAGAACATCTCATAAAATAAAATACCCAATGCCTTGAGAACATTTCATACATTTGAACACTTACATAATTCTTTTATGTTTTTCAACATATTTCTTGTTCTTTACCTGTGGTGGTCTCATTCCTTTTATCATAAATTTTAAAAACTGGGATTTAACATTGAGTTATTGGCTGTGTCACTAAATGCGACTCTGAAAAGAACATATCAATACGATGAATAACATCTGAGAATCATTCTTAACAAGGGTGAGGAAAGTGTATCAGTTTAGAAGACCTCTTACTGTCTGCTTCTAAATTTTTCAATACAAGAAGCTATTCAGGAATAATGGATGTTATGTAGTTCATGAAAGAAGCTACATAAACCAGGGGGAAGTGATATTTCTGCTAAGGTACAAAATTAAAGCAATCAGTAGGATCTAATGGGGAAACATCCAACTGAGAAATAATATATCTATGGGAGCATATCTAAGCTTTCCAAAGGAATGTGGGCCATTTAAAAACAGTAATTTTTCCTATCCTTTAGGAGACAGATTAATTAGGTCAGGGTGACTGGGTAGCAGCCATAATTTCAGTGCTAGTTCTTAACAGATTACATAGACTAACAGATTCAACTATTTTTTTTTTTATTTCCCTATTTGCTCTCCTTTGTTAAAGGAGATAGAAGCAGATACAAAGGCTTGAGGTCTGACAAAGATACGATGCATGTATTAGGAGAATAAAACCTTTCCTTAAAAGAAAAAAGGTAGAGGATACAGAGATGTAATCTTCCCTGAACACTCACTCACATTATGAATGAGAGGAGGTCTATTTATCCTGACCCATTGGCACACTTTGGAAATCTTGCATTTCTTCTCCTTTCCAGAGTTACAAAGGTGCTGGTGGTAAAACAGGCTGGATTTCCAGAAGATCTCTTCTTACTATAAAATTCTAAAATCCAAGTATTTTAGTTTCTAAGAAAAGCTTAGGAGACTGTGTCCAAAAAGTTAAGTGCAGAAAAAAAGGAACCCTATTTTAAATGGGTAAATAGCAACGTCCACTGGGATTTCTGTTTCAGCTTCATACATCCTCAAAGAAATCTTCAACGAAATCTGTTGCTCCTTACAAATCCAGGTGTACCCTTAGTACTCTGTAATTCGCCCAACATAGACATTATCATTGAAGTAATTGCCTGGTTTTGTGTCTGGACCTCACACCAGACTGTGAGCTCCATACATTTAGGGACACAGTCTTGTTTACTTGTGCTATAATTCCAGCACAGTACATAACATCTAATATAAAAGGTTCGTTCAGTACATTTCTGTTGAATTAATGAAATGCCCTGAATCCCATTTCCTCCAAATAGCCCTTCTCTAGAGGCTCCACACTCTTTCAATCAATCTCTATCAACTCATTATCATGCAAGGTAGTCCTTGTTCACAGATTTATGATATTGGCTTTCTATGCCAAGATAATCTATAACCTCTTTGAATACACCAGTCAAATCCTATAACTCTTTAAAGAAAATATTCAGGGGTGCCTGGAGGGCTCAGTCTGTTGAGTGTCCGACTTCAGCTCAGGTCATCATCATCTCATGGTTTCTGAGATCAAGCCTTGTGTTGGGCTCTGTGTTGACAGTGGCCTACTTGGGATTCTCTCTCTCCCTCTCTCTGCCCCTTCCCTGCTTGTGTGCTCTCTCTCAAAAATAAACATTATTATTTTTTTTCTTTTTAAGGGGGCACCTGGGTGGCACAGTTGGTTAAGCATCCAACTCTTGATCTCAGCTCAGGTCATGATCTCACAGTTCCTGAGTTCAAGCACTGCATCTGGCTCTGTGCTGATGGCGTGGAGCCTGATTCAGATTCTGTGTCTCCTTCTCTCTGCCCCTTCCCGCCTTGTGTTCTCTCTCAAAATAAATAAACTAAAAAAAAAACAAAAAACAAAAAACAAAAACAAAAACAAAAAAGAAAGAAAGAAAATATTCAGCTGTTCGTTCAAAACCTTCTTGAGATTGTCCCGGATGAAATCTGAAACTGGCCCCTTGTTTAGTGGTCAGGAAAAAAACAAAGAGGCAGACAACTGCAGGTTGGTAGATGTCAGTTTTAACCAGCAAAGGCAGCTTACAACTGGATCCCCACACTTGCCTGTCAAACCTTCAAAGTTCACATAGAAGTCTTAACTGGATTCAGTCACGTATATCATGCAGATATTCTCAACGCACATAATCTCAAAGCTATGTCTTTGGAGCAGCCCCTGGGAGTGGAGAAGACAAGCAGAACCCACATTCCAAGAACAGGGGAAAGGGTATGGAGCCTCTGACCACCCACATCCCACTCACACGTCAACCAGTAGTCACGTCTTGATGATCTCCCCCAACATCAGCAAATACTTCATCAAATTTTGGCTCTAGATACCTTAAAATAATTTTTAAAAACTCATTTTAGATCATGAAAGTTCTTTCAAAAAGTACATTCCTTACATCATTATTTCAGGGTTACCTGAGAAAAATTACTTATGAAACCTACTACTGCAACCATCTGGTAGAGGACATTTAAAACAAAGCAATTTGCTATTAAATCTGCCATTTGGTGCTAGTCAGACTTGAGGATGTATTAAATAAGGGTCTCTTGAGATACTTTCCAAAACTATTTTATTGAAAATTTCCAAGACCTGATAAAATAAAAATGCAAAAGAAACATCATTAGGTCTCAGTAAAGGAGTAGTTTAAATTGGCATTAACTTATCTAAATACAGTCCGGGTCGAAAATCTCAGCTCCCATGAAATGCTCATCTTGCAGAACAAGAACTACATTTCATAGAAGAAATGGGGTTGAGACAGGGAAACTGAGGGTCTCCATGAAACTCTGCTCTTTGCTTCCCTTCCTGTTTCTATTCTTGCTAGGATCTGCACCCCCTGCCATACACATGCCTTAATGTATATCCTCCTTGTAAGGGGTAAGGAGTTAATGATTTCTTTGGAGTCTTCCAGCACAACAGAAAACATCTAAGGACTAAGAAGCTATCATGTCCATATTCCAGATCACTGGCACTAAATATCTCAATGCCAAGACCCCCCTGGCTCCCAGGAGTGACACCTGGGTCCTTATCTTTGTTCTAACTACCAATTCCAGGATGCCTAAGAGAACACATACATCAGACCATGATCCTCAATGAAAACCCTCAGCCCCAAGCAAAGACAAGACTCCCTCCTTTCCTGAGTCTCCCAAATGCTCTGTACCTGCACTCTCTCTGTACCTTCAATAAACTCTGCTTTCACCTTTTGCTGGCTCGTGCTTGATTTCTTCTACTCTGCATACAGACAGGGACCCTCTTGGCTGATCCTGTGGGATCCCACTGTGGGTCCTTGGACCTGGCCTGCCAGCACAAGGATGATGAACATCAGGCATATAAAACATGCATTGGAATTTTCTATAGATTGTCTTTAATTGTAACTGTGTGTATGAAAGACACAGAGCAAGATTAGGAACAAAGGTCCACATCTGTTAAAATTAAAGGCTTTCACATCAGAGTGCAGTTTTAAAAGGCTGTCTCTACTAAAGAGTAAACAAAAAAAAATTTTTTTTTTCTAACTTACTTCTAAAGAGAATTTGAAAGAGCTCAGAAAAGAAGTCGAGGAAGTGGCTTATATTTGAAATTAAACTTATTATATCAGCTTTTAATGGAACTGCACTGATACCCTTGATTTCTTTCCTAAGAAATGAGCACAAGTCATAAATTGCCAGAAAGGAAGTGCATTTAATTTTGAACCCCCAAAGACATTTCTACCATATATAATTTTTCTACCATGTAAACAAATGGAAATACAGGTTTTTTTTAATATGTAAAGAAAATCCAAATGATAATTTTAACATACAATAAAGGATAAACCTAATAACTGCCAAGCCATTATCTTTCTGTGTCTATTGCTAGCATGGGGCACTTTTTGTTGTTAAACACACTGCCTTCATAGATACTTGAAAGCTATAAATTCACCATAACTAATATTATCCCAGCCACACACCACCACCTTTTGTTTTTTTAAAACCAGTTCTATACTTAGAATATAAATTCTGCTTAACATAAACAGGAAAACCCATATCTGAAATAAAGAAAAGGTAAATTATTTGGATCTTCCAAAATGCTAGGAACAACCACCACAAAAACAAATTCACAAGTCAGTAAGCAGGGACTGGGGTCTCCCCATTTCTTTACCCTCTACCCAGAATACAATCCGCATAAATAGTCTCCTTTGTTCCCAGTAAATGTTGGCTAGCCTACAGTAAGGGAAGGATCCCTTTGTACAGTAAAAAGAAAGCTACTTAGAATAGCAATGTTTTTCAGCTTCCTGTAAAACCATTCAGCCAGGCACTAGAGACCCTGTGGTTGCCATGGAAACAGAACTGAAGCTAAGAGAAGACAGTACTTGACAGTAAAGGGCTTCTCAACTGCATCTACAGACAACTCCCGACATTTAGTTTGTTTCCATTAAAAAAAATACTGGACCTAACCTTTCCTTTCCCAGTGGGGCCTCTTCATAATAATGGCTATTCACCAATCACAACTAATCACAGAATCTTGAGATCAAAGATTTAGTTTCAGGAAATACCTCTGTTAGCAGGATAAAAATATCTTGAAAAATTCATAGCTATTTGGCTACCAAATGTATTCTGGAGGAGAGACAATGATCACTCTTCCTAGAAATGAGGTAATTTTTAAGCTGATCCTCTGACTGCCCCCACCGAGGATCCCAGTGTTAATTCCTACAGGAAAAAAGTTTCAAATACACTCTAGAGCTTTCCGACACTGGAAGGAGGCTGCCGCAAGAATTTAAAAGAATTCAGGTAAGGAAGTCAGAGGAAACCTATTATGGCAACCATTATGAGCTTTCCTCAAATCCTGGGCAAGCTGGAGCTGCACATTTGCAAGTGGGTGTGACTGGAACCAGAGTCCACACTCTCCAGGATTCTACCATCTTCAAATAATAAACACGGATGTCAAACCACAGGCGTTACAGAAGGGGAAACTGAGACCCAAAGTAAAAGGAGGAAATTTTTTCATTAATGTTTATTTATACTAGAGAGAGAGAGGGAGAGAGAGAGAGAGAGGGAGAGAGAGAGAGAGAAAACACATCTGAAGCAGACTCTGCAGACAGCAGCAAGCCCTATGCAGGGCTTGAATTCATGAATCACAAGATCATGACCTGAGCCAGGTCGGATGCTCAACCGACTGAACCACCCAGAGGCCCCAATGGTGGCAATTTTCTAATTCAAATTTTTCTGTTTCCAACAGAAAGGAATAGGGAACAAGTATGAAACATCTAATTCTATATACTCTACACAGTGAGTCTCATCTACACATGAATTTCATTAAACCCCCAGAACAACCTTAAGTAGGCACGGGGATTACCATTTTCAACAAAAAGAAACAAAGGCTCAAAGAGGGTAAGTAACTGGCTCAAGGTCAAACAAGCAGAGGAGAAGGAGCTGAGTCTGACCTCTGCCTGTGTGACTCTTTGTACCTGACCACACACTGTGTCACAGCATGATCTACAATTTATGGAAAACAACGTAAGAGAGCTTACGGAGATGAGTCAGGAGAGCTTTTATACATGCCAAAATCCAAATAACCAGACCACTTTTCTAGGTCTTACTTTTATGAAGTAAATGAATGGCAAGCATGTAAACTTATGTTTAGGATTTATCTTTCTTTTTAAGGATCAATTTCTAAGTAATGTCATAAGGTCCATAAAAATTCAGGCCAACTTTCTGTTATTTAGGGAATACTGAGTATGTTCTGAAATTGATAACTTCAAAAGAATTGGCCAACTCTCTAAAAACAAATTATAAGCACAAGTTAGAATCATATGGTTTTAGAACAGGACTCCATTTGCTGCCAGACTGGACATGCTAAGGGTATAAACACGTATTAACAAATATTATGACCTTTAAATTTTTAACATAAAGGCAAAACCTGCAATATTTTCCAGAAATTTAGTCTCTGCATATAAAAATCCACCATCAGATTAGTCCACCCTCATGGCATCAGTTCAGCAAATGGTGAGTGCATCCAGGTAGTTAAGACCTTTGGAATCAAAACAAAGAGATCCATTAGTTAAGATGGTGTGGAAAAACTTGGTAAATTCTAGACTCGTTCTGGAAAAACCAACCACTCAGCACTATGACTACAAACACCATCCATCACTATGCTGTAATATAGTAGGGCTATTTAGGTTTGTAGGAAAATGATCCCTATTAAAAATTTTTTTAAGGAATCATGTCCACTTTTTATGTTGCTTTCATCTTAATAAAATTATTTTCCTCCTTCCTTGCCATTATGTTCTGAACTTTCACTTGTGTAATTAAAAAGACCACCCAATTTCCCTTTCAGCAGTCCCCCTGCCTACTTCTAGTTTGCTGCATTTAACATCAGTGGGCAGAGGGAGAGATTAGGTTTAGGAAACTGGTAAGCGCTAGAGGCTTTGTGCCCTAATTTCACACTGTGCCCAAACTTCCCTTTACATATTTCCTAGTTTTAAGCTGTTGGGTCCAGCCTGGTGAGTTGACCAGACCTGAGTCCAAAATAAGTGGGGCAGTTCTATGCTGCAGAAGACATAAGATTTTGGTTTCTACAGCTGCATCTCTTTTCACATGACAAGGACTCAAAATTTTCATTTTCAAACCAACATAAATCCTACATGAAAAGCAATGAGAACATTTTTTCCCCGTGCAAGCTTCTTAGCAAATGAAAAGTCTCGCTTCCAGGCCAAAGAAATCCTCTGAATAAGTTACATGCCTGTGGCTATTGAGAAACGGAAAGCATGCCATACATTCGAATTATTTATGACAACATTTTTTAAATGAAAGTGATATTGGCTGAGGCAAATACCACAATTAGATTTTCCTGTTTAAAAGGCACCTGTTCCTGAAACACAGCCAAAACTTGTTACACTAACATACACATAACTGATTTGCAAATTGTTAGAACAGTACTTAGTTTAGGAGAATTCAAAACAAGAGAGCTCAGCAGTTGAGATTTATGTGTTTATCAAGACTCACTGTAAATATGCAAATACCCAGAGAGGATTATATCTATTGATTGTGCACCGCTACTCTGATTTATGTGGAACTTAAGAATAAAGGTATAAAAAGTCTTTTTTTGAGGTTCCATTTCAAGGTAATTTTATATATTTAAGTAATCTAGGACCAGACCAAAGACTATAGCAAATAATGCCCAGCTTCCAGAGTTAACAAAAGTTATTAGGTCATGCTTGCCTGAGATCCCTTTAATATCTGCAAATAAAACATTATAAAGTTAAAATCTCTTTTGTTTCTGGTCCCCAAGCCTCATTGCTCCCTCCCTCCTTACCTTAGGTCTATGCCACCTCAGGAAAATACTGTCAAGTTATTTATCATGGGCCCTTCTAAGCCATGTTTTTTGCCCTTATTTTATAGATGAATATATCCACAGACAACCAAAAATATTGTTCAGTATGTCTTTAAATTTTTATATAAGGTGTGACACAACTTGTAACTTATATAAGGTGTGAAACAATTTGTCTTTTGCCTAGCTTTGATTTTGAAACCTCACCAGGTCTTAGTGCTTCTTATTAATTCCCTTTTTCATCTCACTGATCCAGTCCTAAAATTCGATTTATAAGATTTTTTATCATTAACATTAGTCCTTTTGATAAACTGCAAAGAAATTCTGCATACCCTCAATACTTCCAAATTCTTTCAAATAAATGTCTGTTTTCTCAGAATATTCATTTTAGTGTAGATATTATAACCATTATAGTGCCCAAGTTCTCAGATGGCAGAAAAGATGTATGAGTCAATTCTTTCTTTGCCCACAACACTTCATCTCCAATTATGAGAAAGGAATGTACAAGAAATGCTTGACATCTAGGTCTAGAGATTTAGGCATAACTGTTATTCCAAAGAAGGGTTTCTTGACCCAAAGGAGTATAAACCCTGGAAAAAACAAACAATTTTTAAATTACTAAAATTTGAATTTAGCTACATGTAAGCTTTCAGAAGAAAAATCTACAAGGTGACTTCAAATTACTAATTCATAGAAATGGTTCCTTTCAAAAGACAAAGCTAAAGAAAAAAAAAACAAACTCACAGGTCAGATTTATTCTACACTATAACACAAGACAGGTTTTAAAGGCACAGGAAACTACTGTTTCATAGGGAATGCATAAAAGGAATCCCTCCCTAAAGAATTCCATAAGCTGGAAAATACTGATGAACTGTATGCATGCACAATTTCTTATCTTTTTCTTGCATCCAGAGAAATAATATTCTTTCAAAGAAACATCTATTTATTTTTTGCAAATCTCCAGGGGTGTCAATTAAACTGAGACTGGAATCAGCAAGTAAGGGAAGTTGTCTGTAAGCATTTATCATCAAGTTATATGCCTTGCTTAGGGAGCCAGCTGTCTTGAATAACCATCCCCTCCCTGGGGCCACAAGTCTGGGCAAGAATGCTACTCATGTCAGAAACTCATGTCATTAGATTAGATTTGAATGGAAAAGCAAAGGGAATGTGGTCTCTTTGCTCCAGCTGGGATTGATTATCCCCTTCCCAACAAGGAGGCTGTTATTTAGCCTGAAAAGAAGAGCCTCCTTCCTTCTTGGATATTTTCCAATCCATCATGGCACCTGAGTGACTAGTAAGTACCTTGCCTTACAATAACCTTGGAGCCTCTCAGTTTCCCTCCAGGAAGACGTTTTAGTACATTATTTCCCTCATCAGTATGAACAGAAGTTACCCTTGGATTCTTGCGATGTGGCAAGGTTAACTTGGGAACCTAAGCAGGTGAGTAAAACCAGAAGGAATATCAAGATGGAGGTTTAGGGAACCTAGGTCAGCACAAGTTTGTAGCAGCTGAGGAGGATGGGGAAAAAAACATCCAGCACCTGGAGACTGTGTTCACCTTTTGCCATACTGTAGCCAGAGCACCCTGCACTGTGCCTGAGTGTAGAATACTCAGGGAATATTTACCCATGAATGAATGGATGAATAGCACAGAGAAGGGGACTCCAGGTTCAGTGACTCAAAGTATTAGATTCACAGGGGGTAGCTTTTACTACTAGCATATGCAGAGACATGGCTATGGAGAATCAAAGGGCTTAGGCAGAAAACAGACGTGAGACGGAGAAATGGAGGCAGGTCAGCATAGCAGTAAGGATCTGAACACAAGCAGGATGCCAAATGTAAGTAAAGGTTATCACAATATGCCCCATCCACCTATCTTCTACCACAAAAGTGGGTTTGTCACTAGCAATTTAAATAACTTAAAAGGAATACTCCAGCTTACAGCAAGGATAAAGATAAATGGGACCCACGTAGACCTCATATCAGGAGCACTATGGACAGGAAGGACATGCTTGAAGAATAGGGAAGGAGCTGAAGACGGAAAGGGTTTCTCCCCCATGTTGAGAGGCAGGAACTCCACTTCACCTTCCTAAAACAAGAAGCAATGCTGAAGGGGGTTATCGTCATCATGATATATTCTACACATAATGCAAAAAATTATTTAAATGCACAGAAATTACAACAACTACATCAATTCATTAGGTAGTAATTTTTTTAAGTTCATTTAAATAAATGAATGAACTTAATTTCTGAGAGGGAGAGTCGGAGAGAGAGAGGAGGAAAGAGAATCCCAAGAGGGCTCCATGCTGTGGGGCTTGATCTCACAGTTCCAGAGATCATAACCTGAGTTAAAATCAAAAGTTAGATGCTTAACTGCCTGAGCCACCCAGGTGCCCCCATTAGGTGATAATTTTTAAAGAATAAATATGAATCCTTCATAAATGTGAGGTCCAGGCCAAATGGCCCACAAAGTCCTTGCCACCACCTCCACCAGTTGGTGATAAACCCTGGCAGGGGACAAAGGATGAATTCCTCCTTCACAGCCTGGTAAAGGATGGCCCTGTTCCTTGTCTCCATTTCTGACATGTTCTGCCTTAGTCTGGCTTGAGTCCCAATTCCCCAGCACAGACATACTCATCTCACTCTCCTCCAGCTCCAGAAGGACTAGCTCATAAACCAAGAAATTAGTTCTATCCTTAATACCACATCTTGAAATGGCAGTTGCCGTTCCTGTTTAGTGTGTGGTGATTTTCTTCAGTACTTCCCAAAAAGTATTCAGAATGTCAGCCAGCGCTGTCTTGGGTAACAGTCTTTGGCTGAAAGACCCTTACAGGCTAAATAGTCTCACCAACAGAGGAATCTGATGAACAAAGTCTGCAGCATATTTTTTTAAGTGCTGTATTCACACTTAAAAAAAAACACACATTATTTCTTGATTTATTCAGAAGAATGGGGTTCTGAAATGATTATGTTTCTATTTTAATAAACACTCAGGTCCCCTTTCTAAAACGAAGCATGGCCATATAAACAACTAAGAACAAAGTGGCTCATGATTGCATTAATTCACAAACGCGGTCCTCAGCTTCTAACAAACACGACTGGGTATGGGTGTGGAATGGGACCCTGTTCTAAAAGAAGTGGTCTTTCCACATTCTCTTCTCCTTGAGAGACCACCCTGGAGATACCGAGGCCAATAAGCAGCCTCTTCATGAAGAGGTCTGACAACGGGCACCAACTCCAATCCTTCCACCCCAGGACAAACAGGATGCTGAGGGCTACTCAGAATGGGAAATGCCATGTACCTCTTGCCATGCAAGAGGGCTGATAGGAAAGACAACTTGAAAGTGGCTCTGTGGGTGTGCACACACACACACACAAGTCTGCGCTTGTCCGGTGTGTCCTTGAGGGAAGCACTATTGTCTATGTAGTGGCCAATGTGGTTCCCGGGGCTCGTTTCCTGGGTACTGAAGTGCAGTGTTTGAGGACGGTTACTGCTAACAAGTCATGTTTTGATATACCCACCTTCCTTGCCTTCAGTACAGTGGGATTAATAATCGCGGAAGATTCATAACCCTTTCCACTTCACAAGAGTTCAGCAATCCTTCCCTCTTAAATCATCAACATCATTGTGGGATAAATAATTTGAATATGACTCTCATCACTGCCATGAGCTGTACACGTAGCAAACCCCCTTCTGCTCCTTTTGTTTGAATTGGCTTGACTCTCTTTCCCCTCCCAACCTCACCCAGAAGCAGCACTCCTATTAAAATTCATGATGTTTCCCTCAATGCAAGTGTCTGATTGCAGCTGTCAGTTTCCCAGTTCAAGGATTTTCATACTGCCTGAGAGGACAATGTGAGGCTCGCACTGCTACGGAAATAGGTCAAGCTCAATTTTTCTATTTCAGCTCTGCTGCCAAAAGTGTAAGGCTTTGCCTTCTAGAAAAAAACATGTCCTCTGGCTAGGCTCAGCACTTAAGAAGAGGTGAAGAGGGCACATTTCTTTCCCTCACCAGGGGGCACCGCCACGGTTTCCTTACACAATGCCTCGGAACCTTTGTTCCATCACTGGCGACTCTCTGGAAGAGCCTGTCTTTTTGTTCTTTGTGTTATCATGCTTCACAGACATTGAGACACCAAACGAAATGGACCACAACAAAGACGAACTGAAGATAGAGCATCAGACACCAAAAAGATTCATCCTGTTGAGTTGGTTGGTTTTTTCACCCTGTGCTAGCTACCTAGAGAATGAAGGACAGGCGAGTGGAAACCAGAAGGTCTGTTATACACAATAGAGCCCAGAGCCATCTCCCCAACTCCTTTCCCCTCTCCTCACTCCTACACATGCTTACACTCTTCTACGTGGGGCAAATGCTGTGGAAACACTATGTAACAGGGAAGGAAGAGGACAGAACATTCTTAAATTCTCAAAAAGTTAATATAATCCAGGACTACTGCTGAATTATTGGATGTACCCACAAAGGACATAGCAATTTATGTGGCACTAAACCCCAAGCCCACCCCATTTTACAGATGTGGAAACAGAAGCTGGTAAGTGAATTCTTTAAGATACAAATGCAGTGGCAGGGTTAGGAAGAAGCCAGGTACCCTTACTCTGAAGGGCTCTTTCTACTTTACTCCTAAAACAGGAAACGGAGACAGGCATGCCATAGAGAGACAGGTAATGAAACATCCTGAATCCAGCTAACTTTTCTTGTACTGTCTAGTGAAGATGAGAAAGAACAAGGCATCCTAAAAAAAGAACACTCACTAGAAAGAGGAGACTTGGATTCTAACACCTACTAAACTTTTTTTGTTCACCTTAAGAAATTTATTAAACATTAGTTCTTTTACTCATAAGACTTATTTATTAACCATTAGTTCTTTTACTCATGAAACTAGGGGCTTGGAACACATGATCTGTAGATTCCTGCCAGTCACACATGAGCATGTCTCCCCACATATATTCGCCATGCTACACGGTCCTGGCACTACATCAAGCACAGAGGGGATTAAAAGAAATGAAAAAGAGAAGACCCCTTTCATCAAAGAGCATTCACATTTCTTTCCCACTATCTGTGAAGTCGAGCCAGGTCTTCAAGCATATAGAACAAAACAACTCGGAACACATTATGTTTCTGAACACCTACCACTACAAGGCACAAGGCTTGCTACTGGAAGAACAACAACTAGGAGTAACAAATGAATGGTCATCTCTTTAAGCAGGAAAGAAGATGTATACCCTGTGAAAAGTGAAATAATTTAGCCCATTACAAAATGGACTTGTTTGCCAATTTATCTTCTATCCAGTCAGATCCAAGATGAGTCTGAAAGGCCTTCTTATGAGGTAAAATAAGTAGGCCAGACTAGCCAGAGTGAGGGGTTCAATTCCAATGGTAGAGAAACTGGAGACAAGAAGGGACAGGACAATGGAGATTGTGGTAATGCTGACACTATTTCCAAGCATGAATTATATGCTATAGCCAGTCTGGTCTTCTAGAACATTCCATAATCATTTTTACTTCTGTACCTTTTCATAGGCTTTTTTCCTACCTGCCCTCCCTGCAACCCCAGTTCTCAAACCCTTCTGCCCTCTCAAGGTTGAGATCAACTTCTATTCTTTAGGAAGTTTCACTTCAGTTAAATACTGCTATCCCTTTCTTTACCCCTGATAACATTACTTTCTACATCAAACATATTAAATTTTCATTTAACTTAACTAAGATTATTTTTTGACTAATGCTATAATGATCTATATTTTATTTTTAAAATGTTTTATTTTATTTTTAAAAATTTTTTAAATTTTATTTATTTTGAGAGAGACACAGAGAGAGCAAGCAGGGGAGGGGCAGAAAGAGAGGGAGAGAGAGAATCCTAAGCAGGCTCTGCACTATCAGCGTGGAGTATGACATGGGGCTCAAACCCACGAACTGTGAGATCATAACCTGAGCCAAAGTCAGACACTTAACCGACTAAGCCACCCAGGTGCTCTGTTGTTTTATTTATTTTTGAGAAAGAGAGCATAAGTGGGGAGGGGCAGAAAGAAAGGGGGACAGAGGATCCCAAGCAGTTTCTGCACTGATAGCAGCGAGCCCCAAATTCATGAACCGTGAGATCATGGCTTGAGCCGAAGTCAGACACTCAATCAACTGAGCCACCCAGACACCCCTGATCTCTATTTTACATGGGAATGTCATATCAACAGGACTGTAAATTCTTTATGAGGCATTCAGACAATACAGATTTTTGAGTCCAAGAGTTAGAAGTTACCAATGAAATCATTAAACCCAAATTCCCTTAGTTTATAGGCAGGGTAAACTGGGATGATACCTACAAGAGTCCAAATAAGTCAGAAATACATGCTGAGAACATTGTGAACCTAGCTACTGTAGAAGGGACAGTGTAGTTACTAAAAGTGGGTAACTGCTGTTTCAATTTCTGTAATAATCACTTTTACACATGAAAGCTCTCTTTAGATGTCTCCATCATCAAAAGTACATGATTTTGTTCGATCAGTTCTAAACTTATGGTATGTCAAAGCCAAGGTTCTGCCACTAAATGATGATGAAAATGTGGTCAGGTAACAGCCTCTTAGTATTTCAGCTCCAAGTTCCTTCTAGAAGGAAAGAAGATACCAAGATTAAGTAATCTATAAAGAACCCTTCCACTGTAATACACAATTTTTCATTTCCCAATATGAGAGGGAACATCTTAGTCTTCTATGATCCATTCCTCTCCTACAGTCTGTGTATTTTCTACCCATTTCCTTCTCATTCTAGCCTAACTTTGAAAAACTCTAGTTTCAGATACACTGAACTGAGGTCAACTTTTCTCACAACTGCAGTTGTCAGAAAACATTTTTTATTGATTTCCTCCTTTCCCCCCTCCAGCTATAAGCAGTTATTTCTTTTCTCTAATTTTCTTCCAACATTACCTGCAACAAGGGTTTCCAGATAAAACACAAGACATCTAGTTAAATTTGAATTTAAGGTAAGTAACAAATCAATTCGTAGTAAAAGTATGTTCCACACAATTTATTTTCTAAATCTGACAAAACTCTGCTAGCATCCCTTAATGAACGATAGTGTTCTTCAGTCTTATGCAGGAATTTTTAGAAATTAATTTTTATGTTGGAAATATTTTAGTAATTTTCCAAAAGTAAAGATCCTAGTTATGGCAGATGAAAAGTCTCTCCCATAAGAATTAGCACTCTTCACCTGGGGGAAGCCAGCACACAGGAGCCAAGAGTCTTTGCCTTAAGCCAAGAAGCTGAGAAGAAAAATAACAACAACAAAAGTGAAACCTGACCAACACAAATGCAACAACTTGCAGAAGTGGACCCTTCTGCTACCCTTGTGTAGTAATGGCCAAGCACGCTCTTACTGAGCCCTAGGATGCTCCTAACACCTTTTAAACACCACATCTCCAAATCAAACCAGATCATTTCTCTTTGACTTTCAGATGCAATGTCACCTTGGGGGAAATAGTTTGGCTTGGTAATCAGCTCAACAGAATAAACAAAAATCTACACTTGATCAGTGAGAAATGTTGATTAGACATTTCTAGAGCACCAACTGATTACATAAAAGGACACATGGAAACTAAGCTTCCATTAATGGAAGACCATTACAGTCTTAGGACTGCAATAGCTGCCACACACCCAGAAGTATGGATCTCAGTTCCTGTCCTAACAATCTAATGGTAGCACCACACAGAAGTATAGCCCCTTCCCTTTTTTGAGAGGATGAGAAAACCACAAGGTATAATGCTTTTCTAGCTTTTCCACTCAAGTATTAAAGTCTCGAAAGTTAAATTCTATAGGTATTAACTGAAGTCTATAGTTTTATTTGACAAATAACTAGCAGACTGGTGCAAGGTCAGAAGGCAGAAGCAAACTACTTTCTTCTGTAATTTTATAGGAAACCTTCCATGAATATTAAATACATGAAAGGAGGCTCCTTCATAGTGACGTGTGTAGCCACAAAGAAGAGTCTGCCCTTCATAAACCAAGGAAACAACTCCTGCAAAGGCCCAAAGAGCTGCTGTCCACAGACCTGATGCCAGACTTCTGAGATGTTTATATGTCTGTCTCTCTTTCCTCCAGGTGAAATAGATAATTTGGGGGCATTTTTTTTCCTTGAAATGAGAAAAGCACATACTAAATTGCCTTTAACTAATAGTCCTCTGATGAGTGCAATTTATCTCCTGAATATGAAAGAGAATTCCCTCAACCCCACCCCAGTAATGTGCCTCCCAAGAGAATAATGTACCCAGGCAGGCCCACAGAGCTACTCTTTAATCAGAGGCTATTTTACATGATCACAGTCATCATTAGGCAGTGTTCCGCCCACCATTTATCCCTATGACAAGCAAGAACTCTGAAAAGGAGGCAAGGCTCCTGCCATTCAGGGGAATCTGAAAAAAGTCACAAGCACTGCTCTTTGAGGGTTGTCTCCTAATCAGAAAAGGACCAGCAATCAGCTCAGCGAGGGCCCACCTCTTCTTGACAGTGCACAAAGATTACACGAGCAGAGAGGACTTTTAATCACTGCTTGGAGCAGTGCTTTAATTACAAACTCAGATAAAATATGCATTAACATTTGCATCTTGGGTAGTCATTTGTCACACACAAAAAAACAGGAAAGTGTTTAGTCCTCACACAAGTTGGCATCCAGACCTTCACCCCTTTGGGGATAAAACACCAGGGAAACACTCCATTTCACAAGCAAACAAGAAAGCAAGGAACAAATGGAACTTTGGTGAGATTTTTAAACAAATATTGTATTGGTATTAACATCTGAACTCTCTGCCATGATTAGAATCCAGACTCAAACGCTGGGTAGGCCACTTAAAAGTAACGCAGATAACACCATAAATGTAACTGAAGGATTCAGGGTCGCCTTTTGTTGGTTCTAAACAAGAGACTAAGATACAACATCCAAAGGTTCAAGGCTTCCACTCATTTTTTTACAGGTCAATTTATGTCCTCTCTGAAATAGGTTCTCTCTTCCAAGGAACACTATTTCAACCATAACATGTTTACCATGTGTTCAAACTAATACACAGCATGCAGCTTGCTTATGGCAGTAACTGTGGCTAACATGCTGCCCTTCTAGAAGCAATCGTTAGCAATATGCAGCAAATTCCCTAATCTAGCCACCTTTATGTGTAAAGCCAAAAAAAAAAAAAAAAAAAAAAAAACTCAATCCTGGGCAACCCAATCAGCAGTGACTGTATATAAAATTGCCACCTAATTTCAGCAAACATCCACAGTATTTCTAACAGCTGCTAGACCTATAGAACAGAAATAGTGTTAATGCTCTTAAAGGCAGACAAAGATCAGAAGAAACCACAGAATTAAACACTCAAAGCTCAATGACTCTCCTTTAATTACAAAACCCCATACCCACACTTGTTAAAAGTTAAGTGTCTTTAAACAAGGAAGTTTGTGAAGTTCCTGAAAGTATATTCCATCATTAGAGACAGAAGGAATATTCATTCCCTCAGGGAATTTTTCCTAAAAGTGAAGAACGTGCTTTCTTAGGATGACTGAACCCATTTCTTATCTCCTAAATCAGAGGTTACTCATGTAAACCACACGAGTGTCTTCAGAAATCAATATGATCAAAATCTTTAAAAGAGAACAATCGGATCTTAGAATGACAAGAAAAAAATTTTGTTTTCTCTATATAATGTTATTGCAACTCAAAATAAATCATTACCACCCAAAGAGACAGGTTATGGTTAATCTAAATGTGCTGTAGCCAGATTTCAAATACTTTTAAACTGTATACACTCTTATTGCCTTTTAATTAATAGCTATAAATCTACAGGGTATCTAGAATTGCTGTGATTAGCTGTGAGTTACAGACTTTTAATTTAGGCGTGGGGCTGGGGTAAAGAAAGTGTGTACACTAAAAAGAGTATTTCTCATAGTGGTTTCCAACACGGCTCTTTGGGGTATGGGGCCAGGCATCTGTATTTCATCGATAGGATTCAAAATCCCCGCCACCTCGCCACCCCCCCCCCCCCCCACCGTAGGTGATCCTAACATACATCTGGGACTAAGATCCACTGTCTTAGAAAACAGACATTATATCCTAATTTCCAAGGCAAAACTGAAGGTTATCTTGATCTTTACTAAAATAAAACCCAAAAAGAAATGTCAGAATAAATATGACAAAGGGCTGGAAAGGTGGCTTAATGGTTTGGTACTGTCCTTAACTATGGAAAGTTGAGAAAAATTTTTTAAAAATAATCACCTCCCACAATCGAGAACTCTGGTGATCCCTCACCTTAATCATGGATATTCATTCTTTCATTATAAGGTTCAAGTGGGAGTGCAAGCCAGGACATTTTAAAAACAGAAAAACTGGATACAAATTAAATAAGTTATTTAAATATGTCTCCAACACATTATAGTTGACCCTTGAACAAGATGGGTTTGAACCGTGTGGGTCCACTTATACTGGAGTTGTTATGGCACAGTACTGAGAATGTATTTTCTCTTCCTTTGGATCTTCTTAGCAACATTTTTTTTTTCTCTAGCTTACTTTATTGTAAGAATACAGTGTTAATATATATAAGCACATGTGTATTAATTGGCTGTTTATGTAATAAGGCTTCAGTCAACTGTAAGCTATGAGTAGTTAAGTTTGGAGGAGTCAAAAATTATATAAGGATTTTTCAACTTCAAGGGAGCGGGAGGGTCAGAACCCCTAATCCCCTATATTGTTCCAGGGTTAACTGTATAATCTACTTGAGCCTGCCTATACAATGCTTTGGGTTTTTTTTTTTTTTTTTGCTTTTTTTTTAGGTAGTAAATATTCTTGACACAAAATTAATAAACCTTTTAGAATCTCTAATACCAACAATTTTATTTGAGCCCAACTTAGGACAGTTGTGCAGGAAACACACTCCTCACAGGGAAGAAAGTGTTCCTGAAAATGAACAGTTTTCACAGGGTTATATGCTTTTTTTTACATCTTGTAAAAGCTGAAAAGATTTAGATTAGCATATAAGCTAGGAATCACAAATTTTAACATCAAGGAATACAGGGAGTAAGAGCACTGATCGGTATCTTAGGGACAAGATGGCTTTCCTTCAGGCTACTCAGTTGCAAAGCAGGTGTACAATATACTTTTAGTGGGCCATGAATCAATTTTGTGATTTAAACAAAGTTTATGTACAGTCATGCCTACTTAGAAAAGTCAGAAAGAACCCTTCCTGAATGTTCTCTGATTTAATCCTCACAGCCAAACTTGAAAAGTGGGCACTGTAACTATCCTTATTGTATAGATAAGGAAAGAATCTCAGGGAAATTAAGTTCCATAGTCAAGTTGCACAGCACAAGAGTAGGAAGTGAGCTAGGATCCTAGGCTCTGAACTAGCATATGTTCTAGCTGTCACTGAATAAAAGAGAAAATTAATGATGATTAAATGGCTGATTTCTAAAGACAGGACTCCATTTGAGGAGGTAACTGCCCTGTAGAATGATTAAACAATGGTTATTTTGCCAATATTGGAAGAAAGGAAGATGTGTCACACAGCCATAGTTCATTCTCAGACCTACTGCTCTTCAGACAATTCTACAGTCATAATAAATATTAAGGTGAATGATGGGAGCAGGAGACAGAATACAGGAGTGAAAAAAAATTTTCTGAATTTGAGTCTAAGTTACTGCCGTTTGTGTTACATCTACGTCCAGGTTAAACTTACATCAATATCCTAGGAATCAAGAGTATTCACAGCAAGGAAAGCCTTTAAAATAACAGCCCCAGGGAGAAAAAGCTCAGAAGACATTATTAAAAATTATCTGTGCATTTGATTGGAAATTATACCAACTAAAATACTTTGATGTCTAGATACTTACCATGTTTTTTTTTTTTAATTTTTTTAACGTTTATTTATTTTTGAGACAGAGAGAGACAGAGCATGAACGGGGGAGGGGCAGAGAGAGAGGGAGACACAGAATTGGAAGCAGGCTCCAGGCTCTGAGCCATCAGCCCAGAGCCCGACGGGGGGCTGGAACTCATGGACCACGAGATCGTGACCTGAGCTGAAGTCGGACACTTAACCGACTGAGCCACCCAGGCGCCCCTAGATACTTACCACGTTAACTAATATTAGCATTCTAATTTTTCATAATATGGGCCTGAAATTTAGGAGGGAGGCCACTCATATATGGAAGATAACGCTATTTAATAGATTTAGACCAGCCCTGAATCCCCATCTTTAAAAAAAAAAAAAAAAGCAGCCTAGAGTTGCTCCTTTATCCCTAATAATTCTACTTTTAATGCATTTTTAAAAGTCTCAATCAATAAACAGAAGGTGGTGACAGTAAGAAAGTCACAGTAGGAAAAATAAGCTCTGCTGAGGCTTACGTAAGCTGGGAAGAATCACAAACCATAAGCCCCTGCACAATACAGGACGCAACCTTGAGATACCACCCTACTGCAGAGATAAGGAGTCAGATGTAATATCTTATTATTTTCAATTTAAATTCCCTAGACAATTCAGCTCTAAAATAACAATTTCACAAATCAAAATCTCTCATCTCCCACTCTCCCAGCCCTTTGTAATTTGCCAATGGAATAAAATACTTAGAAATGGAAGTACCTCTCTGTGGATTCTAGGCGCATCTGTGCATACTTTCAAATGTATGTGATCTGGTTTCCTTCCTTTCCTCACCAACTGTTAATATATTAGAAAACCAAACTGATTCCAGAGATCTTTGGTGAGTTACTGTACTGAATTATGGGGCGTTACATTGTCTTTTATCAGTTTCACATCTTATAAATTATCTGATATAATCCAAAGAAGTGGAAAAGATCTTAGACCTTGGGGAACTAAAAAATTTGTTATTTTGTTTCTTTGTAATGCACATCCTAGATATATTACCCTTTGAAAGCACAAACACAGACTGATATCTAGCTCTTGAGGGAAGACCTATCAAGTGGCTCTCTAGGCTTCAGATTCACCAGTATCCATTAATATTTCTAATTTATAGAGGTTAGTTGAAACTGCAAATAGAAAGCACATTTATTACTGTTTTACAAGACCCTTATGAGTTCAAAGATAGCCTACATCTAGGCAATTCCATACTGATTTACATCACAAAAGGGAAACTCCCCTAGTTGCTCCTAAACTAACTTCCCTACATCCTCAGTGACTGATTTTTACAGACCAAGCTCACAATCTGTATAATTTAAAGCTCCTACAGATGTTTTACCTAAATATTGCTTCCCCTCTTTTTCTCATTTCCTTTTAATGCAAATGGTTTTAACTAGCTCAGTAAGGTCTGGATGCTTGTTTTTTAAGGAGTGGGTAGGATTTTTAAAAATACTGAATTTGGAGTCAGAAGTCTTACCACCAAAATAGCTATGTTGTTTCAGTCAAAACACAGCCTCTCTGGGGGCTCAATTATCTCATCAATAAAACGAAAACACCTCAGTAGAGGATTTCTAGCGTTCCTCCCACCTATGATCACATAACACAAATGTTTCCTTTCCTATTCCTTCTCTTAGAAATGAGTCCAGTGGGAATAAATGTTCCAGTTGGATGGAATGGTCTGCCCAATTGCACCTTGTCGAGATTCAACTTTGGAGTCTCTGAACACTGTTAGGAACATCAGTCTTGGCTCTATCCCAATTCACTGTGAAATAAAACAAGTCATTTACCTCCTTCATACAGCCATTTCTTCAGCTTTACAATATGCCTGCAGAAGCCTGAGCAAACTATTTAACCTCCTTGGGCTCTGGGTTTTTAATTCCCCAGGAATATCAAGAATCCTAAAATACCTGGATGAAGTTCATGGACATCCTCAGGGCTTCTGAATCAACAGGTGCTAGAATACTGAACACAGATAATCTTAAAAGCTGCAAAAACAACACAGGTGATTATCAGGGGTGGGGGGGTGGGGGTGGGATATTACTCTTCAAGCACCCTCAATGATGCAAATCATCAGGGAGGGTCTGCAAACAAGGAGGGAAGGAAAACGGAGACTATACTTGTTGACCATCTTTTATATGTTGTACCACGATGAGTTTTACACATTTCTCTCTCTCCTAAGTCTCATGCCCAGAGGTTCTTGCTCTTTCTAGTCAGGAAACAAAGAAACATGTCCCTCCTTTGGCCACCACCCTCTATATGTCCCAGTTCCTATCTAATTTAAATCCCATTATGCCACCAGGATTATTCCTCTAAAACACTTTCCTGATTATATTACTTTCACTGTCATTATCCAATTTAACTTTGTGCAAGGTAGAAAAAGGTTCCCTTTCTTCAGTGAAGCTTTTAATTTAGTGTATTATTCCATACTATGAAAGCTCTGTTCAGGGGAGCTGTCATTGGTCATAGCCATGCCTGCACATTTAGAAAGCCCACAATCCCATCTGCTCACACCCAGTCCCCCAAATGCCAGGGCACACAAGCCAGAAGTGTACACATTCCACTGGCCCATGCCTCCCAGGTGAGGTGACTGGATCATGTTCCAAACTGGTAAGAAATGAGTATTAAGTCCCTAAGAGTGGCAGATGTGCAAGAGAAGCCACCTTAGGGAAATTCCAGAATCTACTGCATCCAGTAGTGCAGGAGACACACATAAGTGCACTGTTAAGCTTACACATGGATTGTATATGTTCGTGGACATATGAGCTGGTGGGATTTATGCAGGAGGACCTCTCCTCTACAGCCCCAGGGCTCATCTGAGAAGACCGGAATCTCCACACCAACCACTCTAGTGTTAGTCCATATCTAGGATGTGAACCATAACTCCTTTGACATGATATCTTTCTAGAGGGCACAAGCATTTTATATGGCCTCCTTCCTGCTTACACTGTTAATTCTTCATTGTTCAAAAAATCAAAGTCAAATCCCTTAGCCAAATTTTATTCAATATCCTTCAGACTCTGGCTAAACATCTCACCATTTCTTTTCCATCACATTCCCTAAGGTTTCCACAAACCAAAGTATTCACGAGTCCTTCAATAAGCCACACTCTTTCACTCACTCATGCCGCTCACTGATTCAGCTATTCTTTTGGAATGCCATTTTCTATACTCAAAAATCCAATTCATCCTCCAAGATTCCCCTCAAATGTCACCTTTGCTATGAAGTCTCTCCTTTTTTCTTTCAGTGAAGTTAGTCACTAACACTTTGATTATGCATTCAGCAAATACTTATTTGGCATCTTAGTCTGTTAGGAGTGTATCTATTATAGTATTTTAGGTTGTATGTCTGAAAGTTCTCTGAAGACGTATTTATTATATTCCTAGAGACTGGCAAGGTGCCTGACACATATTAGGTGCTCAATAAAGAAATACATCTTTACATCTCCATTACTCAATTTAGTAAGCAAAATCCAGAGTGTTATCAATTAGGATAAAGATTCTATGGGTTCTCAAAAGGGGCAATAGTGTCCCTAAGCAGGGATGGGAGGGATTATGTACTGATTTGTGTCCTCCCTCACAAATTCACCTGATTAAGCTCTAACCCCCTGTACTTCAGAATGTGACTGTATTTGAAGACAGGGCCTTTAAAGAGGTAAAGTTAAATGAGGTCATATGGGAAGGCCCTACTTGAGTCTGACTGGTAGTCTTACAAGAAGAAGAAATTTGGAAACACAACAAGAGACAACAGCCATGTGCATGCACAGAGGAAAGGCCATATGAGGACAAAGCCAGAAGATGGCATTTGCAAGCCAAGGAGAGAGGCCTGAGGAGCAATCAGATTTCCTGACATCTTGCCTCCAGAACTGTGAGAAAACAAATTTCTGTTATTTAAGCCACCAGACTGTGTAGTTTGGTTACAGCAAATTAATACAGGGGGCAAAAGAATCTTAGGCATTATGATGACTTGTGGCCCTCAAAGTTCAACCCTACTTGACAAAACTGTATTCCTTAGTATTATTTCACTAAGTAAAATTAAAAGTATTTTGAATTAACTAATAAAGGGGTAAAAGGTTGATAATAAAGAGCTGAGAAACACTGAAGCGGCTAATACAGAAATGCGTCTACTATTATAGTTTTAAAGTCTGGATGGATACATACACACTGGAAAATAAACTCCCCAGAATGTACATGCATACATATTCTTAGTACCTTCCTTCTTGTTGTAACAGGAGCAGTATCTCCCTCTGTGCTAGTCTAAAACCCACAGCCCTTCTGCCTTGTCAGTACCTGATCAGTTTTTACTTCTTTATGAGATAATTTGCCAGGGCATTTATGTATTTCTCAAGTCTTTCCCACTTCAAAAACAAAAATCTCTACAAATCCCACTTAATCTTCCCCATTTTCCCTCTCGCTTACAGTCAACATTCCTGGAGGAACGACTTCACACAATGTCTCCCTCTGCTGCCCATCTCCAATGTGGCTTCTACCATTTGCTTCACAGAGGCTTCTGATCACCAGCAACCGCCATGCAGCCAAACACAATGGGCATGTTTCAGTTCTCTCACCTCACAGCGACCTCCTGCCAGGATTGGTCCATTTACCTGGAAAGCCTCTACTCCACCTTGGCTTTTATTCCACTCTCATCTGTTTTTCCTCAGCCTCCCATGCTACTCCTCCCTCACCCTCCTCTCTCTGTCCATTACTGCTGGAATGCTTCAGGGCTCAGTCCTAAGTCCTCTTCCTTCTTCCGGCTCTATACTCTACACAGACGATTCCAGTTCAGCACACCACTACCTTCCTTCAGGGCTGCCACTCTTTCTGAATGTTCCTCTATCCATCCAGCTGCACAACCTTGACTCTACTCTCTTCCCATTATCCCTAGGGTAGAAACTCAAAAAACCTGAATACAGTGTGCAGTGCCCAGTGTAAGAGACTCCCATGGATCACTCAAGGTTTTTATCCCTGATGCCTGGAAGCCTGGCTTGATATCTGCTGTCAGTAACCAGTCAGCTTCTCTATCTCCCCTTCACCATTCCTGACCCTCCAGAGGGGCATCCCCATGGCCGTAGTCACCATCCCACACATTTTCAGACATGCTGTAAGTAAGTAGTTTATTCACTTCTCAGATGCCAGCACAGCAATCATCTTTCTTTCACAAAGTAGTGCTTTGTTGTATATAAAGACCAAGCCTCTTGAAAAACTATTCCAACCCTAAGAGCACCTGGGTGGATCAGTCAGTTGGTCGTGTGACTCTTGATTTTGGCTCTGGTTGTGGGATCGAGCCCCACATCAGACTCCACACCGAGCATGGAGCCTTCTTGGGACTCTCTCTCTCTTGCTCCCACTGCCCCTCTCCCCTGCTCACACTTGCACACGCCCTCAAAAAAAAAACTATTCCAAACCTAAAGTTGATATGAGCTAATTATATACCTCAGCTGGTATATAGAAGGAAAACAAATGTCCTGATCCATAAAAAAAAAATTACACAGCATATACTTACGTGTAGGTTGGTGATCCTGGTGAATTCAACCTTGTGAATTCACTTTCTCTTGAAGCACTGTTATTTAAATTAGAATGTTCATTTGCACACATTGTAATTTATGAAAATGAGTTTTCTGACACAACAAAGGCAAAATAAAAAAATAAAAACCTATCACTCCACTTCTGTTTCTGTACCCTTATCTAGTAGAGGTTTCTACAATTAGTTGATTAGCTTCCTTTACATGTTTAAAAACACACAGTAATAACATGAAATCTTGTTTCTACAAAATTCAAAACAAGGAGTACACACCATTATTCCACATAAAAATTCAAGTTGCAGGGGAAAAAAAGAAAAAAATCAAGTTGTATCTGAAATTGAAATCTCTTTACAGAAATGAAGTGTCCTGATCTGAAGTCCCACCAGGAAAATGGGAGTATCTTCTGACCTCAGTCTCTCTTCAACATAAGTACCTTAAGAGAATAGAGTCCAAACTTGTTTATCTTTGCATCCCTAATACACAGCATGATTCTGATACAAAAAGGCTGTTAACACTAATGAACTGAATAAATACATCCTGGTTTCAAGGAGCTCATAGTCCAGTGGGGAGGGGGAATGTAATTAAAGGATACTTTAATCAGTGAGTATTAGCAAACAAAGAGAAAGAGTGACAAATGGATTACTGGAAAGACCCAATACAAGGAGACCTTGGAACCAATCCTATCTAGCAAGCTGGGTTTTCTTGCCCAGCATACATGTCTCCACTTTCTAGTAACAGAACATACTTTTTCTCTGGGGAACCATCTCTCTCCATTCCATCCAAGATGGCCTTTGACCAGCGCAATCAGAGCACTGAGTCTCCGGTCATAGTTTGATTCAGAAATTATACCATGGTGACAGAGTTCCTTCCAAGATGCTTGTTGCAAGGATGGAGGGGAAACTAGAACTCTGTTAGAATAACCCTGAATAACCCTGAAGCCACAAAGAGAGAGAAGTACACATGGCAATGGTGGACTCTTGAAGAGTTGCCAAATTCTCTTTTACTCCTTCACAGCTGAAGTCTTACTCATTCCACTGCCTTATTTAAATGTTCCAATCTTTGAGAGGAGGGAAGGCCTTCTCAGTCAGAATGAGTCATTCCTTTGTTCTCACAGTATTTTATTTAATATCCTAAAGCATTTACCAAGCTTGTTACTCAACTCTTCTCATTGACAAATGGATAATATTGGCCTTGAATTTACCCTGTGCACCTGTTCCATTTAAGCACCATTTTAAAGATTCAAATACCAGCAAGACAAGAGTCCCTTGCTCTTTTTTTTAAATAAAAGAGGTGGGTTTTATTTTTTAAATTAGACTTTAAGCAACAATAACGCATACTTTTGGTCTTACCTTAAGCATTAATTATAGTCACTTTCAAAAATTAAATCTAATCCCAGTTTAGCTATTTTGAGAACAGCATATGGGGGAATTCATTGTTTTTGGTTATCAGGCTTTCATTTACTTTGAGCTGCACATAGAATTTAAAAAAATCATTTATATCACACAAATCCTTTCAAATTATGTATGCATTTCCCACTCAATTTTGTTATTTAACCAAGGCTGAGATCCTGAAGATTCACAGGATCCAAATCATGTGGTTGCTATGCTCACCATTTCCTCAGATTTTTTTCATTGTTCTTTTTTTTAATATGAAATTTATTGCCCAATTGGTTTCCATACTGTTGGTGGGAACGCAAACTGGTGCAGCCACTCTGGAAAACAGTGTGGAAGTTCCTCAAAAAATTAAAAATAGATCTACCCTATGACCCAGCAATAGCACTGCTAGGAATTTACCCAAGGGATACAGGAGTGCTGATGCAGAGGGGCACTTGTACCCCAATGTTTATAGCAGTACTTTCAATGATAGCCAAATTATGGAAAGAGCCTAAATGTCCATCAACTGATGAATAAAGAAATTGTGGTTTATATACACAATGGAATACTACTTGGCAATGAGAAAGAATGAAATATGGCCTTGTGTAGCAACACGAATGGAACTGGAGAGTGTTATGCTAAGTGAAATAAGTCGTACAGAGAAAGACAGATACCATATGTTTTCACTCTTATGTGGACCCTGAGAAACTTAACTGAAGACCATGGGGGAGGGGAAGGGAAAAAAAAAAGATGTTAGAGAGGGAGAAAGCCAAACCATAAGAGACTCTTAAAAACTGAGAATTCACTCCTGTTCTTTTAAAATAATATATATGTATATTTATATATACATGTCTATATATACAAATATTTATATAACTAAAATTTATGTAGATATAAAATATTTATATATACCTACAAAATGTTCTCCACTTCATTGAACAATTTGATACATGATTCAAATTGACATAAAATATGTCATTTAAAGAACCTGATATTACAGTAACAACACTAATATTACATATAGCACCTCATTTTATTATCTACATACATTTTTGTTTTAATTTTTTTTAACGTTTATTTATTATTGAGAGAGAGAGAGAGAGAGAGAGAGAGCGCGCGCGCGACACAGAGCATGAGCAGGGGAGGGGCAGAGAGAGGGGGAGACACAGAATCCGAAGCCGGCTCCAGGCTCCGAGCTGTCAGCACAGAGCCTGATGCAGGGCTCGAACTCACAAACTGCGAGATCATGACCTGAGCCGAAGTCGGTGGCTCAATCAACTGAGCCACCCAGGCGCCCCAATTGTCCATATACATTTTGACCAGAACCACATTTTAAAAAAAAAACAACAAACTTAATTACTGATAAAACTTCACTGGAGCTTTTTAGGTCTCATCTAGAGATACATTTTCCATTTCAAACTTCTTGAGGAATAAAACATTCAAAGTGCTGTTTTCCTAGACTTCCAAAGTAACTAATTCAATAGTCCTTATCTGCAGTAAAATGAAGAGGGAAGGCAGTGGCCTCAGCAAGGAGCTAGGCTGTCCTCATTCAAGTTCATCCTTTTCTGAGCATGCATAGTTTATATGGGACTGTCCAAACATCCAAGTTGAAGATCTTGGCTCTTCCATGGCATCAGATATGTTGATGAGGATGCTTCTCCAGGGGTGCCTGGGTGGTTCAGTGGGTTGAGCGTCTGACTCTTGATTTCAACTCAGATCATAATCCCACAGTCCTGAGATAGAGCCCCATGTCAGGCTCTGTGTTGGGCGTGGAGCCTGCTTGAGATTCTCTTGCTCTCCCTTTCCCTTTGTCCCTCCCCGCTTACACACGTGCTCTCAAAAAAAAAAAAAAAAAAGCTTCTCCAGATCCCCAAATCATTCAGTCCTCTGCAAATTCTTTATGTTGGCTACTCTTTCCAGAAAGAAAGGTTGCATAAATGTTAATGTTTTCCCTCCTTCCTGTATAGTTGGGGTATGATGTTGGCAAGATGAGAAAATATCAGCAGAGAAGAAACTGTTGGGAACAGTTTCTTCATGATATAGTTGGCCACACTAAAATCAGAACACAGGCAAAATAAAAACAACCTGGGGAGCAGGAGGAGAGCTGCAGACCAGCAGAGCAGCAGGTGCTGAGGCACTATGTACCCAAACAGCCCTTCCCCACAAGGGCAGGCACTGGCTACTAGGAGCAGGAAGACTGGAGCCACTATCTCCCTGCTGAGAAGGGCAGAGAGGGAAGGAAAAAGGCCTGGCCAATCTTTCCAGCTCTGCCCTCCTTCGTTTTCTTTTTCTCTTTTTTTTTTATTTCAATTTTTTACTTAATCTCTAGTTAGTTAACATATATGGTAAAATTGGTTCATGTGTAGAATTTAGTATTTCATCTTTTACATAACACCCAGTGCTCACTACAACAAATGCCCACCTTAATGCCCATCACCCATCTAGTCCATCTCCCACTCACCACCCCTCCATCAACCCTCAGTTTATTCTCTATAGTTAAGAGTCTCCTATGGTTTGCCTCCTTCTCTTTTTTTCCCTTCCCCTATGCTCGGTTTCATTCCTTAAAGTCCACATGTAAGTGAAATCATATGGTATTTGTCTTTCTCTGAGTTGTTTCACTTAACGTAATATACTCTAGCTCCGCCCACATCATTGCAAATGGCAAGATTTCATTATTTTTGATGGCTGAGTAATATTCCATTATATATACATACATACATACACACATACACCACATCTTCTTTATCTATTCATCAGTCAATGGACATTTGGGCTCTTTTCATAATTTGGCTATTGTTGATAGTGCTGCTATAAACATTGGGGTGCATGTGCCCCTTTGAATCAGTATTTTTGTGTCTTTTGGGTAAATACCTAGTAGTTCAATTGCTAGGTCATAGGGGAGTTCTATTTTGGTGGGAGTGCAAACTGGTGCAGCCTCTCTGTAAAACAATTTGGAGGTTTGTCAAAAAGATAAAACTAGAACTGCCCTCCTTCGTTTTAGTTAGAAAAGTCCCCACATAGAGCTCCACAGGACTGATGAGAAAGATTCACAGGTAATTAATGGCCAGACAAAAAAAGGCCAAGATGAAGGCAACCGGTTATTAGTCTATCACTTAGAAGTTCAGTCTATTTTGGAGTATAAGGCTGGAGATGGGAGGAGACAGGCCTGAAGAATGTGTCCGGAAGTATTCCTACTCAGCAAGAGGGCATTAGGCCCTACATAAACAGAAGTGCCAGGTTCAATGGTAAAGGCCTAGAGCAATCGCCTCTGGATTTTTGAAATGATAAATGCCACATTTTTCAAGCATTTACTCTGTACTGAACACAGTGCTAAATGCTTTTAATATGTTATATCTCACTTAATCCTGACACACCTTAGGAGTTGGTATAGTCATTCCCATTTTATGGATGAAAATGCCCTACTTCTATCCTTTTACAGATAAAGAAACTAAGGAGTAAAGGCCCTTGCAGACATCACCCAGGCTAGGGGTTGAATTACAGCCTTCTGGCTTCAATTCCAGGGCTCTGTCAATCTACGGCATATCTCCTCTACTTTAGAGAGTAAAAGAGTATCACGTTGACCTTTCTCAAAAGGTGAGAATATGCATGAGTTACAGATATAAAATGTTCTTTAAAAAAAAAAAAAAACAACCAATCTCAAGCACACTTAGCTAAACCTCCCATTAAACACTAGAACTCTAAGGGAGGGAAAAAACCTCCCTTTGATTATGAGAGGTCAGCATATTACATATACACTCATGTGTACTTCAACTACATTCTTTGTCAAAATGTTCTTTGAACAAAAACGCAAAAAGCATTCATTTAAAAACACAATTTAAAAATGTTATTTTCTTCATACTAAAGTTGCATCCCTTGGTTTTACAAGAACTGGATGAACAGTTTGGTAGCATTTTAAAAATCACTAAACTACCTTGTTTCCATCCCCAACCAACCTGTCAAGATCTCTTATACTGAAGTCCAGAATCAGTGCAGATTTTATGTATTAAACATAATTCCAAAGTGTAAATCACAACAGCCCCATGAGAAAAGAAGCTTTTATGTTGTGAAACAGCACATGTTTGGATAACTGTAAGTTAGTCTTCACGAAACATTAAGCAAAAAAAATCCCCCCAAAACCAAAAACAAACACTTCATGCCAGGCATCTTACATCCAGTTGCCAAAATACATGCTACAATAAAAACTTGCTGATTTTCTTTCCATTATGTCCTCTGTTTCTTCTGTGAAACATTCTGGCTAAATGACACACTGAACATTTGGTGCTCACAGGCTACTTTCTGGTACCCCAAATTCATCAGCTTCCACCAGGCAAGATTAATACATAGTAAGTCAGTCCTATTTCTTCCCAAACCTGTTTATACCAGGTGTGATTGTTAAAATTATATAATTTAATTAACTGTTACATAATTAGGAGAAATATCAGTATGAAAACAAAGCTTTTCAATGAAAATTAATTTGAATGATTTGGAAAAGCTCCATAAAGACAGGTTACTACTGGGGCGCCTGGGTGGTTCAGTCAGTTAAAAGTCTGACTTCAGCTCAGGTCATGATCTCACAGTCCATGAGTTCAAGCCCTGTGTCAGGCTCTGTGCTGACAGCTCAGAGCCTGGAGCCTGCTTTGGATTCTGTGTCTCCCTCTCTCTCTGCCCCTCCCCTGATCATGGTCTGTCTCTGTCTCAAAAAGAAATAAAAACATTAAAAAAAATTTAAAGAAAAAAAAAGGTTACTAAAGGGCACCTGGGTGCCTCATTGGTTAAGTGTCCGACTTTGGCTCAGGTCATGATCTCACGGTTCATGGGTTTGAGCCCTGCGTCCAGCTCTGTGCTGACAGCTCAGAGCCTGGAGCCTGCTTTGGATTCTATGTCTCCCTCTCTTTCTGCCCCTCTTCCACTTGCGTGTGTGCATTCTCCCTGTCTCTCTCAAAAATAAATAGTTTTTTTAATTTAAAAAAAAAGGTTACTAAAATAAACTTCTACTGAATTAAATGTTCTCAAAACATCTTAGATTTGGGGGATGAGATCTGATAAATGTTTAAATGGATTCTGCCCTCAGATTGACTTACAGGTATCTAAGGTCTCCATCTTAAACCAAAGACCTTATACTAGCATTTACAAACTCTGCATTGTAGATGTGGTTTTATATAAGAGAGATGAGGTAGAACTTTATTCAGCTAATCACAGTCTAAGCAGAGGCCTTGGCTCTACATCAAGTATCTGGTGAATCAAAGTGTATTCACTTTTTTAAGTTAAAATCTACTATAAAAAGTACTTGTAATTTTTATATTATGGACTTAAGAGGTAAAATTTCCAGTTATAAAGTAAATAAGTCACGGGGATAAGAAGTACAGCATAAGGAATATAGTCAATAATATTATAATAACTTTGTATGGTGACAGATGATAATTACACTCACCATGGTGAGAAAAAAAAAGGTATGTGTAATTTATGATCTTTTCAGGTTAAGACTTTTGATTTACCAATAAACTACTAGACGAATTACATTAAAATAAGACGATTTCTACTGCAGTTCTTACCATGAGCAACTTTTTAACACTGCCACAGTTTACCTTCCAGGGCACCCTATTTCCACAACTACCCTACTCATCATTTGATAAAATATTTTTTCAATACTTCACCAATAAACATTGCCCACATTGCAGGGTGCCTTGGTGGCTCAGTCGGCTAAGCGTCCGCTCATGATTTCAACTCAGGGCACTATCTCACACCTTCTGAGATAGAACCTACATCAGGCTCTGTGCTGACCGTGTGGAGCCTGCTTGGGATTCTCTCTCTGTCCCTACTCTTGCTCATGCTCTCTCCCTCTCCCTCAAAATAAACAAACAAACATTAGGAAAAAGAAATAATTGCTTTTAATCTGTTCTTTCACCCAGTTTTACATAGATACCTCAGCTGTAGGTCCCTATACAAAAAGGGCCTTCAGAATATCAGTTCCTACTTTGCTGCCTTACAGTATACAACACAATTTTATATTTATTATTTCAGTTGACCTACAGGAAACTGTATCAGGTAGGCATGACACGTATCATTATCTCCATTTCGCAGATGGGGAAGCTGAGCCTTACATCACTTGCCCAAAGTTAAGCAGCAGATTGGTGGTGGCTAGAACCCAAGCCTTAAAACCCTATTTTCATTACATGACTAATTTTCCTTCCCCAAGACACCAAATCATGCCACATTCTAACCATGTGAACTTTAATCAAGTTAGACAACTCTTACACACACCTAAGGCTTCTTTGACAGTAAACAGCCACCACCTAGTGATGGCTCTCTCTATGGCAGGTATTATGCTGAGCACTGACCATGTATGGTAGCCTCATCATTCCATTGCTAGGGACTTGCCCGAGCTTACACATCTATGTAGGAGAACTGGCACTTGACTCAGGCCCACTCCGAGAAACCAGCTCTCAAATGAACAACTGAGCTTTCAGCTGCTACACCAGAGTGCTCACTGAGTAGTTTATAAATTCATCTAGGTAAGCAACTATGTTTTTGTATTCTTCTCTTGGGAATTTATCATCACTACAATGGGCAAAGTAATCTGTTGACAGTTTTCTCTTGCATTGCTTTCTAAAGCAGTGACTCTGAAATCTGTGTGTACAAAGCAGTTGGAGACTTTGGGAAAATGTAGATTCTGATGCAAGAGAGCAGAGGTTGAACTTGAGATTTCAGGTTTGTGAAAACTTCCAAGTGATGCTGATGTTGGTCTTGAAACACACTCTCAAACAAATGCTGCTTTTCTCCCATAGGTTAGGCATCTCATCAGTTTTACCTCAGAGTGGATCAAGGACCCTTGGACATCAACTATGGCATGTAACCAGGTGGCCTTCACTAATTGAAGACGAACAGGAAGCTAGGAAGTAGGAATCTTTTTTGCTCAAAGTTTTATCTCCAAATATTTGAATAAATTAATTTTGCGTGTGAAATTCATACTAACTCTTCAGGATCAGAAGTCTCAGAAACTTTGATACTTTCTGCATTTTTTATAGAATATTCTCTTTTGGTAGAATGTTTTGATACTCCGAATTTTTAAATTATTTTTTAAAATTTTATTTTTCATTGAAGTATATATAGTTAGCGATGTTACATTAGTTTCAGATGTACAACACAGTGACTCAAACAAGTCCACATGTCATGCTGTGCTCACAGGCATAGCTACCATCTGTCACCATACAATGCCACCATAATACCATTGGCTATACTCCCTATGCTTCATCCCTCATCCCTGTGACTTATTCATTCCATAACTGCAAGTCTGCAATACTGTGTATTTTTGAGTCATTTCATAGCTAACTTTGTAAGGTATTATAGAAGAAACATGAGCTTTTGGAGCAAGAAAAGATAAGGATTTAGCATTCCAGCTCTAACTACGTATTAGCTGAGTGACCCAAGGGAAACTGATGCTCAAAGAGGTTAAGTTACTTTGTTATCAATAAAACTGGGCTAAGGCTACCTTTATCTCCTTATATCTGTCATAAGAATTAAGTGCAATAACGTAGCTAAAGACCACCTAGCCACATGGTAGGTATATCTGTTTTATCATCCCACTTCCCTTAGTATTAAAAAAAAAATCATTTCCTACAATGCCAGTCTCTCCCAGTTGGCAAAAGTAAATGACAACAATTATGTTTGCTAATACTTGGGCTTTACAGGGAAAACAGTGTTAAAGCAATAACAGCTAACACTCCCTAAACACTTATTAGGGCACCACGCACTCTCCCAGGATGTTTCCATTATCATCCCTCTTGCAAGTAAAACACAGGTTCAGAAAGATTAAGTAACCAGCCAAAGATTTCAGCCCAGCACCGCGACTCCCATAACCATAGTCTGTTCCCATAACCACTAACCATTTGCCTCCCAAGTAACCACATACTTGGTGACGCAAAGGAAATCAAAGGCAACCCCAAGGAGAGAGTGAAAATCTGAGTCAGTATGCCTTGAAATGTCTCATCTTACTGTCTGGAATACATCCTTCCAAGGCTCTTAAGAAAAACCTTACATAGAATTGGGGGATTTAGTCGTTTTTATTGACACTGCTTCTTTATACTTATTTTGACAATTCAAACTTAAGTTTATTGAGGTTATGAACCACATCTTAGGGACTTTTGTGTCTGTTAACCATAAAGCTTTGAATCCAGGGGTGCGCAAATACTTGATTTAATAGATTATTTTCCCCTGGAGCTTGGCTCGCTGTTAACTCCAGCATAGATTCTGTAAATAAAATGCTTGAAGTCAATTCTGATGTTGACAAATACCAGAGCAAACGGACTTTCATCTGGAACATGAGTGAGGAAAATGAATGCTGTACAAGTTTAGCATGCGAAATCACAATGAAAAGAAACTAAAAACATCCAGGAAGACACTATATTTTCTTCTTCTTTTTTTTTTTCAATCTTACATTCTATACAACTGAAACGGTGCAATGGCTTAGAAACCATTATCTACTATTACCCTTCAGAGAAGGAAGATCTGGGGTCAATTATGACATCTCAAATTACCCAATCATTATCCCTGTTGAGTAATTCAGATGACACCACCTAAGACACTGTGTTAATTATATACAAGATGATGACAGATGTGCTCCTGAAAATTGGTTGCAGATCTAAAGATGGAGTCAGAAGGGAGTGATGAAAGAGAGATTCAGAGAAGAATATTTGGCAGTGCAGGCGATTAAATGGAAACTACACTAAATAATTACTGCGCTTCATTCATGACAGGTTCATAAACTTGTTTCATTACTAATGGGGGAAAAAACCTCAGACCTTTCATGATCCTCTAAAAGAAAGATTCTAACATAGTTGAACTTAACATAGTATGATTTCATTGTTACAGAAATTTTCCTAAGAGAAGGCTGAAGCATTTAACATGTCAAGCATTAAACCTCAAATGAGGGTTTGAGCCAATCCAGCGTGTTATAATTACAGCTGTATGGTTCACCACAATAACTATACTCCCGAGCATGAATTCAAGCTACTCTCTTGGGGAAAGAGTCCTTGTCTTGGAGAACAAAGTTAACAAATCACATAAACAAAAAATATTTCAAAGGCATCCTTCAGACCTTTATAAAGTCGTTTGCATTTGCTGTGATGTCATACTTTCTTTCACATCTTTCTGCCAAGAAATGGATATGTATCTCAAATTTATCACTCTCTAAGCCTTAATGTCTTTAGAATTCTTCTTTGTGCCATGATCTGTCTAGATACATTCAATGAGAACTGTATGAAGAGACAATGAATATTCCCAGAGGACTGGTCTCGTAAAGATGCTGATAAAATGGTAAGAGCCAAATGCTAAGAAATGAACAAAACCCTATGCACCAGGTGTCTCGGAATGGTTTCCATCTCATAAGAACCAAAGGCTTATTCTTCTGTTTCAGCACTCCCTTCTAACCCCCTACTTAGATCTGCAAAATGAAACACCAACAGGAACACCTGAGAAATAAAATCTGACCCTGTCATCACACTCACTGCTGGCAGAGACCAAATGAGTATTCGGGGAAACAGCCAAGTGCCAAACTCTAAATATTTCACCTTAACTTACAAAAGCTTTTCCAATACAACTTTAAAAATGAGTCATGATCTGGAGAAGGAAGGCCAGCATGAATCATCCTAGGACTTTTATAAGATTAGATTTCAGAGAAGTTAGTGAAATACTGCCTAGTGTTAAGAATTGGAAATATTATGGAATTAAAATTCTCAGGCTAAGGAGATGCCATGCCAACTTCTGCCACCACAAAAACAGAACATCCAAAGCCACACACAGTTTGTAGTCTGGTTTCAAAACTAAAAATGAAATAGCTGATTAGCTGAATCTGCATGTTTTAAGGGAGAGAATGAGTTAGAGTGGGCATTCTTTCCCCTGACCAGGTAGAAGCTTTATAGATAAACACTTTAAAAATCTTAACAATAAAGAAGTTTCCCATCCAATTTCTCTACACATTCTGCAAAAGTTCTGAAAACCCTTAGGGACACAAATATTACAATGCTTGCTATAATCTAGTATACTTATTTTATTTACTAGTCCTAATCATTTCATTGTTATTATCAATAAATTCTTGATTTTGATTGATAAATTCTTGATCTTGATATTGATTCTTGAGCCTGGGTGGCTCAGTCAGTTAAGTGTCTGACTCTTGATTTCAGCTCAGGTCATGATCTCCTCGTTTATGAGTACAAGCCCCAGGCTCTGTTAGTGGAGAGATTGCTTGGGATTCTCTGCCCCCTCCCCTGGCTCATGTGTGCTCTCTCAAAATAAATAAACTTAAAGAATATATTTAAAAAATTATTTTAACCTGTTTTAATCCCTTTACAGCATTCCCCATCTTACTATCTGAAAGGATACACTATAGCAAAGAACATTAAAAAAATAATAAAGCAACAGTGCCTTCATGGATTCCTGTGAAAAGCAAACAGGAAAGAACAGGAAGAAGAAACAGAATATATTAAATTTCTCACGAGTACCTTATCTTCAACCCTTGAACATATGTCAGTACATATTGCATGGCTCCTGCAAAATCTTTTGTGAAAAAGTCCATTTCTCCCAAGCAATGTCTTTGTGAGGGACTCTGCCACATCCTCCTGCCTGACACACAGCATTACCAATGCTGACCTCAACCATGTGGTCCCTTTCACTGGCATCGTCACAGTTGCTCTGAGTCCTGGAGACCCCTGGGATTACAGGAGGAGCCTCTATTCTTGCAGGGGGAAGCCTATTACATATTTATCTCCTCTTCAGTTCCAATCAGCTGGGGAGAGCAAGGTGAAAAAGTGGCTTATTTCTTCTGTCAGAGCTTGAATTCTAAGAAATAAAGTACAGCAATATAAAAAAAAATAGAGAAGACAAACTAACAAATCATCACTTTTCTGTTTAGTCTTAGAATTTGTTTTGAGTTACTTTAATATACTTCATGAAAAAATCTGTTATGTTTACATTTTTTTCTTACAAAGGGAAAATTATATTCTACATTCCTCTCTTTGACTTATTACTAGAGTCCTTGATTCTATTACATACACTAGTTCATTAAAGCTTCATTTTTTTTTTTGCCATATTGAGATAAAGACCAATACCCACCTTTACAGACTATATATGAGGCTAAGCTATAACTAAGCAATGACATTCTATGAGTATTTTCCCTGTTACATTTACCATAAATGTACCTACAAGCCATATCACCTGGATAAGAAATAGGCAAACAAAATGAATCTCATATAAACTCTGAAATTACAATTTTAAAAAGACACATTGTGGGGCACCACAATCCATCAGTTGAGCACCTGAGTCTTGATTTCGGCTCAGGTCATGATCCCAGGGTCACGAGACTGAGCCTGGTGTCGGGCTCCACA
This sequence comes from Acinonyx jubatus, assembly GCF_027475565.1. Classification (NCBI taxonomy): domain Eukaryota; kingdom Metazoa; phylum Chordata; class Mammalia; order Carnivora; family Felidae; genus Acinonyx; species Acinonyx jubatus. The sequence continues at coordinate 75,491,197 of NC_069382.1, forward strand.
GTAAGCATGGAGCCTGCTTAGGATTCATTCTCCTGTATGCGCGCGTGCTTGGTCTCTCTCCCCTCCCTCTGCCCCTTCCCCTGCTCACACACATGTTCTGTCTCTCTCTCAAATTAAAAAAAAATTAAAAAGACAGACTGCAAAGACAGTAATTCTCAAATATAATGGAAAATGCTCTTGGCTCAAAACAGCATTAACTTTACAAATCAAAACCACATTGAGATACCACCTCACATTGGTCAGGAATTAATAACTCAGGAAACAACAGATGTTGGTGAGGATGTGGAGAAAGGGGAACCCTCTTGCATTATTGGTGGGAATGCAAACTGGTGCAGCCACACTGGAAAACAGTATGGAGGTTCCTCAAAAAATTAAAAATAGAATCACCCTACAACCCAGCAATATGTCTACTAGGAATTTATCCAAAGGGTACAGGAGCGCTAACGCACAGGGGCACATGTACCCCGATGTTTACAGCAGTGCTTTCAACAATAGCCAAATTATGGAAAGAGCCCAAATGTCCACCAACTGATGAATGGATAAAGAAGATGTGGTTTATATATACAATGGAATACTACTTGGCAATGAGAAAGAATGAAATCTTGCCATCTGCAACAACATGGATGGAACTGGAGGATATTATGCTAAGTGAAACAAGTCAGAGAAAGATTCACATTTTCACTCATGTGGAATTTGAGAAACTTAACAGAAGACCATGGGGGAAGGAAAGGGGAAAAAAGTTTCAAATAAAGAGGGAGGCAAACCATAAGAGACTCTTAAATACAGAGAACAAATTGAGGGTTGATGGGGCGGGTGGGGGAGAGGGGAAAATGGGTGATGGGCATTGAGGAGGGCACTCCTCATCCATTGGGATGAGCAGTGGGTGTTGTATGTAAGCAATGAATCATGGGAATCTACTCCTGAAGCCAAGAGCACACTGAATACACTGTATGTTAGCTACCCTGACAATAAATTATATTAAAAATAATAAAAATCATTACCAAGAAAAAAAAAGAAAATTCACATATAACTTTTGACTCCCCCCAAAACTTTACTTTAACCTACTCTTGACCAGAAGTCTTGCCGATAACATAAACAGTAGATCAACACATATTTTGTATATGTATTATACACTTCATTATACAGAAAAGAAAATGTTATTAAGAGAAAAAGAAAATGTTATTAAGAAAGTCATAAGAGAAAATACATTTATAGTACTGTACTGTATTTTTTAAAAAATCCACGTATGAGTGAACCCATGCAGTTCAAACCCGTGTTGCTCAACAGTCAGCTATAGTTGTTAAAAATGGGATGACCGCTGAATCACTGTATTGTACACCTGAAACTAATATTATACTGTATGTTAACTAATTTAAAGCTTAAAAAAAAAAACGGCATTAGCTTTGGCACTGCAGAGCCACCGTACCCTGAATAAGCCAGCTTCTGCCTCTCCCAGCAACAGCCAACACCACCTCCTTGTTAATGATGCATGACTACATTCACTCTGTAAGGAGACCCACAGCATGTGCTGACTTAGCTTTTTTCTGCAATCTCCTGCAAAGAAGCCCTTTCAGAGTCTTCAGAAGCACTGTTAACATCAACTACAAAACTCCCCTTCTCCCTTTGTGGATTCTCATTTCCACTGCAAACACCTTGTAAAATCACCACTTAATTCTGCATCCCTGTGTAAGTTCCTACATAACCACACTCTGCTGTGGCTTGCCACTGAGCAGTTGTCTGAATACATGCTTATCAAGTTAAGGATATCATTTCACTGGCACCTGCCCAGTACTCTGGACAGACACTCCTTTTACACACCTAGTCTGCATTGTATCTCTTAGTGCTGGCACCACTTCAAATGTGATCATCTTTGTTTTTTCCAACTACTTGCTAGTTTTTCAAGGTGGAGACCATATCTGAAGTTATTTGCCAGGTATAACACATTCTGTACACGTGGCAGGTCCACCATAAATGTTTGATTTCTTTTTGCAAAATAATTCTCACACTTAAGTAAGACTTGAAAAATCCAAAAACAGATACAACTCTTCAAACTTTTCCACTCAGATTCCTAAATTTACAAAATTTACCACATATCTTATACTTGCTTTAAAATTGTTAAGCATTTAATTGGTCAAATAGCAACTTTATTTGTATTCCATTTACTGTAGCAAAAAAATATAACCTTCACTGAGCACTTACAATAGCGTCAGGCACAGCGCCCAGCTAAGAGGTTTACATACACCAGACCTCACTGAATCCTCACAATACCTTAGAGGGTAGGCAAGAGTCTTATCTGCTTTTCAAACAAGGAAGAACAGTCATAGGGAGATTACGTATCTAGCCCTACATCCCACAACTAGGTGGCAAAGCCAGAAATCAAGCCATATAATTTGGCTGTGGAGCCCAAAGCGTACTCTCTATGCTCTTAAAGAAACTACTCCTATTTCTTACTGGTTTATGATATTTGATAACCTTGAAGCTACTTTCACATACTTATTACATCTGAAATCAATAATGAACTTGTGAAGGGTAGATATCATTACAAATGAAGAATGGGCAGAGATACAAATCTATTCCATGTTGCCCTAATCAAAGTATCATATATAGTACCCAATTCCTCTATGTTAAAATCCAATGTGCAAGGATTCCCATAGGTTTCCCTGGATATGAAACATCATAATTAGATGGTAGCTGAAAAGGATGTGGTTTAGGGGTTTAATAACACCATTTTATAACATATTTTATTATGGAGTGTGACTTGAAGCAATATGGACAATACAGGTGCTCACATTTTATGAATAATTTTCCAAAACTCATTTGAAATCCTGTATAAATTTCCCTATGGGGAGGAAAAGTTATAAATGGAGATAAGTTTCCAAAATCCCGGCCCCTAAAAGCTTATTTAACTCCTAGAATAACTAATAAATATAATTAATCCTTTTCTGTGGGTAATTCCTGGTCACTTTTCTTTGGCACTTTACCAGTTGAGCCTAAGGTAGAATACGTCCTTCACAGGCATTTATTTTCATGTGCAGTCATTCAACATTCACTTATGTCTCAGACTTCTGTGATAGACTGTCCTATATTCTCCATCCCTTGGCCATATGCCACTTTGGTCAACAGAATGAGGCAGATGTAATGTTCTGAATTTAAGCTTCAAGAGGCCATGTGTACTTCCACTTGCTCTCCTGTGTTTCTGGTATACCATGAGGTCGGGGCTAGTTGAAGAAGGATGAGAGACATGTGGAGGAAAGCTGTAGGCTGTTGTCCCAGTCAGTTTCACCCCATTCCCTGCTGTCTTGCAGCTCAGCTGGGATCAGCAGAGCTGCTGTGGACAACATTTAAAGGGTGAGAAACAAATGCTTACTTCTGAATACCATCGAGTTTGGGGTGATTTATTATGCAACAAAAGATAACTAACACAAGTTTTGAATTTCAGTAACATGCGAGGCAATTTCACCAATTACCTTACCTAATCCCAACAGCTTTGGGAAGTTTTAATTATTAATCCTACCTTCTAACTTCACCAGTTCATGCACTTATTTATATATATTTTAAAATCATTTGTACAGGCCCTACCCCAGGCCTATAAATGAAAATCTCCTAGGGTATGAAGCCTATGAATATTTTTTTAAAGCCTCACAGATGCTTAGATGTGAAGATGCTTAGATCTTCACAGATGCTTGAGATGTAGCTACGGTTAAGAACCCTTAATTGACAGTCCCAAAAGATTAAGGGCCAGGCTATTTAAAGTCCAGATTTTGCCTCACTTTCCCTCTTAGGTAGGCCTTTAAAATCTGTATGAGACTGGGTCTTAAGGCATGTCAAGTTCACAGTGAAGAATGTCGTGAATCAATCTACTCCTGCTGGGATAACAGATTCCAAATATCCCTCCCCACCAAACCCAGTCAATTACAGGTGCATTTTACAATGATGGTTCCCAGAACCTATGGAAATGCTAATGAGAACCACAAAATTTGTCAGTCAAGTACCATGTGTTAGCCCTGTGCTAAATACTTTAACATAAATCTTCATTCACATTCAGAAAAGAAAACAATAAGGTTAATAAGTACTTTGATGAAGGTCACGCCATTAATAAAAAGTGGCTCCAGGAATCAAATTCATGTCTGTCCAACTACAAAGCCCTCTTTCTTTCTTTCCTTCCTTCTTTCTATTTGAGAGAGAGAGAGAGAGAGAGAGAGAGAGAGAGAGAGAGAGAGAGGGAACGAGCATGAGTGGGGCAGAAAGACAGACAGAAAGAGAGAGAGAGAATCCCAAGCAGGCTACCCTGAGTGTGAGGCTCGATCCTACAACCCTGGAATCATGACCTGAGCAGAAATCAAGAGTTGGCTGCTTAACTGAGCCACCCAAGTGCCCCCAAAGCCCTCACTCTTAATCTCTAAAGTACCCAGGTGCCCCCAAAGCCCTCATTCTTAATCTCTAAATTAAACCACTCCAGCACCAGTAACTCTCAGAATGACTCAAAGGAAAATGTATTTGAAGCAATGACCTCTCAAAGGTCTCCACGGGTGAGGTATAGGCTTGGGTTTCCTGCAAAACTTCTAGCCATTGTCAGGACCAAGGCAGGATGGAAGGGACAAGAGGAACCTGACAGGAGTATGGGAACAGGGGGTGGGGAGGTAAACGTGGTCACAGATGGAGATCTGGGAGCAATCATTTGGTGAATAAGTTAACTTTTCAAATATCAGATGTCCATAATTCAAAAACTATCTGCATGAAAATCCAGAAGCTTGGTTCATTATGTACTCAACTCCACACAGTAGATACAGTACCAAAAGCACTCATGAAACAAGTATTTCTTTGGTTGCTTGACGTACTTGCAATTACTTTTTATCTTGTAGCTTTTACATCTTGGCGCCTAAGATAAAATGCACTAAGATAAAGTGACGTAGTCAGAAGATTAAGTTTGGTGTCGACCAGGTGCTAACTACATGGAAAAGTCACAGCCTCTTTAGAAACAAGGTCGATCTGTGAAACCACATTCCAGGATCCCTGGAGGCTGCTCCTTGCCCTAGACCCCATTTCCTCTCAGAGTAAGAAGGAAGCATCTGCTACCGCCCACTCACAGTAACTTTTCCAATCACGTCTCTACCCTTATTTTTTGTAATGCCCTATTCCTTTGAGTCTCTCATCACCTAGTTACACCACTTTGTATTTTCCAGTTCTGGCATTCCTTTCTTCCTCCAAAGGTTTTAGACCTGGGTTCATGGCATCTCCATCCCAAGTATTTCTATTTTCTTGGGTGATATCGTGACTAAATTGACCGTCAGGACAACCTATTCATCTCCATTGTAGCCAGTACTGCCACAGTTCTTTGGCCACCCTAGACCACTGCCACATCTTGGACATTATCTTTCAGAGGGACCCACTTATGAATCCTTAAAACATCTCCCATGACCACAAACTTCCTGTTCTTCTCTCCCAGTCCTACTACATGTATCCATTGATCTCTGGAATGTTAGTCCCTTAACCACACTCCTTCCACCTTCTATGGGATTCTTCTAGACTTGGCTTCCTTCCTCATCCAGCTTCTATGGTCCCTGATTGATGGGGTGGGGTCAAAACTCAATGACTCAATTGTTCTCTCAGTGCCCACAAGTGAGAAAACCCAAATTTCTTGTCAACCCAACTTCAGCTACCTTCTTCATCTTCGTCAGAGCACTTTTCAGTATCAAAAATTTTAAATTTACTTATTATCTGCCTTCCTCCAATGGTATTCAACCTTCATGAGAACAGAGACCTGATCTTATTCACATCTGTATCCTCCATTCTAGAAGACATTTTCACAAAATGAATGAACCCTAATGCTTCCTTCAAGTGGCTTTCCCTGCCACATGTGGGTTGGGTACCCCTCTTACATTCTTTCACAGCACCTCGTACTTACTCTATCACATTGTATTTCATCATTCTTCGCTGCTCTTTTTGAGGACACTGTCACCTGTTGTATGCCTTCCACTTATCCCAGAGTCTGGTACATAGTTAGATACTAACTATATTTGACTAAGTGATAACATCTAAGCAATTGTCTTTAGGGCAGCATTTTATAGAACATCAGTCTATCAGGGAGGATATTCTGCATGAAAAGGTTCCATGACCAAACAATTTGAGAAATGTTCTAGCAGGTTTCTTCACAGTAGGACTTTTCAAAGACATTAATGTAATAATATGCACCATGAATCTCCAAGAATTTAGCTTCTCCTAAATATAACCTGAAACTCTGATAGACACATACACACACATACACACACAGTGTGAGTGTATATGGGAGAAGGAGGGAGAGAGGGAGATCGATTTTGATTTTTTTTTCAAACAAATGCTCCAGAAATAAAGAAAAACAGTAGTTTTATATAAAACAATCTTCTAAATGAGTCCATAAATTGCTTAAAAGCATTATAAGCAGCCATTTCATTATTAAAATGAAACTGAGATTTCCTCATAATCAGCAGTCCTACATTATCCTTCAGCTTAGGCAAGTCAGTAAACAATTATTTAGAAAGATGTACTCACTTAAAGGGCAAAACAGTATCTAAAGGGAGAATGGGGGCTGTTGTTAACATAGTCTCCTTAGTGAAATGGAAGGCTGCAAGCAGAAAGAACACACTTTCAGGAAACTGCTGTCATGAACAACTACAAACCAATAGCACACCAGACTGCAAAACACAGTAGAGATTTTAGAAGGGAGAAAAAAAAAGTAAATATTTTAGGGGCACCTGGGTGGCTCAGTTGGTTAAGCGTCCGACTTCGGCTCAGGTCATGATCTTGCAGTGAGTTCGAGCCCCGCATGGGGCTCTGTGCTGACAGCTCACAGCCTGAAGCCTGTTTCGGATTCTGTGTCTCCCTCTCTGTCTGACCCTCCCCCGTTCATGCTGTCTCAAAAATAAATAAACGTTAATAAAAGGTTTTTTTTAAAAAGTAAATATTTTAAACCTTTGCTGAAAGATACCAATAAAACAAAGAACACTGACACACAATCCCTCCCTACACACACACAAAGACAAACTGCTTCTTACAAGTGACTGAAATTTTCATCAGACATTTTCGGTTATCTTGCCAATGTATCAAGCACTGCCTTATCTTATTTCTTTCACACAACTGTCCCTACCACAGGAATGTCTCAAAATATTTTCAACACAACAGTGAAATTCAGAAGAGAATGCTTTGAAAATGTGTGACCTCATTTTGTGAATTTCAACACTGTATCACAAATACTCACTAAATTCTGCTTTCCAATGTAATTCTTTTAATTGTGGAATAGAGAATAAACACTATTTGGGGCCATATCAGTCTCTGCTAACAGCATGCAAAACCCCTTTCCTGTCTGAATTCCTCTCATCTCCTCACCTTGTTACAACCCTTGTTTATAGGAGATGACTCATGAACTGAAACTAATGCAACCTACTATCAGACATTTTATTTCTACACACTGTAATTAGCTGACACTTAATGATTGTTATTAGCACAATCAGTTATCAAGCCCATGACACCTTCTTCACATTCTCTTATAAGAAGCATATGCATTTTAGGTTTAATTTGGGAATATCTGACATGGAATAACTTTTTCCCCCCAT